>NC_046985.1:8387322-8717322 GCF_009769545.1 Cyclopterus lumpus
TAAAATTAGCTTTAGCTTAAGCTAGCTATGACTGAACTACAGCTAGCTTAACTACTGTACTTTGATGTGGTTTTTTTTTAACCTCTGCTTTATATTTACAGCTAATTATTCTCTCTTCTTAACTTAGTTCTGACCAAAAATGAGTAGTTACTGTGATTTTCGCAACACTTTACTTTAAGTCACCCTATTTAGCATTTATGCATGGTATCTGAACATTTAATACCTGCTTATAACAGGCCTTATAACTAGGCCTATAACTCCTTATCCGTAGTGGAGGCTGCTGTAGAAACAGATGACAAATATAGTAAAACAGTTGTAATAATATAAAATATGGCTTTATAGGACACTTTACATAAACCAACACTTACATGTATGTGTTTTCAAACCATTTGGTAAAGATCCATATACTGCTTACAAATGCAAAATAGGGGAAACTGATTTTTATAGTGGACATATTACTTAATGAATTCTAAACGAGCCACGCTTGATTATAAACCTACAAACATCCCTAATGGTTGGACTGCATGTGTAAATGTAATGCTTCAATGCTACAGTTAGCAGGTACAGTTTAATGTCACCCAGCAGAGGGGTGGTGTAGGAATACTAAAGTCAGTACTTCCACATGTCACCTGTCTAATATGAACATGATGGCGATAGAGGAACAATAGACCGACTGTACTAGAGATGTTTGGTGATACAAGAGTGATATAATGCACACTTAAAGATCCAGATCCCAGACAGATGACAGACAGATGTAAGCTATTCTTCTATGGATCAATGTTGTAATATATTCAGCTCCGGTTAATGCTTACACCGGAAAATGTAAAGAGTGCAGCCTCATTGCCTGAAAACAGAACGGTAATGAGCTGAACCAGCGACAGGCATTCACAAAGAGAAAAGTGTGGGGGGGGGGGGGGGGGGGGGGGGGGGGGGAGAGAGAGAGACACACAGATGGAGGAAGAGACTTGTTATCTGTCTATTGCTCGTCTCCTGAATCGCTCCATCATCTGAAGACTGAACACACAACAGCTGCTCTGTAATGGGTCCGGATTTGAGACGGCGAGAGATATGTGCAATGAAAGAAGATGTATGTGTGAGAGAGATGGCGGGAGAGGGTTGAAGTAAATGGGTAGAATGGAGAGTGTTTGTTTTATGGACCTCTGCTGAACCAGTGTTGACCTCAACAGGCTTGACGGAGGGAACATCTTCTGGATTGTTTCAACTGATGAAATGATTTCTTTAAATAAACACAGGCCACATGATTGAGTAACACTTAATCATTTGGTATTGCTGTCCAAAACTGTGTCATTATAGCAGGTTTGTTCACTTACAATATATATATATATATATATATATATATATATATATATATATATATATCACCTGCATTCTCATTACATCACCTTTTCTAAAACACTTCTTAAAACTATTTTTATTGTGTGGCCTTTAATTCATTTAAGGTTTTAAGGCTGATTCTTTATTTTGTTCACTTCTTCCATTTTTACCATATGGCGACAAGTATTTACATTCTACAGACACTTTTAATTCAGAGCAAGGAGAAAACTTATATTAAAAGTTAACATGTATTTGCATTATTGATTAATATGCAACATTTGTATTATTAATTAATATGCAAAAACATTTCTTTCTCAATTGATTGATTAATTTTACCGTCTACCAAATGCCAAAGAATTGCAACTGTATCACACGATCTTGTTCAACTATTACTCTAAAACCCAAAAATATTTACTGTTTTTACCATTATAGAATACTACAACTCAGAGACTGAAAGCAGTGAATTTTGCATTTTTGCAAAACAAATTATGTTTTATTTAGCTTTTATTTAGTCTGATAAATTGTAATAGAACCTCACAGGGTTAAGGAGGACTAACTGTCTTACATTGTGGGCTTGGTTTTTAATAAAAGTGAGCATCTGATTTGGAAACAGTTGCAACACACTGATGGTTTTCTCCACAGATGGTGTTGAGGTTGAGGTCAAGACCTCACCATCAAACACCTTTAAATCGAAGTGGAACGCCGACTGCAAGCCGGGCCTTATAACCCACATCAGTGCTTGAACTCACTTGTGCTCTTATGGCTAAATGGGATAAAATCCTAGCAGCCAAGTCGCAACCTCGTATGCATAGCCTCAGATTAATTCCCCTGATATGGGAATGAGAATACTTTTTATTTTATTTCAGTGCTTTATACTTATTTTCTCCTGAAAGGTACTGTTGGTTCTGAGAAGTGTTATATAAATAAGCTTTACTATTATTATCATATATCTTGTCAGTCATTTTTACACATTCAACACACACATTGGATCTAATCCTGGAGCAGGTTCAGGAATTATGTTTTCATCCATAAAATACAGGATAAAGCATACAGTAAGTCACGTGTTACGTAACGTTTCCTTTTTAGTCTATGCCCATGTGAAATGTCAGTTCTGGTTGTTTTTCCTGCACTAATTGTCTAATTCCAATGGGCACTTATACATTTCTTTTATTAAAGTGCTTAACATTTTGACCCAAAATTACATCTACGTCTAGAAATAAATATTCTTCTGGAAATCCTGCATGCTTTTTAAGCGGAACTGAAAATGCGTCGTTTTGCTCTACTCTCTTCCTCTCCAAACTGATTTTCATACATTGCATTGCTTTAATCTATTTCATACTCATCTCTGAGCCAAATGCATTTTGATGGCGTGCAACTGAGTTCTCTCAAAAGGAGTTTTTGTGTGAGTTTCTGACTTGTTTTGTCAGGGGAGGGAAAAAAAACACTTTTAGAACAGATCCAGGATTTCTAGGAAATTCATTATGTGGTCATTCAAGGCAACAGCACTCTGTATTTGACACACCCTGGTGTGCGTGTGTGTGGCCCCATACTGGCTGGAGACTGTAATGGGTGGGTCCAGCGCAGTGTGTGAACATGTTTCTCCTCCTTTTACTTTCCACAGTAATTTTTCATATGAACAACATTTTTCACAGCTGAACAAAACTAGAGCAAACACACAAGATTCCTTCAGCTTCACCTTGAGCTATTTTCCCACACAACTCTCTTGCTGAGGACAAAAGGCACACAGGCACAGATACAGTAGACTCAGACGTAATAGGATCAGCTGAGGCCGACCTGTGCTGGAGTGGGTCTCTGGGTGGGCCAGGTGTGTCAGTAGAGGGAGGACACATCAGTCTATATGGCTGTATCATTTATCACCTTTCATAGTATACATATCTATATATATACTTGTAAATTATTTAAGATATTTAACCAACATGATGAACACAATCATGCGTTACAGTCTGAAGGGACCACCGACACCTAAAGCACACACAGTAAAATGTACGTGCCTTTATTGAAACATCATGGGTTTGACTTTCAGTTACCTCTTACTATACATTGTCGATTGAAAAAGTAAGCAAACGTTTTACACAAGTTCCAGTGAAAATCATGGATCCCCAAATTTGTGCGATGCTAGCAGCGTAGCGCTTGGCATTGTTGCGATGCTGGTCCACCACATTGTATCAACAACTATTGGATAACTAGCCTTTTTTAGCATGCTAACACCACAAACTAAGATGGTGACCAAGTTAGCATTGTCGATTTAAGGAAGTTAGCGTGCTGATATTAGCATTGAGCTAATATTTAGGTGGTTGACTGACATTATATCAACAATAACATGTTTTTTCACAAGACGGAGATGATATTTCATGCCAAACAACTGGTCATGCTGATAAACTGTGTGATGCAGAGGATGGATTGGTTGCCATGCCAACACCTTGTTATAGTACCAGCTAGGCCTTCTATTGTTCTTACTGGTGAATAAAAGCCATAATACCCCCCCCAACAGGCATATTTTCCAGAGGTTATGTGTACTACCTCTGCGGCACAGGCCATCGTGCCCATATTCACAGCAAGGAATGTCATCTTCCAGATTTATTTTGGTTTAATCCTATTATCCCTCTCAGACTGAGAAATAACAGCATGCCACAACTGAAGCCACGAGTATCTATACTCCCATTTGTACTTGAGAATTTGTGTCTGTGGGTGAGGTAAGTTACCTTGAAGGAGCTGTGTACGAGGGTTTCGTCCAGGTCGATCACCACACAGTTCTTGCCGTAGTCATCTATACTGACCTCTGGCAGAAGGAAATTGGCTGGAGGCTGCAGAGACAATACACACCTTTTACATCATTGTGTATATACAGCGATTCATAAGAGGGAACATGCTGCAAATTACACTCATACACACTCATACTGAGGGTGAAATGGTGGATGATGGCTCAGTTAGAGGTTACACTAAAAAAACACCTAATGGCATAAATGACCTGCAGGAAGGTGTTACTTTCATACTTATCTGGGTTTTTTGTTGTTGTAATATTGCAAAATAGCTTAATAGTATTCCTTTATAGTATTTAAAGATGACTGTTTAATCAAATTGTCAAGCTTCAGAAAGTGTATCTGCAACATGTACAGTGCTAAAAGTCTCCTTAATTCAATTTTCTCCATTATGAGGATTTGCTGAGACGGCATAATTAGTTGCAGCCTTACTAAAAGCTAAAATGTGTTAATAGCTCATTTAGGGCGTGGCTTGAAATTAGTATAATAATATTTATTAGATATTGATGATACAATGTATGTTAGATGCAATGAACTGTCTTCCATTGTTGTGCATTATACTGTTCAAAAAGGTTTAAAACCCTTAATTTATTTAATTTAAAACAATAATAAGACAGATACTCTTATGCAAGAAGCTGCATGATGGGACTATTCTTCCTTGACATCTCATATCAAAACTACTGTAATATTATGACAAATGTTCCTGCTCTTGTTGTGCTTCTACATGCGATTCAACTGTACAATTCCCTACTAATATTCTCTGTATTACCTCATGTTGACTGAGCTCTGTGCTTGCGCTGCCTTCAGGGTCAGGGAGAAAAGGAAAAATGCTTGTGTCCTCTGCCAAGCAGGCCTGGGGTTACAGACAGGCACAGGGCAGATGGTGAGGCCATAGGGGGCACGCACGCACGCACGCACAAAAATATTGAGTAATCAAGGTGTGCTACAGTGTATGAGTACGTTGTTCATAAGGGCTGAAACATTTTATTCCGCTCGAGTTATTTAAGTTGCCTCTCAGAGTCCTCGCCGGGAATACAAAGAGAAGACCTTATTGCCACTTGCCCTTCCTGCCATTGACAGGGAGGTGTGGTGTAGTTTAAAGCTTGCCTACGATGTTGGATGCGGTGAGTGCGAATATCCTAAATTACAGCGTATATTCCAAAATATCTAAATACATTGCTGCTTGAGCACAAACAAAACAAGTGAATTGAAACCAAGCCTTCTAATGGACAGACAGTAATTAATTGACCACCGAGTGCATGAACACAACGTAATTTTGCTCAATACAGACAAATAACTAATTTAATCAAGTATTTTCAGGGCGAGTCATCCATTTGTTGATCCAAAGTGCAGCCGTAAAGGTCTTGCGTAAGATTCAATCAATCTGATCTAATAATGAAATCAATTTCATGTTCTGTTCCAGTGATTGGAGGACACAGGCCTGAAATAAATGGTGATAAATGGATTTGGATTACTTCGGGGGGTTAAGCAGCCTAAAGCAAAGCCTTGAAAACTACACGATTATCAGGATGGGATGGAGAGAAAGAAAAATAACCTCTGTGCCAATGTCCACGTGCAGCTAGTATGATGAAGCACAGCACGGCAGAGGGAAGAGGTTACTGTGATGGCGCGAGATGAAGAAAAATGAAAGATAATAATACATACACTGGGGATGGGGATGACCTGGACCTGGTCACACTGGAGAAAATAAACACAGAGAGAAAGAGACAGACAGAGAGACAGAGAAACACAGAGAGAGAGACAGAGAGACAGAGAGACAGAAAGAGAGAGAAGAGACGGAGAGAGACAGGGTGGTAAAACAGAAAATAAGCAAAACAGTGAAAAATCTTCTCGAGGAAGAAATCGACTCCATCTATGTCGTAATCAACAAATGCTCGGGGAGAAAAAGAGGGAGAAAGACGGCTCAAAAAGGGACGAATAGTACACCCTGTGATAGTGAGAGCAACTCGCTCAAAAACAAACAGAGCTGCCATAGTAACAAACATGTCTGGCCAGAAATCCAGCAACAGTTCGCTGCTGGGAGGGACTCCGAAATTAGCCCCGCCGCAATAACAAGGCTTTTTATGGCGAGGTTCGCAAGGTTCACTCTAAATTAATGGGGACTCATTTGTTAGGTAGGGGTTCCGGAGCGGGGTCAGCGCTGACCACATGTATAGTATCAGTAAAGGGCTGCACATTCCTCCCCTGAATGAGAGACATTTACAGGTAAACAGGAGTGGAAATGTGATACGACGCTGCTCCATTTATAGCCCGGCGTACCTGCCTTGGCAGCAGAACACTGTGTTTGCGGAGGAGCTCGGGGGTTTTGGCGCCTTTTCCCGTGGCCAGAACCTCCGCTTCACACATCCTCACTACACTGGTCAGAGTGTGTGTGAGGAGAGGTGGAGGCGTGGGTGCCAGGCAATCCATCACACCTGACAAACACAAGGCCCACTTTATGGGGGATTAAAGCAGTGTGTGTGTGTGTGTGTGTGTGTGTGCATGCATGTGTGTGCATGCAAGTGTGTGTGTGTGTGTGGACATGTGTTGTCATGGGCATGTGGTAATACTCGCCAGAGAGAGCGAGCAACTGTGTGCATGTGTGTTATTTTGTGTGCGGATGTGTGCGTAGGCCGATATCGAAGAATGCGAGATGGGAAGCAAGCCCGTATTTTTCAAGCAGTGGATGGTAAACAACCTCTGGGTTCAGCGGGTTTGAAGCAGCTGGAAAAATGTGTGGAGGGAGCTCAGCGAGGCAGCACAGCGCCTCAGCTCTCTGCAGGAAAAAGGAAAACCCTAATAAGCTCCCTGTGACAATACAAATAAATGTTTCTCGTTACTCTGGATCTCTCCACGCAAACTAGGACTCCTGTTGATAGATATCAACTAATTCCCACAAGGTTTTCTTTTCAGTCACGTGGATGCAAATGGTATTCAATTTGGGGATCGGGAAAAAATGAGCTTCACCTTGGGAGGACTGCCGTTCTCCTCTGGCGGCGTGGGCAGAGAAAGTGTCTTGTTGTTGGCGGGCGGTGTCTCAACGTGGTACTCATTGTAGTTGCGGAAGCAGCAGAAGAAAGGGCTGAAAATGCTCCGGCTGCGATGCTTCTTCAGGCTGCTGTTGGACTGGGAGACTGGAAGAGATAATGACAGAAAGAGCCAGGTTATTTGCATATGACAGCCAGTGAAGGACGAAGTATTCCAGCAATAGTATGTCAAAAATCACTATGTGAGACATAAAATGGATCTCCTGACTTTGAATCAAGTGCTGCTTTAGTGCCATTTCACAGCAATGTCACCTGTTGAGAGAGTAGGTATCTTATTTTAAAGCATTTATGTTAATGCTAAGCATCACCTCTGAAAAAGAAAAAAGAGAAGTGAGATGCAGACGGACTGCATTTCACATGCATCATCACATTATTGTACAACACAGCGAGGGAGCACAGGGACAGAAATAGGCTTCATCAAGAAAAATTAACATCAAGAAAGATGGAGAGAGCCAAACAGACAGATTAATATCATATATGTGAGGGAAAGAGGCATAATATATGACAATACAATAAATAAAATGTTGAACCTTTCACATTAAAGAGACCCTGAATGTAAATACTGAAAACCACTATACACATACACCACCCCACACACACACACAGGACATTTTATATCTGAAACAGCTTGGATGCAAAACCATTTCTATTATTTGACGATAGCTGACAGTAATTTACAGAAACTAGATCCACATGCTTGGGAAGAATAGTTGATCAGTGTCAGAGGGCTGCAACGTTCCGGGAAGAAACAGCATACACATGAAGGTCCCTGGTTTACATCATTCCTCCTTTACTGTCTCTGAAGCTCATGGCCTACTTTCACACTATTGTATCATATATATTTTCTGTCTCTAAAGACGAGTGGATAAAATAGAAGTTTGGGCAGCTCCAGTACAAAGGCTAAATCTGACAGCGTAATTATCCTGAGGTGTTCCTGAAGTAGAAATTCTGCAGGTTTAATTGCTTTATAGGTAATTTCTAGGCATGGAAATCCCAAATCTGTTCAGGACTTTGAAGTGGCTGACTTTAGATGGAATCCTCTTTTCCGTGCCTCGGAGCAGCCATCACATAGCGCCCTGCGTCTTGCTAACGTGTTCATACAGCCGTGTGACACAGACGGCCCCGTTAGCCATGCATGCGGAGGCGGTTTGCAGCCGGCCCGTGTTCTAAGAGGCTCCAGTATCTGACAGGCCACGGCTCTTGCTCTTCCCCGATAGATGTTCCCGTGAAGCAACACTTCTCTAAAGTAAACAGCTAAATGGTCGGAAACAGGAAGGCAACATGCTGTGCTACTAAAACCTGCATGTGATTGAGGAGATGTTCTGTCCTTGTAGACTTGATGCACTCACTGCTGGTACGGCAGACTGATAAAAGTACACCGACTAGAAGTATACACCATTTTTCTATGGTACGTCTGCAGATTTTAAAGTAAACTAGAAAGTGTACTGTTATATACAGATTAAAGCATCAATGGTTGAACACAACAGGAATTCATCTGATTAGAAAAAAGGCAAAACACACTGAAAGCATTAACCCCAAAAGAGCGAGGTCACCAATCACACACATACATACACATACACTCACAACCTACATATACACGCACACACGCACAGTTGAGGGGACTTAATGTGGTGGAAGTAAATACATATGCCACCACTTTAAACTGTGGCACTACCTTTAAAGGGTTGGTTCACCCAAAAGGCTTTAGTGTGAACTGGCAAAGCAGATTTGTTTTAATATTTAGGTGAGTGGAATATCCTTTGTGGTGCTCCCAGAGTGGAATAAGGGCACCATTTTTTTTAAAATATAGGCTGACTACGAGCCATTAATAAAAAGCAGTATTAGAAAGTGGTGTAATAAAATTACATAACTTTTTTGTTTTTCATTTGAAAAGTTTGATTTTCTCATTTGGGTTCTTTTGCACCGGTGGCAACAAATCTTAAAGACTCAAAACCGGGGCAAATAAAACACAAACTATCTAGTAGTACAATAAAGGGCTGTAATTGGACTATTTAACTCCAGTTTGGAGAGACACTGAGTCCTCCCCTTAAAGTTGGCCTCAAACCCCATGATGTCATTATTCCTCCATTTTGAGACCAGCTAGCATTTTCCCCGCCCTGGTCTGCTAGCCCCTTGAAACCTCTCAGAGGAAAGCAGGTGGGAGAGGGAGAGAGAAGGGAGAGGGATCTTGAATGGGAGAAAAGGGCGTAGAATGGGTGGGAGAGTCATCGACGCGAGACAGCCTATACTTGAGTCTGATTCTTACTCCACCCCCTCCTGCACCACCACCCTACACAAACAGAGCTCTCCTTTCTCCTTCTGACACAAACAACATAGCTGAGAGTTGACTGCTGCCGGACACCGAGCGAGCAAACACACACACACACACACACACACACACACACACACGCAGCATATGTTCACATGTTTCGGCAAAGGGCCACGTGCCACAAGCCGCATACTTCACAGATTGACACAAACTTTTTTCTTTCAATGTCCTTGCTCAGGAATGTGACTGCAGTCGTCTCGTCTTGCAGAGTAATGCTCTGAGAATAACAGCAAAAGGTTAAAGTGCAACATTTGCCGTTAAGAATACAAGAGGCCTGACCTGCATTAACACAGCAGGAAGTCAGTTAGTTAGCTATGTCTTATAATCAGGCAAATGAGACACTAAAGCGCAGAGGAATCAGCTGATAGTCGGTTCTGCTAATAAGGGATCCGCCTCACTAAAATCTAAGTAAATGTGTTTTTTACCGTATTTAACGAAAGCTCCCTGGAGAGAGAGAGAGAGATATGAGGCCAACGCCTCCTCAGAGCAGGTGCAGAATTATTTACCCACTGAATACACTTCATTTGATCAGCATATTCCCTTGATCTGAGAGCTGTAAAGAAACATCCCTTTATGGCAGTACCTGTGTTAGTGCGCCTGCTAAACGTTAGGTAACAACGATGAAAGGCTTTCCAGTCAACCCAGAGCTAGCCAGACGGCTCTCGGTCACATGTTCAGGCACAACCACTAACAAGGCCGGAAGAGGGAGAAAACGCAGGAAATTCTCAGCATTCCTGACAGGAAGAGGATAATCACCCTGTGACCCACAGCGTGGACTAATGCCAAGCTCCGAGAAGGAATATGATCCCCGGCTTAGCTCAAGTATTTTGAGGTGGCCTTTTTTTACTGTAGCTTTTAAAAACACATAAAGTATGCGCCCGGTCAAAACACAACTCGCCACATTTGAAATATGAAGGCAGGTTTAAGTTTAGCTGCCTCGATGACGTCCTAGAAGGTTTATGTCAGAACATTCATCACTTGTGAGCCAAATGCTTCTGGCTGAGCAATTGAGCAAAGCAAAAAGTAAAGGTTAATTCAGGTGTATTACAACTTGGCTCTTATGTTCATAACTAATGGAAATCATATTCAAAACAATCAACATTATGCTCACCAATTTAATTGCTGAGATCTGGAAATATAACCAACACACAAAGCCACGAAGGTAAATGTGAGAACGATCCATGTGAATGTGCAGTTTAAATAATTAAGATGGAAAAGGGGTTGTGTTTTAAATGGCACAGCCGGGTACTTCACATACAGCAGAATAAAACAGCTGCCTCAGGGATTTCAAAGCTATCTCTGCGACACCAAAGCTGCTGTAAATTGGGAAGAAAGCCCTTCCTGACATTGTGGCAAGGAGACACTTCCATCCCTCAAACAGTGGGCATGCCTTTTCTGATTATTTACTACCTCACTGAGATTGTGAGTGTGGGGTGTTTTCAGTTGTCTAGGGCTTATATAACAACATTGTGATGTAAAATACATGTACAGTACTCTCCACACATACACTGACAGGTAATCCACTATTAGCCTGGAGCCCGGGATTTAATGTCTTCAGTTGACAACATTCAGGGGTAGAGATGAATAAGCTGTTTCTGTCCCCAGCTTTCAACAACAACAACAACAACAACAACAACAACAACAACAACAACAGACAAGCAGGGAAGGGGAACTCCTTGTTGGGCACCGTTTCAGCAAATAACAGTGTGGAAGGAAATTCCTGCAGTAATACACGATACCTCAGAAGAGATGACGCTAAGAAAGGACACCTTTATCTTATTCTTAAGTTTAGACAGGGACTACTTTCACTCATCTCTTTAATATTGTTATTTATCCTTTTTAAAAATGTACACAAATTGTGGAAAATGTTCATAAAAGGTGTTAACTTTAGATGTTTTATTACCAATGGACCAACTACCAATGTTGGTCCATTGGTAGTTTTAAAATGTAGCTTGCTAAAAGACTTTAATGGTTAGTAAATAAATATATTTTACCATTTCCATCTATTGTCATCCACACATCAGGAGCCAGTTCATCCGTTCAGTGTCTTGCTCAAGCACACTTTACTCTATTCAACTCTATTCTTTTGTTCATCCCAAAGCACACATTATTGATCGTTTCCAAAAAAGAGAAAATCAAACCAAAAGAGGCAATCATAATTCCAAACGCTCGGCTTCAAAAACAATATTTACCAAAGAGCCTTTGCTTCACAAAATACACTTGAACACGTGACTGCTGCTCGCACGCGCACACACACACGGACACACACACAGCAAATTCAAACAGCTGAGTGGAGTTAGGCAGCATCAGATGAGCTGAGCCTGACACCTTCGCCTGCCGAGGGCCAAGGGTCGGTGGGTTATGTGTGAGGCCATCAAGGCCAGTAATAGCACAGTATGATAAAATAAACTCCCATTAAGCCTCCTTACTTCACCACATGAACAGCTGAGGGCCGGAGTGAAAATTACCGACTGTGGAGGTGCTGTACACTCAGTTCTAGCAATGCCTTTAGTCACACTCACTGACCCTCAGTCACCTGCCCCTCTGGCTTAATTTCCATACTTATCTGGTGGGAGGATGGATTAATAAATATATATATACACATACATGCATCCTACATGACCTTATGTAGGTAACTGGCATTCATTCCATAACCCAGTTATATTTGAAGAGATTTAAAACACCGACCACTTGGTTGGCACCCATGTGCGTCGTACTGCAGGGTGCTAATTCTCCCAGCTGCTGCCGTGAACTCTGACACAAAAACGTGGGCTGGTCTGCTCTTGCTCTCCTGCCTCAGGGGTACAGCGGCGTGGGCGCTGTGGTGGCGGTGCCAGCCTGCCTGCTGCCCCCCGGGGGGATGGGGATGAGGTGGGTGGGTGGGGGTGGGGGTGGGGGGGGGGGGGGGGTGGGTGGGGGTGGGGGGTGGGGGTGGGGGGGGGGGGGGGGGGTTTGCTGCTGCTTATCGAGCGCTCAGCGTAATGAAGGAGATGACAAGCGCGGGGGAATTAACCCACTGAGAGCTCAAGGAGAAATAATGAGGGAGATCTGACTGTTCTGCTGCAGTTACGCAACCGGCAGCCACACAGCCCACGCTGTTTGGGGTTGCGGCAGTTTATTATTTATATATCTTTTTATATTCTCATATACAACTGTAGATGAGCCAGAGGCTCAGTGACTGATGGGAAATCCTCCTTGCCTGTCGGTAAAAAACGTTATCAGATTAAATGTCAGATGAAATTAAAGGCCTGTCTGTCTTCAGGCTTCTCTTGAGAATAGACATGCTTGTACACCTGGTGACCCCAGAGATGTGGTCTGCAGCTGTAAGATTGATCCTGAAAGTTGTTCCAGTGAGTTGTTAGGGTGGAATTTAAAGGGGAACGCCAATAGTTTACTATTGATCCGCCATAAAATACGGGAATTTACAAGATGAATCAATAACAAGATGGCAAGGGTCAAAATGCCTAACTCTTTGAAGGCTTCAACAGTGGTCCACAAACCAATGAGTGACACCAAGATGACGACGACCACTTCTCATATTCAGCCTATTGGTAAACCCTCCCTGTCTGGTAAATGAGCACCTCTTATGATGAGTAAAGTAACCATGTTGTGTAAATTCAGTGGAATGTCCCTTTACGTTTTGTTCTTAAATACGCAAGCACACTCAAAACAACAATTTGTTTGTTATTCATCAAATCCGATTCATTAAAATGGTGCTTGCTATGAATGGAAAGAACGCTGACAAGTAGGTCATGTATTTCTGTGTGTGTGTTGGGGAGCATGTGTGTCGTTGCTGCCTCTGCTCTCCGAGAGGCGTGTATCTCTACATGTACCCACACAGCATGTCCTCCATAGGGCCCCTTGAGATTCACAGCTAAACAGTATTCACCTTTACCTCCGGAGAGGCAGAAAACGGCCTCCATACTTGTTCATTTGCTTCTCCTTCGCTCGTCGATTTAAAAATGCATACGCTTTTTATGCCCTTCTGTCAAACATCTGACAAAGTGGCACGCAGGATAAATCAGGAAGGGTGATAGAAAATCACTATGGACAAAACATGATCTCCCTTTTAGCCAATTACTGGTGATGAATGCCAGCCAGAAGGGGGCAACATATGCAGAAAGGCCATCACCTGTCAGCGCCAGACCGGGTACCTGCCTACAACCCAAGAGACACACAGAAGCTATTTGAGCACTTTCTCCTGCTCTCTCTCCCCACCCACACACACACCCTTTCCTCCTTGACCCCTACCTTTCTCCGATTGTATTGATCCGTTTGACAACGTCTGTTTGGCTGGATGGATGCTCAATTAATGCAAGCTTGTGGCCTGTCCGAGTCCCGTCGAAAATTGGCTTTAGAGCAGCAGCATCCAGGGCTTCTGTGGCCGTGTGGCAGGCGCTGGCTTTGGGAGCATTAATAATGGCCTTCACTGACTCACGGCAATTGAATGCCAAAGTGTTGCGATGTACAGGAAAGGCATGAGTGATGTCATCCCGCAACAATGCTGCGCGTTTAAATCGAGACACGACAAGCATACAGCAGAAGTATGTCAGCTTTTTGTCTTCTGTATTCATTTAGGCGAATTTTGAAGAGCTGAAAGCCAGCTGCAGTCCATTAAGCTCAAAACTGAAAACAGATACAAGGCGCTTAGTATGAAAGGAGTACTTCTAAAATGTATATTTTATCATTCAAATCAATATAAACTATATTATGTATGAGTGCAATCACAACCAATCAGTGCTCAGGATGGAGATCTACTGGGCAGAATGGCATTTTACAAAGAATCTACTAGAAATCCTACTAACAGTCTCTTCAAAAGCCCGGGCTGGACATTTTGAAGTAGAGGTTGCTCCAAAACAAACAACCACAGTGTATGAGCTACACTTGAGACAACATTCAAACATAAAACTTTCCCACAATGCAGTCAAACATACTGTCCAAAGCACACAGACATCAAAAGAGAACCAGAAAAACCAACAAAATACTGAGAGCAGACAAATGTTGAGGCACACGTATACATTTTTTTAAACTGTCCAATCACATAAATACATATGTATGTATGTATGTATGTATGTATGTATGTATGTATGTATGTATGTATGTATGTATGTATGTATATATATATATATATATATATATATATATATATATATGTAGTATGTATATGGCAGCATATCAACAATATAGTCTGCAACCAGATTTATGAAGAAGTCCAATTATGTTAAAGCTCTATTTTTAACTGGAAGCCAGTGCAGAGACTTCAGAGCAGCAGCCATGTGAACTCTTTTCTCTTTTTTTCCAGTTAAAACTGCATTCAGAGTGATGGCTTAAGTATTCACAGCCAGCCAGTGTAGGAGTGAAGAAAGCGTCAACCCACACTATTTTCCCCTACGGCCTCTCCGGGGACGGATTGCAGTGCGCTTGCATCTCCTTCACTGTGTCTCACAATCCATAGATCTTTACAGACCGCCTCGTAATTAAAGGCCAATTTACTACTTCTTTTTTTTTTTCAAACCCAATTTATTTATTGTGAAACCTGACATCAATCTTTCTAATGCATTCTCTGCTCTGGTCATAACACTTTATCAAAATAATTTACATTTTTATAATGAGTTCAAAGTCCACCATGAAGGAAATGCACAAGAGAGGAATTATAGATATAGAGCGTATAGGGATGCTATGGCTAGCTTCTAGAAAGCACTAGGGGGTTCATTTTAAAGAGAGAATAATTTTTTTAACAAAAGAGATGTGATAACATTATTTACTGAGCTTTATAGGTGATGGGTGGATTTTTGTTTACCCTTGGATAGAGCTAAGCTAGCAGTTTACCGTATTTTAAGGCGTTTGCTAAACTCAGATAAACTAGCCGTCTCCTGGCTAAAGCTTGTGACTAAATGAGTTGAATCAATCATCTCATCTAATTCTTGGCAAAAATAAAGCGTTTTTTTAAAAATGCTAATAAATAAAAGTGTATAAATTCATCACTATGGCCTTTTCTCTCGACAGTACTTACACATACTGACACAAAAAATAAAGGGACTATTGATGAATGACTGTCTATGAGCTCAGGCATGATGTGAAATTCAGTGTTGGCGAGTCCATTGCGGTTACTTACAATAACAAACAAGCTCTGTGTGGCGCAACAAAACAACTAAAACTTACTCAAACAATGCATTTATTTGCTACTTACAGCTGTAAAAAACATTTCACTGCCTCTCGTTGTGGGACTGAATGAATGCAAAAGACAAATTAATACAATCCCACAACTTTCTCTTCAGGCATGTTCATCCACACACTGGGGCCGGTCCCGCACAGTTAACAAGCTTACCAGTCAAGGGGCTTAGGGAAGAAAAACATTCAACTCTTCCCAATCAGCTGCCCAGTATGGTATTGGACTAAAGTAAGAAAGATGTGTCCAACGCTCCAACACTTCCCCGGAGGTGCAGATAATCAGCTTTTCGGAGCAGCATTGGCTGAAATAGACTCATAAATCGGTAATAGAGGACCTGCACTTCAGAGTGCAGCTTTTCTCTCCCTCTTTCTTTAAGTCAAAATGGTGCACTGAATATTGCCTTCACTGTACGCACATAGCAATCCAATGTGTTTCTTAAGAGAGGTGGAAGGCTTGTGGATGACATACTGTACACTCAAAACATATCTAAAAAATCTACGCCACCTATGGCCGAGTAAAAGATGGTAATCCCCCTCGACAGAGTCCGGTCATGACAGCGGAGTGCTGGACACAGCAGAGTGGCAGGTTATGCCAGGGACTCTGGGGAAGCCAACACTCACAGTAGCTCCCCAACTGGGCTGCCACACACCCCTGCAGGTGTGGTCCACACATCATAAACGCGTTCCTAATGCACAGCAGCGTGTTCCAGAAACAACCTCAAAAGGCAAGCACGCATGAAATCACAGGTTTGTCGCCATATATAGTATATATATATATATATATGCCTGCTGCTCCTCCTTGTCTATGCTTCTTCTGAAAGTATATATATCTCATCACCATTGAAGACATTCACACAAGCCAGACAGAGCACCTTGACCCGTTTCTAAAAGGCAGGACGTTAATGAGCTCTGTGACACTGCCTTGCTGCAGCCTTGAGCTGCCATTGGAGTAATGACATGGGAGACTGGCCAATTATGTCTCTTCAGGAGAATGCATATTACTCAGCCTCGGCCAGAAGGAACGTGCGTTTCCCCTAGAGCTAATTTATTTGAAAGAAAAAGTAAAAACTGATTTTACAAGAATTCCAGGAGAACCATTAAGCTGTGTGAAAGAGGCAAAACAAACAAACACATTGTTGTGCAACACTTGAGCACACCTAATGATATTATATTTTCTTATTGAAAGCAAAGCCTCTTAAGAGACAAACTAAGAGTTGTCTGTGTACCCAAAGAATAAATATAGCTTGTTTCTATACGCCATTGAGCTTTATTGTGTATTTGGAGATGTTTTATCATTATTATGAACATTCAAACTGTTTTTGTTTTTTTCAATCAACATACACCATCATGATGCTGTTAAGACTAACCCACTAAATTACCAAATGTGTATTAATCCGGGGCTAAAAACAGTCCCCAACAATTTCATACTCTTACCGATGTTATCTTTACTAAAAGAGAGGGTTTTTTAAAAAATATATTTTTGTGACCTGTTTTTAAAGGTGTATGTTTCAGTGGGAACAAATGGGCTCAAGGTTGGAAGAGCCACAGACAGGTAAGCAAGAAAGTATTGAGGGACTGATCAACATATGTGACAAAAAAAAAAAGCTTTGCTAAATGTATGCTTTCTTGATTTTCTGAAAGAATTATAATCTAGTGAAGAGGTGTATCTTTTATCTTGACTAAACTTTGTATTTTTTACTATTGTGTTGCAGTCCGAATTTAATGTTCAATGTATGCATTGCTATCAGCTGTCTATTAACAATGTGTGTGTGAGGGATAGTGTATGAGTAGCCAATATTGGGAAAAGAAAGCGTTAGCCATCAACCAGGACTCAAGCACCTAAACACATCTGTCAAAATCTGTTTTAGTCTCGCTGTCACGGTGCAGCAGTGAAGAGCTAAACTCAGATTTGACCTAATCTGATTAAGTTAAACAGCTCGTCCGTTGATACCTGTCGGACTGTGAAGTTATCGCACCAAAGTCTCGAAGACGAGCAGACTGAGGCTGGCCGCCCTGTGACTCCCTGTGCGCTGTTCGTCCAGTTGTTGCATTGCATTGCATCAGATCCTGAAAAGTAAAGGTCTGCCAAATGAAAAGCCTCATTTGGAGTTTCTCCGCCTCCTCTGAGCGTATGTGCTGGTTCCTGTGAAATATATGGCCTTAAAGTAGTACAACATTGCTGTTTTATCTACATTATGATACAAGAAATGGACTGAGTGTGTCCACAATTATCTATCTGATAAAGTTCACCTCCAACAGGCAAACAATAGCCTTCTATCCAGCAACAGTATGACACGGTTGACTTGCCAATTCACCTGCCCTGTATGAAGAGAGAAACCGGCCACATTATGATTCCACCCCACACCTCATTTAACATAATCCATAATGCATAAAGATATATTGTCCACCTGACCAAATGTTATAAAAAAAATGGCTCTAATGAATTACTACGTCTTTGCTTGGAATGAAACCGATAGGACTCTGAAAATAGCCTGCTCTGAAATATTCAGTGTGTGTGCGTGTAGGTGTGTGTGTGTGTGTGTGTGTGAGTGAGTGTGTGATCATTAGTGGCTTCAGCGCAGCCCAAGCAGGTCACAGAGTAACTGTCCTGGAAAACAAGAGCTGTTTGTTGTCTGCTTTGACAGAGCCAGTGATGAGGGGCGGGGACTCTATTCAGGAAGCTCCCTGGTGATACTGTGTGTGTGAGTGTGAGTGTGTGTGTGTCCTCTCTGGTCAGTGGCTGACTCTGGGTTTTATCCCGCCAGATTAATTGTCGGATTCCACATGTCATCTGGGATTTACTGTTCAAGACAAGCGGGATTTCTCAGACAAGAAAGTGTGGGAAATCTGTGAGAGTGATTAAAAATGTGCTAAAAGCAGCAGTATAATTTCTTTTCTAACACATTTCCTGGATGATGCTTCATCGCTTAAGTCAGCAGCGAAGCCGTGTTTGCCGTTAGTGATTGTTTTCATTGATTTGTCTATGAAGGTTTTAATTATCGCGGCGGCGCCACAAAATTAGAGGAAGCCGTTAAGGAAAAAGAAATATCAGAAACGTGCTCCTACATGAATCGTAATTGATCTGGCCGCCGTAATCACGCAGGCCAGTCATAGACTTCTTATCTAGAATTGTGTCCAGATCTTCATTTTATGACCACCGGCCAGGAGGTCAACGAGTCAGAGTGGTTCATGTATGTCAGTGTTGCTCAGCAGAGGTGATGCAGGAAGGTGACCTTTTCTTCAACAGAGCACTGTGTGTAGCAGGAAGTTGTGGTCCCTCTGGCCTCCAGGCACCCTGTGGCTCAGTGGGATGGGAGCTGGTGGGGGAATGTCCTAACCACTGTGCCCTCAGCTGTGTATCCCACGTGTGCTTACACAGTACTCCAAAGCCAGATTTCTTGTGTTCTCGACTCAAAATCAAAAATGTGTGACTGTCCTGCGCAGACTAGAAGAAAAAAAAAACCTCTCAAAGTTAATGAAAACTGGAAAGCTCCCGACTCATGAGGGGGATTTGTCATTGATGGCATCACCACATGGTGAAGTGGCGACTCTTGTGCAAAACAACAGAGAGAAAATGTGTTTTCGTGCAGCCGCTGTAATCTGAAGAGCAGCTGTTGAGCAGTTGTTTTTAGGCGCTTTATTTTTTTTTTACACATCTGGAAGTGAACATTTATGACCTTGTTAAAGTACGTTGTCGGTCGGTTATGTGGTTATTATTATATAAATGTTATGTTTTATTATCATTATGCGCTGTACTCAACCTTTCAACACTTATCGCTTCAGTGAGGTAGTTTAAGATAGACAGGAAAAAATAGAAAAAGCTACATATATTTGTGTATGTAATGTGATTCCTGGCTTTTGGACTAATACATGTGTAAATATAAGTACTTATATTGCCAGTTTTCTCTTATGCACCATAGGCAAACTGTTGACCTCTGATCATTGGTGGGTAGTGTACCAGGCATTTTACAGAGCCAGTGATGCACACAGAGATGTCGCCCGTGCAAAAGGAGTAGAGTACCCGCCCCCTGTAGTAAACCCTAAACACATTTATCATCACTAAGTCGCACAATGTTTAACATTTTAAATGAGGTTTATGATAATGAAGCCTCAAGTTACGGGGCACTACACACACATCTCTGTAACCGATGTGGACCGCAGGGCTCTGAAAGGGTTCTCTGCTTCAGATCAACAATGGAGGTTTTCCGTCGATCCTCTCCGTCTTTGCTGATGAACCCAATATCGTCTCTGCACCGAGGGCTGCAGATCAGATTTGACAACCGAACAACGTAAATATTCTACAGCTGGAAATACAAATAAAAACATCGCGCGCGCGCGTATGTACGTGTGCGTGTGTGTGTGTGTGTGTGCGCGCGCGCGCTTGTGTGTGCGTGTGTGTGTGTGTGTGTGTGGCATTTTACGCCTTACCTTTATCTGGACTTGAAGAAATGCTCTCCTCCTCTTTCGGATTTGCAACCTGTGTTATTATGGACGTGTTGTCCATGGAAACGAGATGTGATGCACCTTTCGGCTACCGCGTTTTATTCCTCGGCAAACGTGAGCAAGCGCACGACAGTCCCGTCGGCTGCGCGCGTGCTAACGCGTCCGCTGTTTGGCAGCATTAACATCCCGTTTTATTCGAAGCATGCAGTCCCTTCTCCTCCCCCCCACCCCCCACCCCCCACCACTACCCCACCCCTACCCCACCCACCCCACCACCCGGAGCTCACGAGCGGGACGAAATGTCAGCGAGAAGACGCGTCCGAAACATCCGAGGTGACAGTCCGACGTGCCGGAGACCAACAACGCGTCAGTCCTGCATGGAAGTCGTGTGCGTCCGCGGAGGCAGGCAGCATAGCACCCCGCCTGCTGCTGCTGTCCGCTCCGGCTCCGATCCACACACGATGATATCAACTGCGTGATACGGTTACAGTGTTTACCCAGAGATGGCGACCGTCCTCCTGCCACAGCGCCATGCAAGCTCACTACAACAACACGCCTTCAATATATTATTATCCTGCTCAGTCCAGGGGGAGAAAAAAAAGAAGAAGCTCTCAGTCCGCCCACCACTCACGTCGGTGGCGTTCACGCGCTTTTATAGACTCCGGGCGGATTTACAGGAACTCGTTTCACATTTTTACAGGATAATGTGTTTTTAAAGATGCTTCTAATCGTTTCAATTGGTAATATTTGCCACTGGGTGTATATTTTCTGACAACCAGGATTTTTAGAAATAGTGAGGTCAAGAGTCCACCAACCCCACCCAGCCTAGAAATAGAGTACATGTTTTTCATTTTTTATTCTCCTATTATATATACTTAACTGCTTAAATGCCTTCTGGTAAATTGAATCTCCCTATATGACTGACTTAATGTTGTTTTACAGCTTTCCTCAAAATGCCAGGATTATTTTTTATGAAATATTTTTAGAGCCATTTCAGGAATTATGAAAAAATCTGAATTGTCAAATTCCCTAAAACAATACAGAGGACATGACCTTGGTGTCCCCAATGGTGGCTACAGCCCTGTGCAACACATCTACACGCAGGTCTATATGTAAGCACATGACGGGTCGATTTGGATGAAACATATCTTCTTTAATGATATTGAGAGTATGTCAAATATCACAATTTGGTTTTATTAGATTACATTGTTTGAATTGTATTTCTATGGCGGGGGACTCACAAGATACTTAATGCTATCCCTTTTTAATAAGACACGCAAGTTTTAACTAATGACTTAATTAACAAATAATTTACTAATTAATATAAATGACTTTAGGGTTGCCATGTTGTGAAATCTCTTTTTCTGGTTACACAGTAATATTACACAAAACTTACTTAGTAACCGTTAATTAAATCTGTGCAGCAGAGGCGAGATATCATCTGATTGTATGGATCAAACTCCAAAAATGCTTGATAGCATACATTTAGACTACACTATTTGATAGCCTACATTTCCCATAATGCAATTAAAGAGTATCTTTTTATCAGAGCTTTACTGATAAATTACCATTTCTTTCTCACACAGGATTTGGTTAAACATGAATACTCTCAAAGCCCATGCTGAAATAACCCTGACGGCATCACTATGACATCATCAGGGTTATTTTCTCAGACTTGACAAAGCTCCTCCAGAGCCACTGAAGGCTTTATACAATCTGTGTAATATTGGTCAACTGCCCTTTCAATCTATTGTTTACATCATGTAGCCTATTCCCCATCTCTAGAACTGATATCCACCTGTGCACTGCAGACCTAGACCCTCCACAATGACACACAACCACTATTCAAGATAGTTCAGCCTCAGTGGACCGTTAGAATAACAACAAGGGAGATAAAGTGGTTTTCTGGTGCGTTGCCAGCAGTGACACGTCTGGGTGTTGGTCGTCCTTCACCTTCGCTGTCACTTGAATGGAGCTGAGGCGCGTGTGGCCCTGAATGACCCCACCTAAGAGACAAGTGTAGCATGATGGCATCTGGAAAGGAGGAAAACAGCAGTAAGTGCAGGCTGTCATCTGTTGATGCTGCTCATAATTAGCACGTAACGTGCCAGCCGACATGATGCTCTCCATATGGGTCAGTGCCTCGGCCCTGATGTTTACAGTAATGTATGCGTACAATGGACAACACAACACAGGTCTCTGTGCCACTTTACACAATCACAATCGCTTCTCAGCACTTGACAATCTGTGTCAGGTTACTGTGTCCGCCACTTGAAATGTGATGACACCGAGCTTGTAAGTACAGAGTGGGTACTTGAAATAGACTGAACAAATAATTCCTCAAAGGATCACAAGAATGAGACAAAATAAATTCTGATTTTTGAAGCAAACATTTTAATGCCGGAGCCTCTCGTACAAGGGAAAGATTCATTCATTCATTGATGTATTTTAAGCAGCAATAATCATTATTTTTACCTGACAAACCCACAGAGAAGTATTACTAACATAACTGCAGTTCCACTCAGCGCAAGGGAGCTTTTTGTTTAACATCATTGTTTTGGATTTCTGCCTCATAACTTTACTTTAATTCTCATTGCATCGGTTCTGGCCATAGCAAAAAGGCTAAAAACCAACTGTACACTTCCTGCCAAGCAAAGAGCACCCAAAATTATCGACTAACTTGTGAACGTAGTGGAGTAACGAGACACATATTTCCCTCAGGAGTTGGTGGAGACCAAAACAGAGCTAAAAGAGAATGAATATTGCATATTGCACTACATGCATCAGATGGTCAGAAACACTACTCCAAATAAAAGCTAATGTTGATTCATATCTGTTAGATATGTATGTCGGCAACAGTTGGTGAACACGTTTTCATTATCGAAGTAAAAGGTGATATGTCAGTTTTGTGCTCACAGCTTCATTTCACTGCCCCCTAGTGGCAGGAAATCCATTACTGTCCTGCAGGGGCTACAGAAGATGTATACAACCTGGCAACCCATACATTGACGGATAATCTATAAAGCACTGGTGAATGCATTAATTAAGTAATTAGACCAAATGTAAACACTCCCAAAAAGCATCACATATTAGATAGAACTATTAGAACTTTTCTCAGTATTAGATGGTGTTGTTAGTTGATCTTTTATTTGCAATGTATTACTAAGGATGGTTATGTATTAAAAAAAACATTGAGTTTAATCACAGGCAACAGCAGTCAGTTCCTCGCCCTCTTGTTGGTAAAGGGTGTGAATGTCAAGGAGATGAAGTAAAGCCCCACCCATAATGAACCAATTCTACCTTAAGTCACCAGGCTGAACACTGGAGCGTTCACTTCTTGATCTTTGACATCAAACATTGCCGGCCTCTTCCCCTCAAGCAATGTATTTCGGTTGATGAATAATTAAAATGAATATGGGCTTGAGATTAGCTTTGATGAAACAGATGATTTTTCTTCACCGCCTTCAAGTAACTTACATCTAGTGTGCTGTCAGACTGCAAAGTCCTTGAATTTTTTATGAACGTGGGTGTGAAGGAAGGAAGGAATCTCGAAATCCTCTTTCTGCTCGGGCTTTTATCACATTGTTTCCCTAAAGATGCTGAACCTCGGAGGTCCACTCCACATAAACAATGACATGGTGAATTAAGCAATTACTGAACGGGCCAACCGGGCACAGGTCAAGGGGCCAAAAGGGTCAGGGCCCCTCCCTTGCCTTTATCTTCTTAACGTAACTCAAAGAGACACGTACAAATCAGGTAGATTCAAAATGTCCACAGAGACACAAAACCAAAGTGTGTGTCTTGCTCCTGTGTAGGAGGGGGCGGGGCCTTCTCTGTGCCTAGAGGCCATGATCATCACTTATGTGTAGAGTAATGTGTTGTTGTCGTTCCTTCATATCAGACTATTTTCAAAACAACAAAATGTAACACGATCACACCAGTTTAATACCTGGAATTTCACTCTCAAGAGGCATGGGCACTAATTAAAAGACAGAGCAAATAAAAGTAAAACATATATAAAATATACATAAAGGTTTTCCTCCTCAATGGACTAATATTCTAGATGGTACAAATAGAGACAGAATCCAGAGGTTTTGCAGATTCAAACCAAATTATGTGCAAAATGATTGTGAACCTAATTGAACGTTTGACACTGTAGGATTTGCATCTGAAGAGACTTTCAACAGAAAATCATAAATGTGCCTGTGATGCCCCCTTGTGGAATAGATCAGCTGGCAAAAAGCTTTTCTCAAACAACCCTGTTATGTGGACACGTTTAGAAGTATTATGTAGCCCTGTGCATTTAATCCCTACCTCAAAATATGCATGCATAATAACAATCAGATAAAAAATTAAATAATGCTGGAAACATCTTCTTACTGGAATTTTAGTTTTAAAAAGTCGAGGACCAGCTGTTTATTTTGTATTGGCTGCTTCTTTCATCTTTTCTATTTAATTGTTCTAAAAGAATGTTTATGCGAATCCACTCACCTTTCCTACAGTAGATCAGAAAATGTGTGTAGCCAGAGTTTGGACATTTTATAAAAAGGTTAAAGGACACCGGTGTAAATAATACAATTAATGATGGCTGAACTCCATTGAGCTGCTTCAGTTTCAGGGTCTTGTTATTGTGCACGCTGGCTCACTGGAACAGAACACCGGACTTTAAAGACTGTGAGAAACCAGCCTTCATCCAGCCAGGAAATCTTTTTATCAATGAGGGCTATTAAAAAAAGATTGAAACAGTAAAGGTCTTGTCATTCCGCTGGAAATTTTAATAAGGCAGAGTTGAGATTTGAGCCTAGTGAATATGCAAAGTGTCTGTCAGTCTCAGGGATTCCTGGTCTTTACTAAGAGGCCATTCTGGTAAAAGTCAGGCAGAGCAGATATCACAGGATAGATTATTTGTGGTGAGGGTTTACGTGAGTTTTAAATCTGCTTTCCTGCTCTACAATTAAAACAAGACTCTGGAGGAACACAGAGGCTCTCAACCAATGCACCTCATCCTCACCGGTGATGGAGAAGCTACTCAAGACGAATGTTTGGAAGAAGTTGCCCAACAGGAAGGCTACTTCACAGCCATCTGAACTGCTGCTGCTGTGAAAAAGAAATTCAAACTTCCAGCCAAATAGCAGGTTATCAAACAGTCATTATTTATGTAAAGCATGTTTTTGGCACAACTTCACAGCTTACATTTTTATATTTCAAAGCTTCTAATGCCATCCCATTTTTGTTCAATCTTGCAGCTGAGCTACTATGTTTGTGACTTGATACTCTTGAAACACGACAGTTGTGCGCCCGTGTCCAGTAAGTGCTGGTTGTTTTAATTGAAATTGTTAAATATCTCAATCCTATCAGCCAGAAAACTGGAGTAGTGAAAGCCTCCTTCCACTGACGACAACAACCCGATTACATTCTCTCCTTTTTAAAACATATTGACGTGGTTAGACATGGATGAAATGTTGCAAATCAGAGAAACAGATGAATACATAACATTTTAGTGATCGCAGTAGCATCGAACACAAGGAGGGCTCGGTGCACCACAATAGCTTATCACAATATTCTTCCTGCTGATGCATATGCAACAAGTCTGTGGATTTTCAAGGCGTGACTGGCAGACAAATGAGCGTTACTCTTCAACCTTCTTGCTGGTCTCCTGCCCTTCAAAGATGGGGTACTTGCTCTCCACTTCTGCCCAGGTCAATGTGGCGTTGGCCAAATCCCGAATAATCACAGGCAACTCACTGACCTGAGGAGAGAAAGATGTGTTAAATGGTGAGTGAGCGAGAGAATTTTAATGAACCCTCTTTTTGAAGCGATGTCAAGCTCCTTACAAGGAAATGCTATTTGTTTATAAAAAAGGTCAAATGTGGTTGAAGGTCAACACCTGAGGCAGGCCTTAAAAAGGGCAACACACCCAGCTACATTGTGCAATACTTCTACATTTGACACCCATCACACAAATTGGATGCACCATGTAGACGGAGGGGGGAGGGGATGCAGGACATCTTGTCTACACATGTGTAGCAGAAGAAACCGCGCTCAGCAGCCACAAAGCTGCAGTTTGCCAGAGTTCAGACATGTGAAAAAAAAAAGGAACTTGAAACCTGAAAAAAGTGTTTCCACTCAAAACATGCTTCTACCTCTTCTCACTCTTTTGGTAATGAAAGGGAACATATCTTTGGTGTGTTCCCTTTCTTCTGCACGGCGTGTGCTGCCATTTACCAGCCGACGTTAGTCAAGTCCCTGAGGGTTCAGGGTTTTAGGGGTACATTGGGGATTGGGCCACTGACGTTATACCAGAAACAATACACCCTGACCATAGACAGTATAAAGTCTGTGGATGTGACGTGACTCTTCACGTTTTGTGGCAAGTCGATGTTTGTAATTTTGGTAAAACCAAAATGTGTTCGTTCATCAAGGTAATTTAATCCTAAAAAAAAGAGAAGTGAATTTGTGCTGTACCTCGGCCCTGATCTGCCTCATGGAGTCGCGGTCTCTCAGCGTGGCTGTGTGAGGCGTCTTGTTCACTGTGTCGAAGTCGATGGTGATGCCAAACGCCACGCCGATCTCATCCGTCCTGGCGTAACGCCGCCCGATGGATCCCGCAGAGTCGTCCACCTTGTAAGACACCCCGTTTTTGGTCATCGCCTCAGCTAAGCGGGAGAAAGGAGAGAGAAATAAAGTTAACGAGTGAAGTTAAGTCTTTAAACAGCAGCAGCACATGCCAGCAGGCAGAGATGGAACAAATACGTAGTCTTTATGTGGGCACTTACATAACTCCTTAACGAAGGGCACAAACTCCTGGTTTTGGCTCAGAGGCAGGACAGAACATTTGTATGGCGCTACAGTAGCTGGGAAGCCAAAGTACTGAAGGGAAAAGAAAACAAAGATTTCAGTAAATGAAGGAAACAAGCTTTTAAAAATCAATCACAAACACAATTATCAAATCATAAAACAATCTTTTGCTCGGAGGGACAGCCAACAGCAATACAACACACAGTTACAGACGGGACATTCATACAGAGACAAAATATAACACAAAGCATAAAAGTGTTATGTGCCGAAGTCGTCATTTGAGGCTATGAACAAGAGCAGAGCCAGACAGAAAAGATCTTTTAAGACTTCTTAAACGTAGTTCATAATCTTGTAGGTAATTCATACTTGACAGCTTCAGTACATGCTCTAGTTTAAGACAGGTTGGGTGCAGGACAACACTCTACATGAGACCATAGTAAACAATGCTAGATCATAGAGGACATCGCCTATGTTTATGATCCAGACTATCGACGTACCGTTCTTTGTTCATCACCTTCTCTGACTTGGAACGTGTGCTCAAAGATGGTGTACATGATCCTACCGATGCCAAAGGAGGGCTCAATTACATTGGGAACAACTTCCTCCACTGTGGAAGACAAAGAGGGATGTGTGTTATTGAAGCCGTAGCTCCAACGTATCCCGACTTAAACCTTTATTTCAAACTTGGTCCCGAGGTGTTAAAAAGACAAAATACATGAGAAATTCAACAATAAACTAAACCATGAAATGAATAAATCTCACCATGCAGAGTCTTCTGGAATCGCTTCACACCGACCATGTCCTTTGTGAGTTTGAAGGACTTCCCTTCTGACTCGATGGTGAACTCTCTGTGGAGTAAAAGATAACATACTGAATGTGCTGCAAATGACAAAACCACAACCTTTGAGCCGGCAGCCATACAAACTGTGTGACTGTGGTTGAAAGTACTCACCCAGTCTCATTGAGCAGCTTCTCCTGTTCTGTGATGAAGGACTCGTCACACACAGACAGGTACTCCATGGCTATCTTAGCATCCTTCTTATACGCCTTTCCAATGGCTCCTTTGTTCGGCTCGAACTGGACGACATGTACAACTTTGTGTGGAGAAGTTAAGGAGAACAACAAGGCATCTGGGTGCTTAACATGTCTGAGAAAAGATTTCTCTTTTGCAGCAGTTTAAGGATATGGGTTCTTTTAGGGGCTTTTCAGCGACTAAAGGGACCTTTGTGGCTCGCGAATGGCATTGCAGATCAAAGCAAGACCGGTCAGCACAGCCCACGATTTCAATCCAGCCCTGCAAGGGACAAACGTTTACTTTAAGCAAAAGTGAGTAGACTCCCTGATGAGCCAGAAGGAAACGGTGGCGTGGAACCTACATATGAGGTTTTGGCTTCCGCGTCCCAGCAGTCACAGGCGTAGTGAGCCATTTCGTTGTCCATGTGCTGTCGGAAACGCAGCTTGTCTTTGGAGATACCAACTTTAGTAAGGTAGAGGTAGATCCTCCCGATGAAATATCCCAGGACGGAGTTATTGATCACTCCCTTAAATGAGAGAAGAATTAATGAGTGAGTTTATTTTTGACAGCAGTTTGTCAAAAACTAATAAATAAACAAATAAAAATTCAAGATCCACTAAATGGCAAATTAGTGGACCTCGAGTTAAGATTGGTTTTGGTCCAATACGTTATTCACTTAAACTCTCTTTTGTATGTCACATTTATTACAGTCTTATAATACCACAGCTGGACAATATGTATCAATGTTATGATACAAGATTATATCGTATTTGGGATTTCAGTATTTGAAAGTCAAGAGTGAAATGAAATGATGAATATCTCTACAAGCTTGGACACGTATCCATATTAGTTGTGATATTCATCATAAAGTTATTTGTGTAAATACCTTCTCAAAGAACACATTTTTAGGTATGTATCAAATGTCTTTTTTGACACCAGTGAAAATGTAGTTTCTTGAAAGGCCAAATGCCAACAAATATGGACCGAAGGAGAATATTTTGTAAACAAAATGTTGACTTCAAAGCTCTAGAGTTATTGGAAATGACAGTAATGATGCGTGCGTGTGTGTGTGTGTGTGTGTGTGTGTGTGTGAGAAGGTGGACGATTGCATGAAATGTCCACAATCCGTGCAGCATTCAAAAGCTGAATTAGAATTTGGACATCAACATTACAAATGAAGCTTCAAACCAACCTGCTCCACAGCGTCACCCAGCCTCATGATGTGTGCAGACTGGCCACTAGTCTGAGCCTTGGAGGAGTATAATGTGATGTCCAGGTCTGCTACATTGGAGAATTTAGGGTGGACCTTCTCAATTGGATCCACAAAGTGCTCAATTTCAGCCATGGTGAACTCTCTGCATGGAAATGTGATATAATTTTATTCCCGTTTTATGTCATGACTACAAGTACAGACACAAAATACAGAACAATTGGGGACACGGCGGATCTCTCACCTCACACGAATGAGTCCGGAGCGAGGAGAGATCTCGTTTCTGAAGGAGTTTCCTATTTGAGCAGCGGCAAAGGGAAGCTTTCCCTGGTTGAACTCTAACAGACGTTTGAAGTTGAGGAAGATTCCCTGAGCGGTTTCAGGCCTCAGATAGCTGCAGATTTACATCGAAATCAATCACTCGACATGAAACAAATAAAACATCAGGGAAAAATGCCCAGCAGGATTTTGTTTCATTTTACCCGGGCGTGTGCCCCCCTGGTCCGATGGACGTCTGAAACATCAGGTTGAAGGAGACGGGAGGCGTGAGGTCGTTTCCTGAGGTGGGAGACTTGACGTTGTATTTCACAAAGAGGTCTGTCAGCTGTTGCTGAGTGTAGTTGTCCATCTGAAAATAATAATAGAGACAGTGAATCATTTAAAACTCTGTCAGAAACAGCTTTTCAAAAATAATCCCTCAAAAGAGCCATTTGGTTTCAGTTAACACTGACCTGAGTGGTGACATCCTCCATCTCAGCCTTCTTCTCTGCCGCACACTTCTTATCAGACATCAGCTTCTGGAGGTGGGCTGCAGGACACAGAAACATGAAAACAATGCTTTCACAAACAGATAAAAAAATAAAATAATTGTAACCTTGACTTTCATTGATTTCATTAACCTACACTGTTAAAATGAGCTCAAAACTAAAATCAGCAGGATGACATGCACATAGTTTTGGATTGACATCTCATAGTTTGGAGATGTCAAAATGTCTCATGACATATCTCAGATAATACATAACTTAATTTTCATTGCATAACAGTTTCAAGTCTGAGCCAATTGAGCTCCAAGTCTTGCAGGAATTGACATGTTCTCTCTATATATAATTTTTTTCCCACAGGCTTTTTGGCACAGCTCCAGTCTATGATTCTAGCAGCTTGCATTGCCATGAGAGCCCTGTGTGATTTCTGCTGGTCCAGCCACTTCCATTCTCCCTCAGGCACAACAGTGATACTCAGAGCTTGGTCAGCCAGCAGAAGCTACAGACAACACAAGTTTGGACCGCATCCATCCCACCGTCTGCAAAATCTCATGAATAATAGACATGAAACGCTTACAAAGACCTCTGCTGGGGTTGTTTTTAGGATGACTAATCCTTAGTTTACATTATGGTGGAAGCCAATTCTCTAAATATACACTGGCAGAAGCACAAAAGGCTTACCTTTGAGGAGGTGGTCAGCCCTGAAGCATTCGCCATTCTTGACATCTTTCACCATGTAGTCAGCAAATTTATCCACATGTCCTGATGTCCTAAATAGGTGAACAAATAAAAGAGCTATTAATGTCCATGTCCAAGTCCATTCAATTAAAATATTTGCAACCATGCTATGGGAGGCAGCTTTCATGGCTAAAATTGGCAAATCCCCCCCCAAAAAGCCACAGTTCAGCACTGACTCACAAGATACTTTCTTAAGCAGTTTCTGACATTCTCATTAATTAAATAAACATAAGCGATAACGAAATACTGTTTAACACTCATAGAAAACCCGCATTAGGGATACATACTTGAGGACAGACTCTGGGGTCAGCATGGTGCAGTCTATTTCCAGAATCTGCTCCTCCTGGATGAAGTGATGCCTCCAGGCCTGCAGGATGTTGTTCTTCAGGGCACAGCCCACAGGGCCGAAGTCATACAGGCCGCTCACACCTGAGGAGCATTACTGCATGGTAACAGAATGCTTAAAGACTATGTGTGCGATGATATAAGCACCATCTGAAACCTTTATTTTGTTTAACATTCAAAGTCTCACCTCCATAGATGGCAAAGGCCTGGTCGTAAAAGAATCGTCTCTTGAGGGTATCCTCCATTTTTGTTCTGTCCACAATGTCATCTTTGGGTTCTAATGACAGCTCCTGCAATGCAAATGAAATGTTTCCCATTATTGACAGCATTCACTGTGTGGTCAGCTCATTTGTCCTGATGTACTCGAAAAAAAAGAGAAGAAACTCAACCCATCTGTAACCGGGCTATGGAAGGCTGCTACAGTGGCAGCTACCATGCATTACTTTGCAGAATCAATATGCGCCTGTTGCCAAAAATACACCGTTTAGCACTTTGGAGCCGACTGTAGGAACCACCAGGCAGCAGTTTCTAACATTATTCTTACTTATGAACATAAACGATGATCAAAACACCCGTAGAGAACAATATATAATTTGTAATGATGTTTGCTTAATTTATTACCATCTTATGTTGACATAAACACCCACAATGGCAAACACCTGCAACTTGAGCGAGCACCCATAACCCAGTCTGTTTGACAGCATGATGGATTAATAAGTGAACAAACATGTTGGGGCACTTCCCAATGTGTAATAAAAGTGCATCAATATGTGCAGCACAGACAGGTTACTACGGAGTGAGATGACAAGTGAATACACATCTAACGTTGGGATTGGCTTGGTAGAGCTTTTGCTTCACTAAAACAAACTAAACCAATTAGCATATTAATGTAATTAAAATCCTCACCTTGGCCTCCAGGGTTCTCTTCCTGGCTTTCAGTTCAGCCACAGCTTTAGAGACATCCACATCAGGAGCTCCATCCTGTTTCATTTGGCGCACCAGTTCCCCCTGAAACAGAGTAGAGAGGTGGCATAAAGATAAACCCTTCAACCTACATTTAAACTCCGGTCTGAGACGCTTTACAAAACAATCGGCCATTTTGCGTACATTGTTTTCTGGAAGCTGCATTTATTTAGCCTTTTATCTTAACCCCACCCTGCTCACTCTGCAACACTGAGACGTGGCAAAAGGTGCAGACATGATTGCCAGCTAGCATTAGCTAGCGAGCAATGGCTGTCCTCCTTCATTGAGAACCGGTCAGGTCAGCCGGTTAGCCCGGTAAGCTAACACCACTAAAACTAACTCGACTTGGCCCACGTCGGTGAAGACTACGAGACAACCAGTGTCACCTGTTCTTTGACGGCGAGCCTCAAAGGGGCGAGAATCTCTTCAATGTTGCCGCTCATGGTTCGTCCTTCCGGCAGCTGCAGCCACAGGCTTTGCTTCTTCTTTTTACACAAGCAGACCGACGTTGAAAACGGCCTGTTTTGGGGCTCGTAGCGGAGCAACTGCCGAACGAACCGGACCGTAAACACCGGACGGAAGGCGGAAATCTCAGTGCTGGTCCTCAGCAGTGCTGATGCTGCGCTACGAAGCATGGACCGCTGGAATGGGAGAAGAGAATGATGAAATATCTGAAAAATAAGTAAAGCCGCCTTGCGCTCCGGTCGAGAACTTTCGCTTGACGATTAATCGGCAGATTCGTCAAAAACAGTAACAAAAGAATGATTTAAAATAAATAGATACAATAATCCTTAATGTACGGGATTACACCGTCGTGGGGTAAAGTGCAAACAAGACATCGTAAAAAAGAAACAAGATCTTAGTATTATAAGTAAGCAATACAAAATCAGTAATAATAAACAGTAAATCATCCACACCCAACAAAACTAAACGGAATATGAAAATGTTATTATTTATTACATTTATATTTATATAGTTCATCACGCTGAGCCACATTTATAATTATTAAATATAATTTGTATTGTTATAGTTTTGGGTGGTAAATTCAAATATTATTGCAAGGGAACACAAACAAGTTCCCATTATGACCTTTTGGGGATGTTATTAATTTGGACTTACTATCTAATACAATTTCCCCGAGCCAGACTTGACTTTGTGCCTTGAAAACATTTGACCTATTATTTCATAAATTCGACCAGGACCCAGTTTCTTATTTTATCATACCAACATTTTCTTTTGTTATTTGTTTGTTTTGGGGGTTTCTTTTGCCAGTGGAAAATGGCCTTCCATAAATGTATGAGAATACATTGTTATACAATGATACAGCTAATTGTGTTTATATGGTGGCTAATTAGCTAACATTATGTTACATGCAGAGGTGATACAGGTGTCTGCGGCTTAAATATTTAGCATATACTGTACATATATATGTTTATGTTTTTAAAGTATAGTTATTTATAGAAATTAAATTTAATTGTAAAATATTTTTGGGAACTTTTGAAGAATCCTTGAGTGTTCATTTACAGCTTAAAACAGAAAGTGATATTTATTCCACTTATTTGCTGTTGTTGTTGTTGTTGTTAAAATATTACTGCAGCTATTTTCCCATGCCAAGGCTAACACGAGCTGACAACTGGCCTAGTATCAGGGCGGCAAGAGTTAATGTGCAAATGTGTTCAGGCAGAAGTAATATATAGTACCTTTATATAATAAGCCAGTGGCTTTAGCATTATGTAGGGGCCCACTTTCAGAATCTAGTTGTATTGTTCCAGTCAAACAAATACATACATTACTGGGTTTAATTATTAGTCAACCATAATGTATGTTGTGTGCACAAATGGGAATTAGGGTGTCAAAAAGGTCAAAGCTATCAGTGCTCCAGTGGTCCAGACTTTGGGTGCCAGATGCATGTAATCATTAGGAATCTAGTCTATAAATACAGGTTAACTCTCCATTGAGAGGATAGGTTGAAAGGTGCTATTTGCTTACTTTGTTATACACCAGAATACAATACGTGTTGTCTGAGCTTCCTGGATGATGCAACAGAAAGCGCTTGTTTCAGGCAACTCAGAGAACCCTTCAGACTGCCCTCAAACAGGCGCCTCCCCTTGTTTATTTTCCCCGGCTTGAAGAAAGCCTGAAGAGGGAAGTGAGGACAGTCGCGTCCCGAGCCGATCAACAGCTGACTGCAGGGAGAGCAGAGAGCTTCAGATACGTATCAAGATGGAAGAACTACTGGCACCTTTAAGGGAGGCTGTGAGGGAACAGGTGAGACATCTTGTCAATTTAACCAGGTTTAAACACGCAAAAAAACAAAACTAGACTCTGTCCAATTACTAGCATGGAGTGATGCATCCACTGACAACGACATCGATTACAAGTGTTGATTGGAGAGATTATTAGTGCATATGCTTTAAAAAGTGTCTGTTTGGATCATGTAATGATGAGTTTACATAGAGAGCAACTTGGCAGCATTGTACACAGTTCAAACATACATTAAACAGGTGTAACATGATTTCTGCGCAGAATGTGCATGTCGATTGGCTGCATTGTTGCAACAGCTGTCACATTGAATGTCCTTTAATCAACCAGTTAGAGAGAGAGAGCCTCGTGCCATGAAAACTAAAGTGAAAGTTAAAATGGATGTCCCTTGTGGCTCCAAACCATTCATTTGGATTGTTTTGCACTTTATAACATATCTATAATAATACATGAATTAATAAAAAAACAAGAAACTAACTATTTTCCTATAAGAGTATTTACTTCTTTTTTTTTTAGAAATACAGTTCACATGTGTATAAATTAACAAAGAAAGTTTGTTGTTACTATACATTAAGAACAAATGTAAATATAAAACAATTACAAGGTACACTTTTCTCTGAGGTTTCGTGTGACAATTAAGTGAAGTCTTTGGTATTTCACCTGCAGGGCGACTTGGTGCATCAGTTGAAGGAAAAGGGCGCCAAAGAGCAGGAGCTGAGCAGAGCTGTTGCAGAGCTGAAAGCCCGGAAGAAGATTCTTGAAGCAAAGGTCAGAATGTTTTCCTCTCACTCTTTGGTTCCACTTTCCATTTGAGTAATGTAATATTTACTTTGCATGGTAAGAAAGCCAGGAAGGATATTCTTGAAACAAAAGGTCAGACTCTCACAGTCGCTGGTTAATCTTTTGCTCTCCCTTATTTACTTTGCATGTAATTCAGATTTTTAATTTTTTTGTATTGATATTATTTTTAATCCTCACTTGTAGGAGCTGGCTTTGCAGCCCAAAGATGACACGGTGGACAGAGTGAAGATGGAGGATACCTTAAAGAGGAGATTCTTTTACGATCAGGCCTTTGCTATCTATGGAGGTGAAACAGAAAGGAAAACCAAAACCACCCGGCAACATTTTGAGTGTTTAGTACAGACAGAGCATGCATACTGACCAAAACATTTTCCAACGTCCAGACTAATCCCCGACTGCTCCTCAGGTGTGAGCGGCCTGTATGACTTCGGCCCTGTCGGCTGTGCCCTGAAGAACAACATCCTGCAGGTTTGGAGGCAGCACTTCATCCAGGAGGAGCAGATCCTCGAGATCGACTGCACCATGCTGACCCCTGAGCCGGTCCTCAAGTAGGTGCCAACAAACTTTAAAACATGTACAAACCGAATGCACAAATGTGCAAATTGAAGTGTGCATTAGATTCGTCCTTAAACCTGTTGGCTCTTTTCAGGACGTCAGGACATGTGGATAAATTTGCAGACTACATGGTGAAAGATGCCAAGACCGGGGAGTGCTACCGTGCCGATCACCTCCTCAAAGGTGACTTTTTCTGACCATCATTCATACAGAGCAATCAAATGAGTTGCACCTGGTTTAATCCTCCCCTCAGCTTTCCATTATTGCCTTGCGTTGCTAACAAGGTGTCAGATTTCTTCCCAAAAGAGGGAGATGAACCGACTCTTTCTCAGAGCAGATGATTTCCAGTGGAGCTGTGCAAACTCTATTCATCCATTCAAACTTGCACGTCATACATTTTTAATTACAGGCGGTCAAAATGTGTCATTTCATATTGTCCATCTTTTTTAATTCTCGGTGGAGCAAGTTTTTAAAAGAATGTTTAAGATCATCTATTAATTGTTTCACGTATCCTAACAGCAGTTGAGGAGGGGAGCAGGATGTCAAGTGTCAACTGGTTTTTCAGGACTCGTAAATGTATTTACACATCATGTCAGGCACGCTGAGAAAACCAGTTGAAAGTGCTGATGCGGGGCGTTCACACAGTATTCTTTCATTTAACATTTTTATTTTTGGCTGTGTTTGTGGGTATTAAAAGTAAAACAATATTTTTTACAACCTTGAACTGGTCTATAGCAATAACTTTGAGTAATTATCACTCAAATGTATGTTAAGATGAGTGGGTTTCTGGCAGCTTTATATTTTATTAAATTGACAAAATGATAAGTTGGACGTATAGATGAGTAGCTGACAGTTTAAAAAGATGATGAACATAATTGAAAATAAGAAAAAAAAAAATTAATGAATTTGTAAAAGATCTTTGCAAGCGGGGAGCTTCCCATCGCTCATATTGGCCTTTGAAAAAATAAAAATGATAATAATGAAGATTTGAGTGATTAAAAGTGTGAATTCCAGTGTGAAGCCAACATTTGATTAAACCACTAACGGCTGCTAAATTAAATGTTTTTTTTCCTCTCACAGCTGACTTGAAAAAACTAATGTCTGATGAGAAATGCTCTGCAGAGAAGGTGCACGAGATGGAGGACGTCATCACTCAGGTGGGTTCTTAACAAACACGTCTTTTGTACACACACAGACACACACACACACAAGCACACACACAGTCTGAAGTTGTTGGATATACTGACATCTGCTGGTTGGGAAAACAACCCTCTGATGGTTTGTTCTCTGTTCTAGATGGACAACTACACCCAGCAGGAGCTGTCGGACCTCTTTGTGAAATACAACGTCAAGTCTCCCTCCACAGGAAATGACCTCACACCTCCCGTCTCTTTCAACCTGATGTTTCAGACCTCCATCGGTCCAGGGGGGAACACGCCCGGGTACTGATCAGTGAAACACATCAAATGTCTCAAGTGAAATAAACATTCGCTGTATTAAACAACTCAACGGTGTAACTTTGCAGCTATCTGAGGCCTGAAACCGCTCAGGGAATGTTCCTAAACTTCAAACGCCTGCTGGAGTTCAACCAGGGAAAGCTTCCCTTTGGCGCCGCTCAGATTGGGAACTCCTTCAGGAACGAGATCTCTCCTCGCTCCGGACTCATTCGTGTCAGGTAGTCAGAAACTCCTTCATCAGTCATCTGCAAATCATACCGGCGACACGGTGAGACGTAAACTTCTCCCGCTTACAGAGAGTTCACCATGGCTGAGATCGAGCACTTTGTGGACCCAAACGAGAAGATCCACCCGAAGTTCTCCAACGTGGCCGACCTGGACCTCCTGTTGTACTCCTCCAAGGCTCAGACCAGCGGCCAGTCTGCACACATCATGAGGCTGGGCGATGCTGTGGAGCAGGTGGGACTCATCTTATGGACTTATTGTTATGCATAGGGTGTTTACTCTTCGTGCTGAAAACATGCCGGATATTGTGACAAATATGTTAAGTGCTCATTCAATATAGAGGTGGTTAATAGAGGATTTTATTTATACATGTTACATTATCTCCCATATATTCAATAGTGTAACAGTGTGTGCCATAGAAATGTCTTTAGTATGCAGAATTATAGATATATTTATTGTTTTATAACTATAATAAATTAGTTTTAAACTTAATTAAATTTCACTACATCAGTGCTGAGATACTGCTTGTAAAAAGTTGTATTTTCTAATAAGCGATGTCAATCCGGTTGATTTAACATGATATTAAAAAAATAGATTAACAGGATCATTTGGTGTAATAATCACTATCATTTCATCTTTGTTGCTTCTGCTGCAGGGAGTGATCAACAATTCCGTGTTGGGTTACTTCATTGGAAGAATCTACCTCTATCTAATCAAAGCGGGGCTGTCTAAAGATAAAGTGCGTTTCCGTCAGCACATGGAAAACGAGATGGCTCACTACGCATGCGACTGCTGGGACGCCGAGTCCAAAACCTCCTATGTAACTCTTTTTCTCTTTTACTCACACATGCAGACTGAGAAGTTAGTGGACGCAAGTCGAGACTAGTTTGTCTTTCTCTCTTTTAGGGCTGGATTGAGATCGTGGGCTGTGCTGACCGCTCCTGCTATGACCTCACGTGTCACTCCAGAGCCACCAAGGTGCCTCTCGTGGCTGAAAAGCCCCTGAAAGAACCCATATCCTTCTTTTCTCCCCGTCCAACAACCATACAATCTAATCATATATTATTTTCAGTCTGTACTATGCTTTAGATTTATACGTAAACAGGCATGCTACAATCACTCATTGTGGAGTATGTTATTAATGGACACCAATGTGGCGTTGTCCACTGTTTTATCTGATACTACCAGCAGGGGTCGCCAACGTTGATCTTTTCTTGTTGCTACAAACAGTAACATTTCTTGCATATTAACTATCAAAAGATTGTGCTGCCAACTTAAGTGTACACTTTATTAGTACTTGAGCATGAAAATTCATTCTTGACCTTTAGAATGAATACACGTGATAACTATATATTATATATATTCTGAACTCCAGCTTCACTTATCGTTCTTTTCTGCTGTTTTCTACCTCCCTAATTAAGCTAATTGACCTTGATCTGTTCCTTTTGCTTGCAAGCTGGATTCCTCTGTTTGACTCCTTAACTTATTCACACAAAGTGGTGAACGTCGTCCAGTTTGAGCCCAATAAGGGAGCCATCGGAACGGCCTACAAGAAAGATGCCAAAGTGGTTCTGGAGTACCTGGCTGCCTGTGACGAACAATACATCAGTGATCAGGAGAAGCTGCTCAATCAAAAGGGGTAACTTCTGACTGCAGTGATCGCTGCTGAAGCCCATTTCTGTAGTTTTATTCATGAGAATCATGTGTTTTTGCGTGTTATATAGACGTTTATTTGGAGATGTTTATGTCTGTAGGGAGTTCAGCATTGAGACACAAGGCAGAACCTTTAAACTGGCCAAAGACATGGTCAGTGTGAAAAGGTTCCAGAAAACTCTGCACGGTAAGAGGCGACATTAAACCTGCTCTCAGGTCTGTGGAGCAGAACAGGGAGTTTGTTGACCTGGGAAATCAACCGTCTCTATTTTCCCACAGTGGAGGAGATTGTTCCCAATGTAATCGAGCCGTCCTTTGGCATCGGCAGAATCATGCACTCCATCTTTGAGCACTCGTTCCGCATCCGGCAGGGGGATGAGCAGAGGACGGTGAGAATGGTTCAAAATAAGGAATCACATCCGAGTGAGAATCATTTCAGTTAAATTACTTACTTAAATTACTGCTTATTTCTCCAGTATTTCAGCTTCCCTGCCACCGTAGCTCCTTACAAATGTTCCATCCTTCCTCTGAGCCACAACCAGGAGTTCACACCATTTGTCCACCAGTTATGTAAGTGTCATGCACATTTTTTTAATTTCAATTAAGCTTTATGAAGTAAAAAAAAAAATGGCTTGACATTTTGAGAAATTTTCTTATTTTTCTTTTATCTGAAGAGTTAGATTTTAACTCTCACATTGTGGGTTGAATATGAAGTTGGAGATAATTAGCTTAGCTTAGCTTGTTCTGTCAAAATCTGCCCAAATAAGCATATTTCCTCAAATGTGAACACTTTTCCTGAATTTCCTTCTAAAGCGTATCTGTTCAAACTGATTACTAATTTTCGTCTTTCTCCTTCAAGCCGAGGCGATGACTAAAGACGGCGTGTCCCACAAAGTGGACGACTCCTCAGGATCCATCGGGCGGCGTTACGCCCGCTCCGACGAGATCGGCGTGGCGTTTGGCGTCACCGTCGACTTCGACACGGTGAACAAGACGCCTCACACAGCCACGCTGAGAGACCGCGACTCCATGAGGCAGATCAGGGCCGAGGTACAGCAATCCAAAAACTTGGATCTTTAATGGACAGAATATAAGGAGGGTACGGAATCATATTTACAGATTTGTTTTGTGCTAATGTACACAATCATATTGCAGGTCAATGAGTTGCCGGGGATGGTTCGAGATCTGGCTAACGGCACCTTGACGTGGGCTGAGGTGGAGAAAAAGTACCCGGTCTTTGAAGGACAAGAGACCATGAAGAAAGAGTAGCCAAACAAGAACTCCTCCTCTCCTGCTTATTTTACCAAAGTCTTTTCTTTCTTCTTCGTACAGGATTTTAGTATTTTCTCTCATTAGGAGATGTATGTCAGACATACAGTATATATGAAGTGCACAGCAGGATCTGGAGATTAGAGCGTGTCACATAGACTGGAGGAACGCTCCACCAGTTACTAACATGCTGCAGGGTTATCCCCGTCCTGTGGCTCTCCTTTTTTAGCAATATTATTGTTCCTGGGCAACATCATGTGTAGGACTGATACTGTGAAAGCAGAACACATACATACTGCCAGTTATGCACCTGACTTTCATACAATTCTTTAATACTGTATGCACTTGTTAACCTTTTATAATAAAAAACATACTGCATCAATTTGTTTCTTTTTTGGGGGGGTTATTTATGTTTCCATGCTGTGACACCGCTGCTTCTCACTGCACTGTATTTTTAGTTGCTGTCACTTGACGGCACTGTGTGTTGTTTCAGTTCATTATAGAACGTGAGAGGCATGGATGTTCAGCAATGCTCAGAATTGCAACAGGCTTAGAACCTCCAAAAACAGACCTGGCAACCAGGAACCACCCAGCAAGAGAAAAGAGACTGGAGGGCTTTTACTTTGAAAATGCGAAATTATTTAACATCTTTTGTTGACCCAATGCAACAATTACATAGTAATGGTAATTCATATATGTGTTGTAATGTATATGTAGTGATACAGTGCTACATGCGATTTGTCATAATGAAGACACCCTATCAATAGAGCTAGTGTCACGGAGCGAAGACCAGGGACTCAAGCACGACGCACAAAACAGAGGTAATAATCCTTTACTGAGTTTCCAGCAGGAACAGAACATACAGGAAGAGAGACACAAACTACTAAACACTGGAGAACTTGGTTTTAAAACACAAGACAATCTGGCAGAGGACAAGTGCAAGTGAGGGGACCTAAATAGTGAGTGACTAACGAGGGAACGGGCTGCAGGTGAGATGGGTGTGAGAACCAGGTGAAGGGAATGAGAGATGATCAGGTGAGACACAGGATCTGGAATGACATCAGAGTTAGTAAACAGACAGTTCAAACATGCCAACACCTTACAGACTCCTAATGTTGTTGTGTCTTACAGTGTGTCCACAGCCCTCATGTCCCGCCCCCTCTGTGTCAGTGGTCAAAGTATAAATACATCATGTCACCTTTAACCGATGGCAGCTACCTCTCAGGGAGTCAGAGGGACCCGCAGCCCACCCTGAGCGGATGTGATACTTTACATTTTCTTACATGCATTTTTTTGTTTGTTTGTAATATGATATTTTAAATCATCATTTTTTTTTTCCCCTTCTGTTAAACAATTCTGGTGAAGTGCGTTGTTATAGCAACTGCTTCGGGCCCGGCGACTGCTGCGTTCAAGGTCAGTATCACAGCAGGTGCTGCGGAGGACAAACTGAAGAGCGTGACCGTGTGGCATTTAAACAGCAGACGTTGTGAATAGAAAACAGACTTTAATAGAGTTTAAAAAAAGATATACACACACACGTGCAGGTAATGTTATAGACCAGATTTATTATGTGCTTTCTGCATTACAAAGCAATACAGCGTTATGATGGAAAAAAACTAAACGAAGAACTTGGAAGTTGTTTGGTTAAAAATAGCAGACAGCTGGAGGCTACTTTAATCAGTGGAAAGTTGTCCATTTGCCCTTCACTGTTTATTTTACCTAATAATCACTGGTAAATAAAACATTCCTAAATGATGGTTGCTTTTAGGACTTAAAACAATCATTTACCTTGAGCTTCATGTTATTGCATCATTAAAAAAAAAAAGTATATACATTTTAAAATAAAATCAGCTTTTTATGTGTCTTTTTGAGACACAGACTAAAGCATGATAATCATATTTATATGTGGCATAGCATGACACAGCAGAAGTGTAGTGCAGTGCTGAATACTATTTTAATGAACCTTTTTTATTCTTCTCTATTAAATACCATGTTGTAAATATTGTGCACTATACTTACTGCATTTATTTGAAAAAGATAAAGGATTAGTTACTTTGCCGAAAAAAACATTTTACATAGAAAACTTACAATAAGCTTGAAAAGTTATGCAGCGTTCCGGATGAAGCAAGCTAAAATGATGTAAGTGTTGATGGGTCTTATGTCGGTGTGTTCAGGAGCCTCCGGAGCTCTTTCTGTGTCACCATGGGGATCAAAGCTGCACTTCCCAAATATGAGATCTATTTCTACAACACGATGCTTTGTCTGGCCATGTTCTGGGCTTCCAGCTGGATCTTTGACCTTTCCAGTTGTGAGTATGAGACAGTAAACACAATCACAACAGTACACACATACTTCACTCTTGTGAAGCACAGTTAATAGTCTGCTAATGAATACGACCCCGACACCGTTTGACATGAACACAATCACCTGCGTTGAAATCTAATCTCATACGTAAAAGTGCAAAATAATAATAATAATAATCTTTTGAAAAAAACTGCTTAAACTAAAGGATAAGTCTGGTGAAATTCTATATTGTCTTATTGTCTATCCAAGAAAAGATACAAAACAACAATGAATCATTGTGAATTGATCAACACATCCTCATACGATCGTTCAGATGATACCGTACGAAAAAGGCACTCCTCACTCTTCCTTCTGAAAGTCCAGCATCGGGTGTCACTTTCCACTTGTTACATGCATACAGTCTTTCCAAAATAAACTTCTGTCCTCACAGGAAACAATAGTAAACACAACTACTTAGTTAGGTTTGGGAAAAGGTTGTGGATTGGGTACAAAATAAGTTACTTTATTTACACAGGGCTCATACAGGAGTTACTCATAACAGTGTTTTCAATGATTCTGGCTGAGCAGACCTCTCAAATAGAAGTTGGGCACGTCTATGTCACCAAACTTCACGTAGCCTACTAATAAACATGGAGTTTATGTCATAATGTTGTTCCTCCCCGACAGGTGCAACAAAACGAGCATGGAGTTGTCATGCATAAAACAGAAAATTAGATAAACTATTTTAGTGATTAAATAGTTTAATACATTTAATACAATGAGTGTACACATTCTAAGTGTGCAATGTATGCTCTCTGTAGTGCTCTTAAATGTACACACAAGAGGTGTTTTTCACATCAATGTTTTTGACTCGCTATATTAGGAAAATTACAGGTGTTATTAACATTAAGGATGGCTCCGTTTTTCTTACTTGGACTAGTGTCTTCCGTGTAAAAGGCCGATGCAACATAACAGAGTTTCCCAATATAATGAGTCACCTTTCAAAGATTGGAAAATGACAAAGAAAAATAAACCTTTAAATGATTATGCTAACTTCTCCAAAAGGTAGACAAGTGCAACACATGCAAACCAGATATATACAAAAATGCTGCTCAAATAAAATAACTTAATTAGTTACTTTTCACCTTTACACACATACTCCCATGCAGATGTGCAAACAAAAACAACCATATATGAACTTCTCAAATCTTATATTTGAAAGAAATCAGTGCCTTTGTTTCCCCAAGAACTGAGTCTGCACTGTAACCCTGTGAGTTTAGCTTTGTGTGGCGGTTCCATCCAGACAACACAATGTGCAGTATCCTTGCAGTACAGTGTGACTGTGTGAGGGGGGCGAGTTGGAGCTATGTAGACCCCGCAGAGGAGATCAGGTGTCGGTATTAATACCACAGAGCACAAGAGGAAAAGAGGACTTGTGTTCACTTTGGAACAAAAGTTTCACTTCTGCACTCAAGGACAAGACCGTTTTAATAAAAATAAAACAAAATATATGATAGAAAAATGTATTGATGCTAAAAAAAATATTCATACAGCTTAAAATTTCATAATTTCTTCAAATTGTAAAAAATTCATTTTTTTTCCGCTCCCTAATTTCAGCCAATGCAAACAGAAAAACATTCAAAACCAGCGTGACGCCAGGATGGTACTACTTCGGGAGGAACATGGTGAGACAACAGCGATAGGTAATCAAGCCATTTGCCATTAATGTAAAAGATGTTTCTAACTTTTTTTTAATGTTTTCCATTGAACTTCAGGATACGGCTGATTGTGAGTGGATGATGTGGTTTTCCACCTTCAGAGAGCATATCCTGTTTGCTCTCGCTGGCCATGTGCTGTTCGCTAAGATCTGCTCCATGTTGGCTCCACAGGTGCTTCTCCTGACCGACTAATTCATTAAGTGATTGAAGAAGAGTGTGTCTTCTTGGGTTTAATGAGCCGCTTTGAGGTGAAGGAAACACTCAGCTTTGCCTCTCACTGTGTTGCGTTATTAAGAAGAATACTGGGTGACATTTGAAATCCTCTTTGTCACAATTTATTTTTACAACGTTGCACAGTCGCTTTTTATATCATTAGCTGAACAGCTGATGATGAATGGAACCAGGTGGAAAGAATAGAAATCGAAATGTAGCTCTATATTATGGCCGTTTGGTTTGGTTAACAACACTAAAGTCTTATGGTGAATGTCTATCCATAAGTAAATCAATTATGTGTAAAGTTTTTCTTTATAATCAGTGGACATTTTCTACCAGATGGTAGAGTATATGAGAGGTTCTTTGTTATCAATTGACTGTAAAGTGAGGTTATTATCAATTGACTGTAAAGAGAGGTTATTATATGCTGCTTTGTGGAGCAATTTACAGTTTATAAATCTAAAGCCGGACAGGAGCTGCATCATCAGATTGACTTTTATAGAAAATAAAACTTTGAGCTATTTAAATGTGTCTAGCATTTAAAAGGGGGCTTTACTGTGTCATTGATGCAACAAGTTGGTGGAAGAAGTATTTACAGTAGATCCTTTACTTAAGTAAAAGTACCAATACCGTAGTGCAAAAATAAAAGTACTCCTGGTCAGTGTTTTACTATTATTTATATAGCATTGTTGTTTTTTTAAAGTTTATTTAGTTTATAAAGTAGAAGGATATTATGTACTCATAATAGGAACTTAATATTTCAGTTTACCAGGAAACAAAATCTAAATCCCCAGACTTAGAGATACGTGGTTTTTATTGAACAATTTGAAAATAATTTGAAAAGTAACTACAGCTGTCAGCAATTATTGCCTCAGATAAGCACAAGTATAGAGTAGCATGAAATGGAAATACCCAAGTAAATAACAATTACCTTGAATTTGTACTAAAGTACAGTACTTGAGTAAATGTACTCATCACTGGCGGTGACGCTCCATTTGTGTCCCACAGTACAGGTCCCTGGTGTACATGGTGTATGGGCTCCTGGCCGTGTGGACCAGTATGGGCTGGACCTACGTCACCCTCATCCTGTCCCACTGTATTCTGCTCTACAGCATCTCCTTGGTGAAAATCCGCTGGCTCTGCTTCGTCAGCGGTCTTTGCACCCTTGCCACGTTCAAGTGTGAACCCTTCGTGTCCTGGCAGGTAAACTGCTGGCACTTAACAGAGATACATTACAAACTGTATTTCACATTAAGGGTTTCCTGCTTTATTTGCCCCGTTTCTCCTCCACGTACAGGCAGGCTTTGTGGAGGGTGATTTTGAGCTGCGTCACGTCCTCTTCTATGGCGGTTGTGGGTTTACAATCATGCGCTGTATGAGCTTTGCTCTGGAGAACTGCGAGAGGAAAGATGGAAACTACAACATCCTGGAGCTGCTCAAGTATAACTTCTACCTACCCTTCTTCTATTTTGGGCCCATCATGACCTTTGATAAGTTTTATATTCAGGTAAGTTAAAATAGGGGGAAAAAACCTGTCCATCTTACTTTGAATGAAGTCCATGGGGGAGGCTGGCTGTCTGAAAAGCTTTCGAGGCACTCTGATTGTAAATTAAAAATCAATACACGGATAACCATGAGTCTTCAACAGTCTTCATCAGGCTATAAAGTGCCATGAAGACAGGTGTTTAAACCTTATCAAGAGGTCATGTGACATGTCACACGCAAATGTGTACTGAAACAAATTCACACATATACAGGCATAAAATGAGGGCGATATTAAAATACTATGAGGAAGGTATAATGTGGGTATAAAACACACACACACACACACACACACAGGTCAAAACTTTATGGTTTAAACATTAAAATATGTTCACGGTGGACCTAAATGTAGAACAATCACATAAATGCTTTATTACATAATAAACTTATAAAGTCTTTTTCCTTGTTTTTCGCTTCTTCATTATAAGATAAATATGTGAGTGTTCCCAGTAATCCAGCAGCTCAGGCACTGTGGGACCTTTGGATTTGTTGCCTCAAAATAAATAATATCTACTTGCATAAGTCAATGGGTTATGGCCAGGCCAATCAAAGAGTAACTATTTTTCTTTGTTTTATTTTAATATGTTGAAGAGTTAAAACCTTCAATCATCAATATCAATGATATCCTGATGTGAGGGCGGCCACTGGGGGCCTCTATCCCAGAGGACACATCGACTGAGCTGTAGCAGAGCGGCGTGGAGGTCTCTGGCTCTCTGACACGCGTTTGCTTCCCCCTGCAGGCCAACAAGTCAGACTTGACCAGGAAAGAGTGGGAGATGTGGAACATCAGTCTGCAGGGCCTGAGTCACCTGGGAGTCATCATTGTAGTGGACGTCCTCTTCCATTTCCTGTACATCCTCACCATCCCCAACGACCTAAAGCTGCTAAAGCACGCCTCGGACTGGGCTCTAGGTCTGTGCCACCTCCCCGAAGTTTAAGGATTTGACCTAATGCTGTGGCATGTTAACCATACGTTGATAGCTAATAATTGCCTTGTTTCCAGTGGGCCTAGCTTACTTTAACCTGGTGTATGACTGGGTGAAAGCCGCTGTCATGTTTGGAGTCATCAACACCGTGTCCAGACTGGATCATCTGGACCCTCCCAAGCCACCGAAATGCATCACGATGCTCTACGTGTTCGCTGAAACGTGCGTTGAGTTCACACAGATCACATTTGGCTGATTATACTGAACAAATCAGTACAAGTAAATCTTTTTTTTTTTCTTTCACAGTCATTTTGACAGAGGGATCAACGAGTGGCTGTGCAAGTGAGATCAATACATTTCATTTCAAAGTCTTATAGATTTGACACATTTAGAGGTTCTGATTCTGACTCATTATCCACAGGTATGTGTACGACCACCTGGGTGGAAAACATGAGAACGTGGTGGAGGAGCTGGTGGCGACACTGTGCACCTTCGGCGTCACCGTCCTGTGGCTGGGACCCTGCCAGGCGGTGCTGATCTGGGCTTTCTTCAACTGCTTCGGCCTCAACTTTGAGCTGTGGACCGCCAAGTTCTTCTCCATGGAGCCTTTTGCTTCGTTTGAGGTGTGTAAGCCGAGGTTTGCTTTTACACGTCTGTTGGGATGCTGACACAGAATGCTTTTTTGTTTTTGTTTATTAATGTTTTATTTACAGATGAGCATGCCAGAAGCGACATCCCGCCGGATCCGAGCCATCTTTAATACTTTGAACTTCTGGAGCATTGTGTTGTACAACATCTTGGCCTTGAACAGTTTGGACTTTGCCAAGTTGGTCGCAAAGCGGCTGCTTCTTAAAGGTGATTTTTATTTTTTTTATTTGAAGAGGGTATGACATTTGGTTCAACTCTATTAACATATTTTTGTTGTTTACTTTCCCCAGGCTTCCCTATAACCACCATCATCGTCATGTTTGTGACCTACTGCCTGATTCAAGTGATTAAGGAGAGAGAGAGGAGGCAGGCCCTGATTGATGATCCCGATCCTCTTCCTCCTGCTCCCCCTCAAAGCGCCGCCACCACTGCAGCTGCACCCACTGCTGCTCAACCAGTCGCAGATCCCAGCAAAGAAAAAGCAGAGTAGATGTTTGATGTTGACTTCACTAATAGAAAAGGATTTAAAAATCCAAGACTATGATCGCCAGTCAACATTATTAAACCATGAATTGTAAATTGATGCTCGGTTTCTGCTTATGTAGGGGGAAAAAAAGTATTAACTGTAAATACGTTTACCATCATTTAACTGTGTTTATACCCAAAAGGGAGAAAAGAGATTGAGGTTAATACAAGACAGTTACTGAAATTATATAATAGTATACAGTAGCCATTTAAAATGAAACTGAAACATTTGTCATCGATGCAAAAAATAAACCAATAAAAGCTGCATTCAAATATGTTGTGTCTGTATGGAGAGTTTCCATTCCGATGGAGCTGTTTAAATATGAATGAGAGAAGGGTGCTTTTTCCAGTAGGTGAGTCAGTGTCGAGTCTTGTCATTAGTCTTGTGAAGTATTTCTGTAGCGTTGCATAAGCTTTATTTCGGTTTGATGCCTCCACACTGGAAACCCTTTAAGCTCTGGTCACACCTGTGGTGAATCACTACCTGCACCTGAAGATGCGATAGAAGATTTTTATAATTGATTTTTCTCACTAACTGATAGCATTGTCTAACATTTTAGACATTTTTATGTCTAAAATGTCTTGTATAAAAACGTGGATTGTACAAACATATCTACAAAACATTGTAATGAATACATATCGTCACTTGTAAAAAAAAAAAAAAAAAAAAAGGCTTAATAATTCTCAATAGCTTTTCGGAAAACAGTAAATCGTCTTTGTTGGAGACTATTTTAAGCTGCGGATGAATACATATTTGGTGAGCTGGTGAGTATTTCCGGCTGTAGAGGGGTGTATGTGGGATTTAAGAAAATAAACAAAATAAACTACAGTTCCCATGTTCATGATAAAGAAGACACGCCACCCAGTGCAACGCCGGGCCTCATTGATTAAGAGTTAACATTGAAGGTCTGGGCACAAATAAATTAGATATATCAGGCTTTGCAAACACATACAATAATTGTTGGTAGTGTTGCAATGATGACTGCATGACTGAATGATCTACTCCAGATCCATCCGTGACTCAGGATGGACATATTTCCCATGAAGCAATGCTGTCAGCTGTCTTGAGAGTGGGTGGATGTTCCTGGGGAGCGGGTCGGGTGGGGTTGGAGGTGGGACCGGGGATTGAAGTGTGGATATTGCATTTCATGTTCCAGAATAAAGCTCATAGCTCCCCACCGAGCACCCGGAATATAAATAACCGACCAGTTGGAGCTCAGTTGAAGGTTCAGGACAGCTGAAGGAGTGGGCCGGCCCTGGGTTCAGCTGCAAATAGCAGACACGCTGTGCTTCTGAATCCTCTTTCAAAGCTAGAAAGGAAACATTCTGCTATAAAGAAGATTCATTTTGTTTGATTTGAAGCCCCTAAAAGGCTCCTTAAACTCAGCCTGCCAGGAACGATGGCTCTGCCGTTAGAACCCATGGACGAGTCCAGGATGTACCAGCAGATGTTGCTCCAGGACGGCCTGTTCGACCTGCTGGAGAACGACAAGCTGGTTGACTGTGTGCTGAAAATAAAAGACAAGGAGTTTCCCTGCCACCGGCTGGTCCTGTGCGCCTGCAGCTCTTACTTCCGCTCCATCTTTCTGTCTGACCTGGAGGAGAGCAAAAAGAGAGAGATTGTCTTGGATGATGTGGAGCCCGGCGTCATGGGTCTGATCCTCAAGTACCTGTACACCTCCAAAATCAACGTGACAGAGCAGAACGTCCAGGACATCTTCGCAGTGGCTAATGTGTACCAGATCCCTTCCATTTTTACTGTTTGTGTGTCTTTCCTACAGAAGCGCCTGAGCCTCAGCAACTGCCTGGCTATCTTCAGGCTCGGCCTGATGCTGGACTGCCCACGGTTGGCAATCTCTGCCCGAAACTACGCCTGCGAGCGCTTTCAGCTCATCTCCAGAGATGAGGAGTTCCTCCAGCTGTTACCCAGCGAGTTGGCAGCCATTTTAGCAAACGACAATCTGAACGTAGAGACAGAGGAGGCAGTGTTTGAGGCTTTGATGAACTGGATGTCCAGGGACACTGAGAGCAGAGAGAAAGATCTGTCAGGTTTGCTGGATTGCGTTCGTTTGCGTCTGGTCAACGAGGATTACCTGAAGGAAAAAGTGGAGAAACACAAACTGATCTCCTTTAACCCTGAGCTGCAGCAGAAACTCCAGCTGATCAGGGACGCTCACGCCGGGAAAATGCCGGAGGTTAAAAAAATCAAAAAGGAGGACGGAGGAACAGAGAGAGATGGGGATAATGAGGATGAAGAGGAAGAGGAAGGTCTTCTACCCGGCATCCTGAACGATACTCTGCGATTTGGCATGTTTGTTAGGAACTTGATACTGATGGTGAATGAGGCAGGTGCTGTGGCCTACGATCCGGCTGGAAACGACTGCTTCGTTGCATCACTTTCCACACAGGTTCCCAAGAACCACACCAGCCTGGTCACCAAGGAGAACCAGATTTTTGCGGCAGGAGGATTATTCTTTGATGAACAGAACAAAGAAGATCCACTGTGCTCTTATTTCCTACAGGTAGGGAAGGCTCTAAATAAAGATTTAAGACAAGAGAAAGTAAAAAACATTGTTAAGTGACCCCTCTCCTGCTGAATGATGCTCAATATTTGTATTAAACCTTTTAAATGCCATTTTGACACTGATGGTCGTGTTTAAACCCACAAAACATTTTAACGGTGGTCAAAAGTTCCCAAGAAATACCAAATATGTCAGGTTTAATTCTGGGAAAATGATGCAGAAGACATCTAGAATGTATCCGTTTTGATGAAATAATGCGGCCAAACAAATCATGGAGCTTTGGGTTTGAATGTCTTACTCAATGTAACCATCGTATAGCTTCAATGAAGGTGAAAAAAAAAGAAAAGAAAAAAAGTAGGGGATGTTAAGAGTACATCTACATACAGCGTTTGTGTTTTATGACCTCAGTATGACCCGGCCAGTGCTGATTGGCTGGGGATGCCTCCCCTCCCATCACCCCGCTTCCTGTTTGGCCTGGGTGAGGCTGAGAACTCCATCTTTGTTTTGGGAGGGAGGGAACTGAAGGAGCAGGAGCAAACGCTGGACTCAGTTTTGGTCTATGACCGACAGTGAGTACAAGTCAAAGTTAATGTAAATTATTGAACGGATTGCTGTTCTCCGGATTGAATCCTACTTAATTTACACCTTTACAGATCATTCAAATGGGGTGAATCAGAGCCACTACCTTACCCGGTCTACGGACATGCAACCATATCCCACAATGATGTTGTTTATGTGATTGGAGGAAAGGGAGACAGCAAGTGAGTATTAAGTGGGATTCAAATATTGATATTCTTTAATCCAGCAACACATGGAATATTTTTCTGAATAGAAATCATATAAAAGAGACTTGCACGATGTTCTGTGTCTCTCTTGTGAAAAGGAGCTGTCTGAAGAAGATGTGTGCATATGACGCCAGGAGATTTGAGTGGAAGGAGCTTGCACCCATGAAGGTTGCACGTTCTTTATTTGGAGTCACTGTTCATAAAGACAAAATATATGTGGCGGCAGGAGTCACCGACACTGGGCTGTCAGACTCTGTGGAGGTGTACGACATCGCTACAAACAAGTGAGTTCCTCAAACTCAGTGAGTCAGGCTGGCAAAAGTCGGTTCGGGTGCCACATAAAGCTGCCGGCCCAGCAGCAGACTGCCTCGGGCATTAAGTTACCTGGGGGACCATCGAATTACAAAATGTAATTTATTGTGTCGTTTGTTTGTGCACTTGGCAGAAAGAGAAAAAGAGATATCGTTTGGTTCACTGGGTTAATGCATTTTGAAATTGCTTTCACTTGTTGTTTATCACAATTTTATATTACTAACTTATTTTAACGCTGTTATTTTAAACAATTAAAAAAGTTACATTTTGCTTAAACATATACATTTCGCAATGAAGCTTTTTGAGCCCTCTAGGAGGTGTACTGTTACCGAACCGTGCCTCTGTGTGTGTGTGTGTGTGTGTGTGTACGTTTTTCAGGTGGTCAGACTTTGTAGCGTTTCCCCAGGAGCGCAGCTCTCTCAACCTCGTGTCTTTGGCTGACTTGCTGTATGCCGTGGGAGGTTTTGCCATGATACCTTTGGAGGACAGCGAAGAGATTGTTCCCAGAGAGATGAACGACATCTGGAGGTGGGTCATAACAGACTAATTCATTCAATCAATCAATCAATCAATCAATCATTAAGCTCCTGTAGGTTTCTTTTTAGATAGGATTCCATGATTCCAAATTGCCCTTTGACACATCGGACCATCTTTTTTAAGAGAAAGTAAAACAGGAATTCTCACTAATCACCTCAATAATCAATTTGAACCATTTGCTCTATGCTAGTAATTTAGCCCAAATGTGTGTGTTGTGTTCCATGATAAATAAAACCATTACCGGCACTGTTGAGTGATAGGTTTTCAGTGTGTGCCTACAATTTACCGTAGAGTCTGTTAACCTCCTCAGGTTTGATGAGACAGACAAGAAGTGGAAGGGGATCCTCAAAGAGATCCAGTACGCTTCAGGGGCCACTATTCTGGGGGTCCGCCTCAACACCATGCGTCTCACCAAGATGTAAACCCCCTCTGGTCCCAGCTTAACAGAAATCTGCTACAGCATAGCAGTTCTGATTATGTAGCTAAATGTACTTTTAGCTCATGTGCAATTTTTTGGTGAGATTGAAGCCATTTTTATATGTGTTTGAGTGATTTTAATCTGATTGAGATTGTAAAAATGTAAACAATCTGTAGCCTGTGACAATTTTTGCACTGTAATGGAATAAACTGTAAGTATCGAACACCAAATACGTATGTGACAATTATGGAAAATGTGTTAGCAAGAAGATGTGCATTTCTCAACAGATGGCAGCCTTTATGTAAGTGCCTTTACAGACTTTGGCTGGAACATGATAGTTAAAAAAAAAAAAAAAAACACAGCACACATCTCCTTTTGCAATAATATATCTATACTGTTTAATATTGAAATGATTTAATTACGCTCTGCTGTGTTACAGACAATGAACACGAGTCAATAATACAATAAAAAGACAGAAAATACAGTCTAATGTTATTAGCACCTCTAGACACTATTGTCCTTGTACGGTTTTTAGTATTTTAATATAGCTGAACTTGACAACTACTGTCTACACATGGTCTTTGTACAGCAGAGTTAACTAAGACATAGTGTTTACATTATGAAGAAGAGAATCAGTAAATAACAGTACACATGAATTAACACAGCGGCAGTATGAGTAAGTATGGGAAATGTAGAGGGTATGTGGATAATACATCTTTGAATTGACTCTGGCATTAGTGCCTATTGTTATACTCACAGAAATCTTTTCCCAAAAAGAGGGAAAGTCACCACCGAACAAACTTCTTAGAACAGCCAACCAAACTCACACATGCAAAGTAACATTGTATGTTCTAGTTTATATGGAGCCCAGAAACTGACAAAATGTAGTAACATATTATCAAATACAACTGAATACATCACTAATATTTTCAATATAGCTAATAATAATAATAATAATTAGCTAGCTAATGAAGCTAATTATCTTAAAGGGTATGTCTTTTGTTTTTATTTTGTTTTAATTGATTTATATTCTATAATTATATGTGATTTTGTGTCTCTAAAAAAACAAAGCTAAAATACAAAATATAGCTCCTTGCTGGAGGTTTAAGAAAAGTATAAACATTTACATTTTACTAGGACTGTAACAAACAATTATACCATTCTTTTTATAATTCTCAATTGATCGATTGCTTGTTTAAGATGAAAATAGTAAAAACAAAAAAAGAAATGCACGAATCATAAATTCAAAGCAAGTTTTGCCCAACCTACCTAGAATTTTATCATTTTTAAAGATTAATCAATTATCAAAGTAGCCAGATTATTTTCTCCATTTTTATCATTTAACAAACAATATCATTTTGTTAAGGAATTCAGTTATATTCATGATTTGTTTGGTCACCTTTTGTCAGTTTTGGGGCTCCATAAAGTTGCACCTAAAATATGGTTAGTAAAACGAACAGAAAACAAAACTGATCCTCCATTTTTACAAAAGAGCCAATTTCTTTCCATTTTCAAAAGAGTAACGCATTTCTTTAGATTCTTACATACATACACACACACAAAACACACACGCGCACACACACACTGCTTTCTTACCAATATCATGACATCTTAGTAACTGCTATGAAATTTAAACAGCAATATTACCGAAACATTTCTTGAAGCTGAAGGCAACAGAATTAAATTATTTTGGATACACACTCCGGCTCTATCAGCTAAACCCCCAAACTACAAGTCCCAATAGAGACCCTACTTGGCAATCCCATGAGCACTCTGCTTTGCACAAACTGCCATGCTCAATGCTTCATTATGTGAGATTTGCCTTGAGTGCAATGCAGAATGCTCAGTCACTGTGGTGTTTAAGCAGCCACTTAATGACAAACCCTCATTTAAGGACAAGGGCAGGTCCATCTTCCCCTAATCTAAAACGAGCCTTTGGCTGCTAGCCTTAGTTCAGGAGAATTTGGCTATAAAAACACATTAAGCCTACTTGCCTAGAATATAGGACACCTAGAGACTGCTAAATGTCCCTTCTCAGTTTCCAGAATATCAGCTCTTCAGTCACTTAACTGAAAAAAACGTAGAAGAGATTCATTGTTATATTATTTTTAAGATTTGGGAGACATCAGGGCTTACAAATGGACTTTTTTGTACTAAATAATCAAACAAAGGCTAAGGATTAACATTTAAATCCTGCTAAAGTGGATTTAGAATGCCTCATTTCCAAAAAGTTGTGTCATGAACTATTAATGTAATACGGTGTGAAAAGTGGGGTAAAACAAATAATCTGTTTTGGTTTTTTTACATTACCTTTTTTCTGCTCTTTGCCAATTAATTTGATACATTTTAACCAAATCAGTGTCATTCACCTCCAAAATTAGGATAATCATAAAGTTTGCTTGATTTATTATCCCAGCAATTGATTAATACTGGTTTCGAAGAACATCACTTGTGTAGATTCCAATATAATATTTAGAACTGATTCCAAGCAGAGAAATATAGTAGGACTTATTTTTGCTGGGTCTGAACAGACAGTTTCAACATCCCTTTGGTCTAAATAAAATGTTAATTCAGATGACTTAACACCGGCCAAGGCAACATTTCTGGCAGGAATTGCATTTTTGTAATTTCCTATAATCTTATGCCATGGAAATATTAAAAAAACACACCTGCCATCAGCAGATTTTGATTAATATAACTGCTACTATATCAGCCTTCAAACCACACTAACTGAACTGTAATATAAAGTGCTCGCAATAATTGATCTTTCTCATAACTCAATTGGCAACTGACAACTTCCTCTACATTTTCTCCATGAAATATAACAGTCACATATTAAAGCGCCTTCAATAGGAGCAAATTTGTAAGAGCTAAAACTAATTTCTCTTAATTTGGGTAATGATTGGGGAACAAGCCAATCCGAAACAGCCATAGCTGTACTGTATGCATCATCAGGGAGTAGTCACAAATTATTGTTAACAGAGCGGCACAGGAAGACTGAAACACCAGTCAAGGTGCAGGCTGAACCATAACTGACTCCTCTGCCACTTCTGCAACTTACTAACCACAAACTTTGCTCTGAATTTGAACAAATAATACAACACAAATAATGTATGAGCGTCGATATTCACGGTCCATTTAAAAACGTAAGCATTTGGATTCAGCCGGCTGTGTGTAAATACTTTTTTCACTACACAATTCAGCTATCTATTGCTCACCTTGTATCTGCATACATGTTCCCCGTTATGGGTTATAGTGCGGCAATCAAATTCAAAGTGCATACATCAGTAGTATTCACTACTATCCCTCCTCTTTTACCATCAGCTACCATCATCATCCATAACATATAAACATTCAAATCCCTCAGAGTATAAGGCGAATACACAAACTATAACCACAGTATCTCAGTATTGTCTCTTGGGCTAGTGCTTCTGAAAACAGTGACAAATACTTTTTTAAGTAACATTACATTTTTAGCCTTTAAAGTACTAGGAGTGTCCAATGATAACTAAGGATACACAATGCACGATAATGTACTCCAAAGGGAGGCTTTTCTTTTTCTTTTGTGGAGCTAACAGAGTGCAGTTTACTAAGCTACCACAAGAGAGCAACAGTCCTTATGTTTGTAAGACACTGTTAGTCCTCTCTCTGTCAACAATCAGAAGCCCACATCTACCAATGACTAGCTCAATCCTTGGATGGGTATACAATGTTGGCAGTTACCTCATCAAACTGCTCAGAATTTCTAAATTGTAGCTCATTTCTGACCCTGGAGCTCCTTGTCCAGTAAGGCTAGATTGGATTTACCACAGCCAGAATGAGGAAAAAAAAGAATATATATTTTCAACAATTTAACAGCTCTAGACTTTTCATTTAAAGGGCAGTCTCAAACTGGACCCTGTACAAAAGCAGCAAATCAAAGTACAAAACGTGTGTTTGACACATGAAGAAACAAAAGAAAAAGTACCATTATCAAATATCATCTGATGTGGCCCTAACCATTTAACCATGGCAGTTTAAGAGATACATGTAAATGGGGTGAGATAAGAGACGCAAGACTACACTAAGGTGCTTTGCTTCAATTTGTCGTTTAAATAAAACAATGAACAGCTTATTACAGTTACAAAAGCTTATCCACAAATTCCAACATTCGGAAGTACCAGCCAAGACGCACATGGGGGCACATTCAAATGACTCTCCAGATGTAAACATTAGGAATTAAATCACAAGGAAGAAACACATAACAATATTTACAGGTTAACACTACACTACAAGTAGGCCGTCTATAGATAAAGTGAGCAGGAGTGCATCGATAGTGCACAGAGACTCTTTTTGGATAATTAATTGATTGAAATGTCAGATTTAAAAAGGAATATGTTGAAATTTTGGGAAGTTGCTTATTAGTTTTCTTGCAGAGAGATTGCTTAGAATATAGATACCACTCTTATTTGTTCGCTAAATATGAAGCTACAGCTGGCAGCCAGTTAGCTTAGCATAAAGACATAAATTATCAGCGAGAAACACCTGGCCAAGCTTTGTCCACAAGTAACCAAATCCATCTACCATCCCCTTTAAGATCACCAATTACCATTAAAAACATAAATCTGCGATCTCACAGGGAGCAGAGTCTGGCTAACTAATAAAACAATAGGTTTTAACCCCAATAAAGCCAGGAGTCGTCGTTATTACACTTTTGTTTTTTGAAAGATAAAACATTTAAAGTGTCGCTTTAAGTGCCGGGAGTTGAACTTATATATATTTTTAATCTTCAGACATAATCTAGCTAGCTACTTTCCTCGGTTTCAAGCCCATGTGCTAGCTAACAAGCTAAGCTAACAAGCTGTTAACTTTAGCTTCATATTTAGCGTACAGACATCATAGGGGTATCGATCTTCCCAGCCAATTCAGCAAGGAAGCAAATAAGTGTATTTTCCAAAATGTCAAACTATTGCTTTAACAGCTTTTTACTGACAAGGATTAAATTCTTATAGTTCTACTCTAGTAGGTTTATGACAAATAATTGTCAAAAGTGCACGTAGAGTCACAAATGTTTAAGGGGTATTACTGCATATCTATAACGTTGATTTGCTTCTGCAGATCACCTTTATAAGAAATTTACTAATTTATAATGACTTAAATCATAAGAAGCCCTTTTTGTGATGCGCTCTGTTGTACCAGAATTACTCACCATCAGTGCTGAGAGATTTAGGCATTGTAATATAATGTTCATCATTTCACAATATACATCTTGATGAAATGTACACACTTACTGAGCTATGTAATCAGGTTTTTGTGAATATTATTATCCCTAACACTACTGGTATTCTGCAAACTAATTACACAAACTGGGTTTAGTTGGGAAATGCAAGTTAACATTAACATTAGATTTTAAACCCACAAATATACTGTTGGTCTGATTACATTAGGTTTTTAATAACAAGTCACAGAAAAGTGCGAGATCGTCTGAAAGCCAAATCTACAGGACAGGAGCGCGTTTGCTTAATGTAAGCAAAAGATGAGTCAACAAATGACTCCATCTCCTGACTCGGGAGAAGCGTTGTTTAGCTGAACGTAGATCTGAAGACCCACATCTCACGCACACATCACACACGCTGCATTGCACGGCTGACTCTCCACGCATCATAACTTCTCTCACGTCCTTACACATTGACGTAACGTGCCACAAATAACACACTATCACAATTATAAAAATGGAGACAATTAGGAGTACATTTTAAATATCACTAGAGTTAAATGTAAGGTGCAGGATCGATTATAAATGCTGTATAACATTATCTAACTATAGCATGTGAGCTAACAGGATTTGGTTATTGGCAATGCCATATACATGTATATGCTCAGACAAATCAGCATTTGGTTATTGCTGGGTCAGATCAGAACCACTCGCTACATCTTGGCAGAGAACGATCAAAACATTTACATTTTTTAATTCTCATTATAGTCTGGTTTTTGCTGGACTGATGACCCCCCGTAGAGTAAGGATTTAGGAAACTCTACCTTAGACTTTGTAAAAGATGCTACAATCAATGCATTGTGCAAGGCTCAGGAGAGATGTGTGCAGTGGTGGAAAATCCCAAATGAAACCAGAACAGAGTTGTGAAAATCATGAGGAGAGGCGTGGTGAAGACACGTCCTACAGGACTCTGAGGTTATCTATTGTATTAAACAGAGTAAAAAATAACTATTTCTTATTGTGGTAGGTGTATGTGTGTTAGCCTTTAGTCAGTTTTTCCCTCTCAGTGTAAACGTCACTGAGGTGCATCACTCTCCGGCTGCAGGAGTCCTCTTAAAAGCTCTAAGAAAGACAAAAAGTAACAAAAGTGCTTTTTCGATGCTACGGATATTTGTTAGTTGTTGGAGTTCATCCTACCGGCAGAGAACAGGGGAGGCGGTGGGGGTAAATGAGGAGTGGGAGGCAGCCCCCCCATGGAGTGCAGCAGGGGAAGAGACAGCTGGGTGCCATGGAGGTGGTGTGGGCTAGAAGCAGCAGCGGGTGTGGTCGCAGACGTGGCGGGCAGCGCCTGGCTGGAAGAGTCCAGGGCGGGCGATGCCAGAGGCTGATGGAGGCCGAGGGGGTCGTTGCCGTCGGTAACCATGGGGTTGCTGACGCGGAAGCATTTCTCCCTGTGGGCCTTGAGCATGTTGGAGAAGCGGAAGCGCTGGCCGCACACCTCGCAAGGGTACGGCTTCTCCCCGGTGTGGGTGCGGCGGTGGCGCTTCATGTTGGGCCGGCTCGTGAAGCTCTTCCCACAGATCTCACAGATGTACGGCTTCTCTCCTGCACAAAGAGGGACACGGAGAGCTGAACAATACGCCCTCTCAGCACATTCTGCTCGTGGAAAGACAGCCCTGTCAGTCAGTGCTCCCATCTCCCGAACAACCTCCAACACACCTCGGGGATCAGTGCTCTCCCAACCTTTAGACAGTTCAGGGTCATGATCACAGGTGTGTCAGCCAGTCTTTGTTGTGTTGTACCCATTTATTTGCTTATTGATCATTTATTTTATTTGATCTCTGCATCCTTATAAATGAGGGCAAAGCTGCTATAGTCAAGATTTTTATATGAATTAATCAAAAATGACTAGCATCGTATTTAGCCACAGCAGGCAGCTGTACACTACCTGCTCAGCATCCAGTGGCCGACAGACAAAGTTAGCAACTGGTGAACGTAGTGGAGCATTCAGCAGCTAAAGCCAAATATTTCCTTCTGGAGTCAATGGAGACCAATACTGAGCTAAAAGGAGTGTGAGTATTGGACTTTCATTCGTCAAGTGGCCAGAAACATATACAATTGAAGGTACCCAGTCGAGTTTTTAACCACTAGTTGTGCTATAGAGCTAGGTGTGAGAGTGGGTCTCCACAATTTGTCACAAGTAGTGCAAGAATTGACTCACCAGTGTGTGTCTTCATGTGTTCGTCAAAGTACTGTTTCATGTTGAAGTCCTTTCCGCACCACTGGCACATGAACTGCTTGTGTCCGATGTGGATGCTCATGTGGGATCGCAGCTGGTATTTGTACTGGAAGCGCTCACTGCAGTTCTGAAATGGCACACGATGAACATTTTTACACAAAGTCTTAACAATCAGAAACGGTCACAAAAAGAGTTTTCGATGGACTTCATTACATTTCTATTGTGTAAAAAGACATTCATCTCACTTGTGACAAAACACATTGAGGCATGTCAGTAATAAACTCAAAAGTATTCATTGTGAAATATAAAATACATTATGGGTACTACACATGTTAAGTTATGCAAACTTAAAATATTTTAAAAAATGGCACGGTTCAGAAAAAAACTTTAAATAGTGAAAACACAAGAATATATCAAAGTATTTGCTTTAGTTCAGAGGAATAATTTGACATGGTACTGTAAATATGATGCTACGGTTAGCCAGCAGAAGGGAACTTTTTTTACAGCAACCTTTTATAACATTTGGACTAAGCCCAGATAGCTGTTCCCCCCCCTCCCCCCGTTTCCAGTCTTTGTGCAAATTTTCCTGGTTGTAGCTTCATATATACACAGTGCAGATATGAGTGATATCAACCCTCTCATCTAACACTGCGCAAGAAAAATGGAAAAGTATATTGTGGCGTTGAGTGACAATGATGAATAAATTGTCACTCAACGCATATATGCATAAAGACAGCGAAAGATTTCTCTTTGATCAACACATCTGGATCCATGCCTAAGCAACCGCCATAAAGAGACCAATTTAAAATTAAATGACATTCTAGACACCAATCATTTCTGACGATTACAGGTTTTAAACTGGTGGATATTAAGTGAACAGGAGCGTATTAAAGGAGCTCAAACCTCACACTTGAAGGGTTTCTCTCCAGAGTGCTGCAGAGAGTGAACCTTCAGGGACATGCTGCGCTTGAACGACTTCCCGCACGTCTCACAGGTGAACGGCATGTCCTTCGTATGAGCTAAGGACAGACACACACACACACACACACACACACACACACACACACACACACAGTACAAGATATATAGTTAATGGTATTCAATATTGAGCCACTCAAAAGCAGCAGGAAGACAAATAAGCAAACTGCGACCCTAAAATAGCACTTAAGGAACAACACTGATGCTTTTTTTATTGCCTAATTACGCTGCTAAGTACAATGAATGAGTCTCATCTGGTAAATAATCTATTTCCTCTGAAGTTTCCACATCCAACTCTCAAGTCACTCATTCATCAGGAAGGATAAATAGGACTTGATACAAACCCTCTTGCCACTGAAACGCATATCGACAGGGAATGAGGTAAGTCTCTCTGGGAAATAAGATGCTTATCTACCAAAAAAAGGAAGTGAAAAGCCCAACACCCAAAACAAAATGACGCTCAACAATCAGTGGGAAAGGAAGCCCGAAGTAATAAACGGCAACAAAGCAACCAACTGGGACCGCTGACGTCACTGCCACTCACCAACCATGTGCTTCCTGACATGAGCCATGGTGTAAAACTTCTTCTCACAGATCTCGCAGGAGAACTTCTTCTCGGCGTAGCCGTGGACGATCTTGTTATGCTCGTGTAACGACCACAGCTTTTTGAAGGCCTTGCCACATGTTACACACTAAAAAGGGGAAGGGGGGGAGGAAAAAGAAAACAGAACAGGGGGTAAAATATTGTTATTACTGGAGCTATTTGGATATGATCTGGAACAGCCTTTACAAAAGCAATACAAGTGTGTGAGCTTACAGATACTTGAGTGTTCACTGGAGCAAAAAGCAATTAGAGTCAGTAGATTAAAGCAGCAAATGATCTTCAGAACCACAGCAGGAGTCCAGCTGCTCACTGCCGAGAGCAGGTACTGAGACGTAGCAGACTTTATTATTACTGCCAGTGGACTGTTTATGACTAGTGTTTATACATGCACATGCACTAATCATTAACTAAATAATACTTTGAGAGCTTCTACCATAACCAACTGCACACGTTTGTGTCTTCAGTATCATCAATACAAAAATCACATTTAGTTTCACTGATATAGACTTCACTCTTGACAGTAGAGGGTGTTGGATATCAAACCAAATATCTAAAGCATTGTCATTTATTTGCCTCAACTTGGACTGACGTTTAATTGAGGCATCTATAATTGGAAAATATAATAACTATAAAAGATGAATTTGAAGTCTTTCTCTAAAACATGCAGCATCGGGATGCCTGCAGACCTTTGGTGTCAAGCTTAGTGCTGGAGGAAGTATTCGGGTCCTTTGTTAAAGAAGGCCGAATGAGCAAGAGTTTCCAAAAGACTATGTAGAGACCGATACAAAAATAATCCTTCTCAATCATCACTTGTGGCCTACTAAAAGTGTGTGGCTTGTATATTTTTATTCTTTTCATTTTGCTGTGTTTGGAACGTTTCTGGGCATCAACAGAACAGCTTAACAGGCATGCAACTAATTGATTAATCGACTAATTTAGAGGCCTTCAGTGTGTGTTGCAGAACAATTTGTAACTAGTAGCTTTCCCCATTATTAGCTGTGGCTCGTGAACAAGTTACCAGTAAAAGGTCCCTTAACAGTCAGTTATGTAAAGAAGGTTGGCTTTTGGTCAGCAATACAAACGTGCGTGTCAAATTCACTAACGTTGAACTCAAGATGAAATATGAACATGGAACATGTCTTTCATCATAATCTGAATCCTACCTGGATGCTCTTCTCACAGTCGGTCTGTTGGTGCAGCAGCAGCTCGCTCTCCAGAAGGAAGCGTTTCCCACAGTTATTGCAGATCTGCATGCGGTTGTGAGTAACGTTCATGTGTTTTTCCAGGTACCAGCGGTTGTTGAAGACACGAGGGCATTTCTTACATGGGAAATGTTGCTTCTCCTCTAGCCTCACTTTCTGGCCCAGGCCCTCTGCATCCAGCGTCCTCTTCCCACCCTGCCGCTGGTTGGCCAGCTTGGCCTCTGCCAGTGTCTGCCGCATGGAGGCGGTGGTACCCGCAATGGCAAAGGCTCTGGTGCCCCGGCGAGTTCGATCCATCCGGGCCGGCTGCTCCAAGCCTGGAATGTTTAGAGTGTTCTCCTCCTCTTCCTCTTCTTCTTCCTCTTCTTCCTCCTCGCTGCTCTGTCCCAGTATATCCCCCCTCTTCAGCTCATCGTCATCCTCTTCTCCACCCGTGTCGTCATTCTCCACCTCGTCCTCCTCACCTTCTTCTGAATCTATCTCGTTGTCGGGGCAACAACCAAACATGGCGACCGCCTCTGTGGCGTTTGCCGATTTGGTCTCCGGCCCCTTCGACACATTAAGGGTCTGGTTGTTGAGGTTGACTTCAACAATGATCTGGTCTCTGTTGAAGGAGGCGTGGATGTCGGCGGTCTTTGACTCCTCTCCGTTGCTCTCGACTTTGCACGGAGCAGCCACAACTGCACCAGCCCCGCCCCCTGACGCGTCCTCCTTCTGGTAATACTGCTTCTGTTGGGAGGCCGTCTTGCCCGCCTCCTCCACCCTGACAGAGAACAGGCTGCTGCCGTCCCTCTTGTACAACCTCCCCAGCTCCAACTCCTGTTTGATCTCCGGGTACAGCTGTCTGGAAGGCATCGCTACAGAAGTTGGGTCATCGCCACCGAGCCCTTCCCGATTGGCCATATCTGCGCAGGTGGTTCTCAGCGAGTGGCTGCTGATGAGGTCGCGACAGGAGGCTGCAATGTCGCTCATCTGAAGCAGGGTAGCTGCGTTGAGCACGTCGCGGACAGTGCGGCTGCTCACCAGCAGTTTGGAGGTGTAAATGAAGTTGAGGATTTGCTGCAGGCCCTGTGAGGTCAGGGCGTCCAGCGACAGGTCCACCCGCCGCAGCTGTTTGCTTTGTGCAAAAAGGGAGTGGAAGAAAGGGCTGTAGGCCGCCAGCACGCCCTTGTGGGCTGGGAAGGTGCTGTGCTGACGCACCAGAACGATGTCGACGTCACACAGGTCAGGCTGGAAGAGGCGCTGCTCGTTCAGCCTGTCCATCAAACAGGTGAAGTGCAGAGCCACATCCTCCACCAGGGAGAACTCAGCAGAGGGGAAGTCTGTGGTCTTTTCCACTATGAGCTGAAGATGGAGGGAGAAAGAGAGAAAGAAAAGGTTAAGATCGGAAATATTAGCATGGATCAATATGATCAGTTCCAGCTTCAACAGACACACACACGCCCGCACATGCTTTGTCTTCTTATATCACAGAACAGCTGATTTCTATCACATAACAGTCATTATTCTGTAATTTGACCTCCGTCCTAAAGTAGTTATTATCCAGTAGTGTTCTCTTCATGATCTGAAGTGATGAAGTGCACAGCACAAAGTCATAGACTGCATGCATGCTGCACAATACAAGAAAAATCAAAAGGTGTAACACTCAGCGCTCTGTGCAAAGTCCTCAACTTCCCAAGGTGGGTTTATTTTAGCACAGGAAGTGCAGGGTTTCGATCCAGACGGGATGCGAGTGGGGACAGAGCAGCAAACAGAGCAAACACACAAACTTACTCATATGAGATGTGCAATCATGCACAAAAAACAAATGTGCGTGTGTGCACACACATGCACACACACACACACACACACATTGTCTGGTCTCAGCAAGGACCGACTGCTCTGAATTGGTATTCAGTGCCATCTCCCCCCCATTAGCCGAGTCTCTCAGCACACCCACTCACTACACTGTCCCTGTGGAACGGAGAATTATGCACAAGACAAAACGCGTCCGGAGAAATAATTAGGGAAACCATGCCGAATAAATACTAACTAACACTGCAAACAATTAATGGTATTTATCATTCTAGGCATCTCTTGAAGGCAGAATAGGACAAGTATTAATATAAACCTTGTTTTGGCTGGAGATGATATAGCTGTGAGCCATAATTACATCTCTACGTCTCATATCCTTCAGTATTTAGAGTTGCATGTGCAGGACAAGACACACAAAGAACAGATATTAAATTAATCATTTATTTTAGCACAGCAACTATTATGGCATTTTCTGAGAAACTAAGATTGCTGCCCAACATATTTTCTGTTTAAGATCAATGAAATGACTTCATTGTTAAAGCTGGAAAATGGATTTGCATTTGGTCCTAACCTTCAAAATATGGCCCGTTTGAAGAATTCAATTATGGGAGTGTTAGATTTATTCATAGTTTTGAGCTGCTAAATTGGACTCTGAGCCAGAGAGGAGTGAAGATCGGGTTATCTATCCCTGTGCAAGGCTACAGACGTCGCCCAAGGGCAAAACGCTGCAGCCTTAATCAGATCAACTGGAAGTTATGCTGCTTTCGCGATAATGATCTGCATCTTCTTCTGAGATTCAAATAGGACAACGCTGTCAAAGATTATATTCTATAGGATGAATAATATCAATAGATTCAAAACATTGTTAGCGTAGCGTCAAATTAAAAGAACCAACTATATTTTTAAGGTTTGATGATGGTGGAATTATGTGCAACTCCTATTCACAAGCTTCGGATGAGATGCTTACAATAATGAGATCCAACGAACAACCTTTAGTATTTATTCTTGCAAGAAGGAACAAGTCTGCAGGACGATGAACGTTCATCAGAGAAGTACACATGCACATTGGTAAAGGACTCCGTTATATACTCTTCCTTCCAATGGGTCAGGCAGCACACGAACATGCACAGTTGGTGAGTGTGTAAGGGCGGAGGGAGAGGTGACTTCATTGTATTATGACAATTAGGGAGAGAGAGTGTGCCTTCTTAGGGAGGGTTAGAGTTTATGGGTCTTCAAAGGCCGATTCATAAGTTGAAGGTTATAGCAGACAGATAAGAGAGAGGTGTAACTTATTAGGCAAGGAAGCAGATGGGGGGGGGGGAGGGCGGGGGGGACTCTAGGGTCCCCTATATAGAACCTTCGTTGTCAGGAGGTTAAAGCTCATGAAAACAAACCCACAGAATAGTATGACCTGCCTTTGGGATTCCCTTCAGCTCTATAGAGTGCTTCAGGTCATTGTTTAGGGAGCTTCTCTTAGCTTGGTTGCTCTGGAAAGTGGTGGCAGACAGTCAACATTCATGTTGACCATGTTGGGTTTAAGGCAGCTGCGTCTCAGTAAACCAGTCTGCTCCTTGGTTGTCTTCGGTCGATCCTTTCAATATTGTGCCTCTGTGAACCTGTACAGTTTGATCGGGAGCCAGAGCTCTCAGAATCGACTGAGGAACCATTGCCTGCTGCAGCCAAAGCTTCTCTTAGCTTGGTTGCTCTGGGAAGTGGTGGCAGACCTGCATAGTTGTGTGTTCAATTGATCTCAATGTAGCCCTGCACGTGTATTTTTTTTCTCCTCTTTATAAGGGTTTGATATTGTTATAAGATAGCAATATAATGTCAAGAATTGTCTTTATTTCTGTTCTATAATTTCATAGATACAACAAACTATAGTATTTGTATATTTAATATCACTATATACAAAAACCTTTACAAGCTGTGATATTAAATAGCATATAGGGCAAATAGGGCAAAATGGCTCTTTGGATAGGAAAGGTTGCTGACCCCTCAACTAAGCAGATGACATTGATGGTTGCCACCTAGAAATGAGAAGCCTGCTTTTGTGTATTTTTGTGTGAAATCCCAACACCCATTGTTTCAAATAAAAGTACTAAAGATTTTAAGTGGCAGCTAAACCCGACCCAGCTATCACTGTACACTTTATACGTGCCGTGAGAACGGACTTAATATGTTCAATCGAGCGCTCAGAGTTAAGGCACAAATATAATTCCGTAATGCAGAGATTGCCCCTTTTAAACTAAACTGCACTGTATCCTTCTACAGCCAAATACTGTTGAATGTAAGAGGGGTTTCAATCTGTGGATTGTGTTATTTTCATCATTAAAACTATTTAATCCAAGAGCAGATAGTTGTAGCTACCATACAGCTGCTGCATCTGTCACAATATGCAATAAAGACAAAAGGTATATCATCATAAACGGACAAACAAATTGAGTGAGTACTTTGTAATTAAAGACCGCATTCAATTCCCTCGATCTTTGCCTGTCATTATCTCTCCTTCTCTCTTGCTTGGAAATGTCAGGGAGAGAGAGCTTGTTTGCTGTCATTAGGAGGGAGCGCCACCTTTAACCAGCCTCTCACTCAGATGTCTCCCAATACATTATTCATATCTGGCCTGACCTGTGACAAACACGCAGCGGGGGGATTACCAACGCACCCAACAAGAGGTGTCATTTAAACGGGCTTCAATCAAAGCCCCCTTCATACTCATTTAATCTGCAACATAACACACAACATGTAAGGGGATCCTCTTGCATTGTGAAGGCCCCTGAGGTCTTGTTGCACACGGCAACTCTCGATGTCTTTTAATTCAATAGCCATATCGTTTAAATATAGTCCATACAATATGTTATTTATTTTACTGTACTGCAGTGGTTCTCAAACTTTTCCCTTCTAGTGGGACACAGTGTTATTACAGATTGGGCGCAGGGGGAAATGCAGAAATAACTTTTTTTGTCTGATGGTTTATCTTTTTAAAAAGTCACAAAAAAGTTGTTATTTCAATAGAAATTCAGAATGGAACATTTTGTTACAATGTTGTTGGGGCATGAACATTGTTCTGCCTCCGAGTGGGGCGTGACAGAAACTGTTTGAGAACCACTGCTGTACTGTTACATGTTTTGAACATGAACATAAGTATTTATGTCATGAAATGCTCTTCCAACTGCGCAGCAGACTGCAGTGTTACACTAGCAGAATAGTTTGACGACTTCCTGAGTAAACAATCTCACCACAATGTCTATTTAGTTGCTGTCCTAAAGCTTCCGATCATGTGACAGTCTCCAACAGACGATTTAATCACTGATCCAACCTGATAAAATGTGTGCTTTTTCATTTGCTTGTTTTTCCCCCCCATTCAAAAATGATACTGATGAATGCGCTCTAAGTGAACGTCACAATTACTCTGAAAAGTTCACAACAAACCAAATCGAGCGATCCATTGTTTAACTGCTCTAATGGGGGTTCACTCACGTATTCACCAGACTTCACATTTGTACAACATTTTGGGAAGATAATTAAGACATCTAAAAAAGAAAAAAAGACTCCCCTAATCAGCCTGGTGGAAATACTTGAATTGAAATTAAAGTTTGAAACTTTGAAACTACTTTACCACTAATCCAGTGTTGATGAAGCTGTGATGAATGGCCCAGGAGGAGGCTGCTTCATTCGTGAAATGGAATAAAACAAAAACGTTTGGCTAATTATTGCCGTTGCTTTCGCTACATTCAGTGATGGTCAGACTCCGAGGTGCAAGTCCAATTCACAATCAGTGTGTCAATCAAAGCTTGTGATATAAAAGTAACTGGCTCAGCCATGTCAGGGTCGCTGGTATGCACTTGGCAGAGGCCCGGCTCTTGTACCCGAGCCAGAGGGAGCCGAGTCCGAGAATGAAATGCCTCTCTCAGATTTGACTTCACTGGTGAGAATGCCCTTTTCTCTCCCACACCCTTTGCACTAGACGGCCCGTGTGGATGTATGTTTTTTTTTGCCTCCGTCACTGGAGATGTGCCGTGTCCTCCGCAGAGCTGCCATTTAAAAATAATAATAAATCTGTTCACTTTAATGTAGTTGGCTGTGGGGACACCTGTAACAGCAGCCTTGACAAAAGTCAAACTGGATAACGTCTTAAATGTTCATCTCTTTAGACGTTTCTCTTGTGTTCAAGTAAAGCTACTGTTTCCCTAAAATGCCATTCTGCTGCTATTTTGGACCCTCCATGCCGGACGGCAGACTTATAAGCCGAGAACTGAACAACATCTACCTCGACGGTCTTGTTTGCTTGCTGAGGTGAACCGACTGATCCATTAGCGGGGGCCAATGTCAGCGCACAGCACAGATTTGTGGACACATCAATAGAGTGAGGGAGGGCAGGTTGCATTCAGGCAGTGGCAGTGGGGAGTCTCAGGGGGAAAACACGGCGGGGGTTAAAGCTTTCTCGAAGCCTGCAAACAGACTGAACTCTGTGTCCTCTCACATCACCTTCTTCGTCTTTAACACATCTGTGGGCAATATAGACAAAATCTCGTCTGTAAAACTTGTCGAAATTGGGAAAAACGGCCATCACAATTTCCCAGAGTTTTGCCCAACCGACAGCCCCAAAATGAAAGATATTCAGTCTACAAATATTTAAAGCAGAAAAAAGAAACTGCATATCTTCCCTTTGTAGAAACTGGAACCAGAAATGTTCAGCATTCTCACTTGATAAATGACTTTTCCACTCAATAAATGCCTTCACAAACAAGTGCAACTTGCTGCCAGCCGAATGTCAAACTGTCCGTATGCACAGGGAAGTCTCCACTTGGACATCGCCATCGGAAATAGAAAGAGATGACCCAAACACAGCCATGGAGACAGCAATCCCTTGAGCTCAAGCTTCAGCCCCTCTCGTCACCCAGTGGGGAGGTGTTGGGGTGGGGGGGTCGTGGGCTCTGCCACTTCCACCCATGGAGCACTTCAACCTACAGTAAAGAGCACACTCAGCAGCCCTCTTCACAGCGAGGCATCCTGCTGAGGGGCTCGACGTGACTGACACCCGGAGGAAGGAGAGCGGGCACCGTGTCAGGCCTCATCTCACTCACGGGCATGGACATGGTAGGAGAGCAGAACACACACACAGATCCCTGAGTCATCACCAGCGCAGACGAGAGCAAAGCATGACACGCTCGAATGCAAACTTTCAACAGAGCGATCACCCAGCTACAACAGCAAGTTTGGCCTCACGGTAACGGTAAAGGGCTTTTTTACGTGGCAGGATATGGATCAGGTCACGTGTAAACGCAGAACGAGACAAGGGCATGTCATTTCTGGCAGAGTCCAATCAGACAGCCATTAAAAAGTCATCAGGCTAATGACTGACACCGTGTCCTCTGTGTGCTCAGCAGACCTTCCCTGCTGCCGAGGCCAAACGACAGACAGGTTTAGTCCCAGAGAAGTCGAGCCAGAGGGGCGAGTTCTGATTCTCTGAGTGAGAATCGCGGCTTAATCCTTGAGGTGTTATCTGGTCGGGCATTCAGGCCGGGCAAGACTGGCATGGACGGAAAGCATTCTGCCAAGTGGTCTTGGCAGAAGTGGCAACAATATGCAGAAAAGTACAACGATATGCAGAGAAGTACAACAGATGCAACGAGATGTAAAACAACCACAAAGAGACACAAAATGACTCCAAAACAAGATGCAAAACTACCACAAAAAGATGAAAACAGACGACAAAGTGTCGCATAAGGACTCCAAAAAAATGCGCACAACAAACAGTCTTTTAGTCTGGCTGTCTTGCTACTGTGTTAGAGGGGTGGGGTGGCTTTTATATACATGTCTGTGCTGCTCATAAACCGTCTATGTGTCTAGTGGAATATTTCTCCTCCGTCTGCACTCCCTCCACTGCTCTCCTCTCCTCTCTAAATCCAATCAGCACAGAGACCCAGCACTGACCTTGAGGTAGAAGAAGCATATACAGTAGCAGATGCACAAGCACACCCGCCCACATGTCTGCAACCCTGAATGCCCGTGCAAACGTACCTGCATCATAATCATGCATTTGTGCCCACGTCAGTAAAGAGGAAATAAAGAAATCTGCCGTATGCGTTGACACTGCTGATGCATGCAAAGAGAGGCTCTAAATGTGCCTAGACTCCCATTATCCTGTTATCAAACATGTTGCTCTTAGGCGAGGCAGACTGGTAATATCACGAGAGACAAGGTCTCACTTTTAACAAGCCCCGCGGTGATCGTTAGAACGTCTATGATAAAAAAAAATTTTTTTAAAGATCTAATAAAAATCAATGTACAATGACGAAAGGGGGAAGCAACAGCAGCGGTCGGCAGCATGCTCACTGCTGAGGTCAAACGCGGCACCGTCACATTAAAGTGGAGTTTAATACTCATCGGGATGACACTTTTTATCTGATAATCGTACTAAAGGCGGGTAGTTACACCTTGTGGCTATGGGATTATATAATTCAGAACATTTGTGGTGCATGTAATGCAGATTGGTGGAAAAATTCAAATTCTGCATTATGAGAGACTCTTGGATATTTAAATTTAAAGCTAAACACATGGATACATTGTGGTGTACCTATAAATATACCTCAACATCTGTCTCTTTAGCTGCTCGATACTCCGCTATGGTTCACCGGGTAGCCGCTTAAGTTGTCGGGCTGCCGTTCTGTGCTGCGCAGATCAAGTCCTGGGAACTGAATGGGATTTCAGGTAAATGTGTACAGCAGCCCATCCTAAATTACTTTAAAATGAGCTGCAAGTTTTTCACTTCTCTCTTTCCACTACTTTAGCTAATTCTTTTCTTCCCCTCGGGCCATTAAAACATTTAACTTTCTTAACCACAGCATTGACTGCTGGCTGCAATTAATAAAGACAATATTATCAGCATTAGTGCTGCTCTAATCCCAGACATCCCATCTCCCCTCCACACTGTAGGCTTTTCTTAGTCCTAATCTAGCAGCGTGCACTCGCCCCAGTCGTGCCCTGGTGGAGCTCTCCACCAGCTTTCACCTTTAGATTTGAATACATTTCCATCTATATGTAAATGCAACCACAAGTGACAAGTCAATCTACAACTGATACGCGTTTACCCGAGCATGAAATTGGGATGCACAAACAAAAATAAGGATGAGAATAGCATGAGCAGCATCTTGGCAACGTACAGTACATTAAAAAATGACAACGTGAGCAGGATTGCTCCGGATGCATGATTTGCGAAGCGCTCTCCCCGGCGTGTCTTTTGAACGTGCCGGACAACGGTGCACTTTATCAGTTTGGTGAAGCTGGCGACAGTGCGTGTCGGCCAATATGAAGTGATGTTGAAAGGAGGCATCAAAAAGAGTTGGGATGACTCGGACGAGCAGTTGGATAATCAAAGAAGCTTGCTGGAGGCAGTTGTAGGGGGGGCAGCGACGAGGTTAGACTGTTCCGCACTGAAGCTCTGCCAGGAAGTTTGTGTCTGGGCCGATGAGCTCGGAGAGGAAGCGCTGAGTCAGGAAGCCTGGCCAAGAGAGCGGCCCGTGGTGCTGGCATCTCCTAGTCACACACACACACAAGTTACAGCGCTTCACACACACACACCAGCGCTCTGCTGGAGTCATACCACGCGGTTCCCAAGCCAGCGCACACACACCCACACACGCCTGCTGTGCATGCATTCATCAGCAAACACAGGAGATGCGACGCCAAATACCTGTGGCACAACAAAGTGTGGAGGGCTGCACAAACGAGATACGTCTATTTGTGAAATATCAAGGAGATTTCCGATTTATCCAAATATGTACGGTACAAAGAGTGAAAGATGCATCTTTGAGGTGATCTTCCCGAGACAAAAGATCATTCTAATGTGGAGCAGCGAGCAGGTGCAGACATACCCGAGGGCAATTACACGGGATGAAACTGTGATATCTTCATTACCCCTTTTATAGTATGACACACAGAGAGAAGAGGCTAACGCAAGACTCTAAAGAGCCCCTTATCATAGGGATCTCTCTGGTGTCGCAATACTCTGTGTGTGTGTGTGTGTGTGTGTGTGTGTGTGTGTGTGTGTGTGTGATGTTTGATGAGAAGGTCAGAGAGGACGGAGAGAAAAAAGAAAAAGAGGTAGGAGGAGCATCGGCTTTCTACAGCCGCAACCAATCAATGGGCAGCAGATAAATGGTGAATATGAGCATAAAAGGCATGTATTTTTGTTTTCTATTGGAGAGTTGGACAAGACGACTGATACCCCCCACCCTTACAATAACTGCACATTGAATATGGAGCTACACAGCCAGTGACCATTAGCTTAGCTAGCTTTGCTCAGACAGGAAACTAACTAAATCCTTCAAACTGATCTGCTAGCCGTTTCCCCACATGTCCAGACTTTATGCTAAGCTAACCAGCTGCTGGCTGGAGCTTTATACATTTGGTGGCAGGCTACCGATCTGTCCTTATCTAACATTCTGCAAGAAAGGTGAATTTCCCAAAATTTGAAACTATACATTTTTAAAAAGGTAAAGAGACGTTTTGAATAAATAAGTGATTACTTTTCGTTATAAATGAGTAGACTTTTCTAACTGCTCTGCACATTTGTTCCTAACATTTGCACTTCTCTCAACCTTCAGATAAACAGCATAAAATGGGTGATTCGGAAGAATCTGTGTGTACAAACTAAAAGTTAAACAAATATTTATGATGACTATCAGCTAAAGCATCATTACTTTCCTGCTTGGCAATTCTCTAAAAACTGCATAAAAACTCATTCCCTATCAGCTTTAAAGCTCCTCCTAATTCTCTCTCTGGCCTGAATTCAGCTAAAAGCTATCAGATCACTTCAAACAGAAAACGCTCTCAATATCTTTAAAACGCCTGGCAGTGAAAAAAGCTAAATCGAAATCTTCATATCAAGTTGGACAAAAAGAAAAAAAGCTGTTTGGCCTCTATGATAATGGGGTTCAAAGTTATTTTTTTAGTGCCATAGGGGGTTATATTAGCTCGCCGACACCAGCTTGTAATGCTGGGAAACAATACAAATTGATTTATACAAAAGAGTAAACTCAACCCTAATTACTTGGGAAAACTTTGTGCCATTTTCAGCAACAAGAACAAAAGACAGCTTGCATAAGCCCGGCGAGTTTGACCTTGTTCTCTGCAGCCGCATCCACTGTTTCTTAATCTCGGGGGCATAAATTAGCAGCACCTACAGTGTAGTCAGAGTTTTCACTGAGAGCGGCCTCCGAGGATGTTTGTTGCCCGGGCTCAGGAATGGCCGCACTTGTCACAAGGACTAAAGACAGTTTCCTCGCTCAGCACCCAGAGACAGTGACGCCTCAAAGTCAAGGGTGGGCAGGAATGCCCTGAATAGGCAGTTACGTAAAACTCACAGCACCCTGCGAGGAGCGAGAGAGAAGGAGCTACTCGGGACCAACGAAACAGCGTGGGATGGTCCGAAGTGAGCGGGACGAATAGCGAAAGTGTGCATGGAATTGATACAGATTTACAAATCCACCAAATTGGGCAAAAAACTCAAACGATCGTTTGAAGATGAGAGAATGCAGGAGAGACGATGGGCATGGACATTTAAAAGCCGACTCAGGAGAAACACCCACACAGACTGAAAGAGACAAAACGACGACAAATGACTCGAGCACACCGGTCACGTTGTTCATAGTCATTTTGAGTCGAAACACTCGTTTCATCTTTCTTTGTCGTCGTTTTGCATTACTTTTATTTTAACTTGTTTTGTGGATATTTTCTTTGATGTTGTTTTATTGGTTTTCCAACCAGAAGTGTGAAGAGTCACTTCATACAGACGCTCTGGCCCAAGGGCCACCTGACCCCGGTAATAATAATGGTTAATATGGTCTGCCTGTTCGGTAATCCATCCAATGAATAAGGGAATTTATGGATATGAAGCTATTGATAAATACAAAATTAGCGGGAGACAAATCCACCTTTGATGTCAACAAAGTCATTGCACAAATTATCTGGGGCATGTTTACCAAAACAGTCAAAAGACACAATCTCTTTCATCACCGGAGCATTGCATTCTCGAAGCACACTTTGCACTTTGTCTGTCACAGTTTACTCTCATGAGCGGCACACACACACACACACACACACACACACACACACACACAAAACGTTGAATAGAAAAAAGGGGAAGAAAAACCTCCCTCTCCCTCTTTGCTCCCACCAGAAGCCACCCAGCTCCCACCAGGGCTAACCCCACTGACCTGACCCAGATATTAACCCAAGCCTCCAGATGTGAACGCTCGCTGGGATTACTCCACCACTGCATCAAGCTCCACATGCTTTCCTAATGAGGCATCCTAATATGACCCTGGAGACGGAGCGGACTGTCTGCCTCACTATCTGCCTCCATTCCCAGAACTCCATCAATCCCTGTGTGCAGGATCATCTTCATATAATGCAAGGGAATTAATCAATCTAAGAAAGGTTGTACATGATAACTGGTAGACTGTAAAAGTGAAGAAAACGAAACTGAGCTCATGCAGCAGTCAAAACACACCACAAAACTAAACTAAACATGATCCAACAAAATGTGCAAACTGCTGTGACCATCAAACATTTCCAAAGGATGACGTGCTCGGATATTTCAGAGCCCTCTCTGGCCGAGTGTCACCTGCAACAGAGTGAAGTTATGAACCCGTGAAGAGTGACATCTCCTCCTCTCCTAGACAACACCGAGGGATGCATGAATGTCAAAGCCAACTTGTCCTGCACCGGCTGCCGGAGAGAAAGAAGGACTTTCCCTCGCGCCGTCTGCGTTTGCACCCGTCACGACCTGAGCCCTCGTGCAGGAGCGCCCTGATATGAAAGAATGTAACTCCTCCTCCGCATCAATGTAGCTATTGTAGCCACTGCATTCTTTCGGCAGCTTCAATCCCTCCCTCCCCCCCCCCACCACCCACCACCCACCACCCACCCTCAACTTGTGCCGCGTCGGCAAGTTACAAACTTCGGGGTAGAAAGCACAGAATACACGGTGGTGACAGCCGGCGGCACGAGCACACGGCGAGGCGCAAAGTGCGCTAAGTTTCATCGGCCTGCTAAGTAGCTCACATTTGCAAGAGATCAAAGAGGGACACACACACGCACACACACACACACGCACACGCACACAAAAATAAACAAAAATGCAGCGCTCTCCTCCGTAGCCTACCATTTTGATCCAGCGTTTCGAGGCTCGAAGGAGTCCCAGAATAACTCCAGTTTTCCCTTCGCCATGAAAATGACCGTTGAATGATCACATTTCTTCAGTTTTTGCCTTATCCTCAATCTTTTTTCTTTTTTTTCTTCTTCCCCGTGCGGCTGTAGCATTCAGACAGACAAAAATGCAGAGGCTGCTTTTGCAGAAGGAATTGGTGATTGGAGCTCGGGGATCATATGGGCTTTTTGTCAGACGTTTTTAAAGGGACACGGCACCGTTTACCGGGCAGTTGCGAGAAAGGCGCATTTCTTTGTACTGGGGGCTACTTGGATGCGGTTGGTTTCTTTTTCCTTTTTTTCCCCCCCTTCTTTTTACTTGGCGTCAGCAGGGAAACTGTGGGAATGACACGCAGCCATATGGCGCAAAACCCGGGTGCACTTCCCCTCTCTCGCTGTGCGCTCGTGCAACGGGGTGACGTCACGTGGGCAGAGAGCTGCGGAGGTTCAAACGACGTGCAATTGTTTTTTTTGCAGAAGTGAATTGTAACTTCATTTACACCGCGTATGAACACTGGGTTCCGCCATTAACCTCTCCTTGACCCTATGACGCTATATCTGCACGCACTTTAATTTAAATAATTTTCTCTCAATTAAAAATATCGGGGCCACACTAAACTCATATGGTGACCTGTGCCTACAATTACGTATTTAGTCATTTGATTAACCGGGATTGCATAATATAAACGGTCATAATAAATTAGACTCGGGCCATCTCTGCATGACAGGACCTCTACATTAAGTAATACAATACTTAGGGCCCTATTATTGCTGTTCATATTGTATTTAGGTGGTGCATACTTACAAACCAAATTACCACAACATAAATGCCACTAGAGTTTCAACTAACAATTATTTGAACTATTGCAGATTCTTTTATCGATTAATTAATTGTTTGACCTGACGTCAGAAATAGGGGGAAAAATACCCATGATATTTTTTTAACAATATCTTGTTCTGTACAAAAACACAACATATATTCAGTTTACCGTTATTTGTGCAAATGAGCCAAGAACAATCAATTATCAGATAGTTGGTTATTCATTTTCTGAAACTACATTGGAGCCACCATGCTGGTGAGGGTCTGGAGCCCCGGACCAGTTGCCCACTTTGCCCAGTTAATAATTCAGCCTTGTCTTTAACCCCAATGAAGGATCCCTGAACCTCATTGCCATTGCTCATTCCTGAGTAGACTGTATGGAGTAGAAGTCAATACGCTCATAACAAGGTGGGAAAAAAATTGATTGCAACCTGGAGCAAGTCCCATTCATCACTTTATGTCTCGGACTCAGTGGAGCTCACTACATCCGTGTGGATACAGTGAAGCTGTCCACTCAACCAAAACATCTTGAAACTCATTTTGCATGAAAAGGTTTTTAATCTAGAGTGTGTTGATTCATTATAAAAAAATAGGTGTTCAATATTTCATATAATGTGAAACATTTCAGACCCGGAGAAATTGACGAGGAGATATTCTGTGGAACGTGACAGCAGGGTAAAGATGTAACCTGAGGCATTGAACCCAAATGAAGCTTTAACATTTTGAAAGGAGACTGAATATATAAAAAACCTACTAGTTATTGAAAAGGGAACTATAGGACATATTTTGTGAAGGAAACGTTCAGTGACTTAATGGTGAGGCACGAATGAAAGCCTTTTTGGCTATTTTATGACCTCAGTGTGGACATAAATTATAATTAGTTTTGTTTGTTTGCACTTTTACTAAATATTATACATTTATATGCACACTAAGATTCACATACATCTATTCAGACACACCTGCATCTACATTTACTCATACATATGAATTAAAAATGAACAAAAGCCAATGCAGGAGTGGAAGCGACTGGGCGACTGTCAGTGGTTAGCAGGTCCGTCTTTCAATCAGAGGATCGTCGGTTCAATCCCCGGCTGTGCTAGTCCTAGTCGATGTGCCCTTGAGCAAGACACTTAACCCTGAACTGCTCCCTGTAGCTGTGTCTACTTGTATGATTGTAAGTCGCTTTGGATAAAAGCGTCAGCTAAATGAAATGTCATGAAGCTCAAAGCCTTCAACACAAGATGAACAGGATTTCCTTTAATAAATTGAGGAAAAGTCACTTTTTATAACTAAAATATTTTCTTCTCAGATTGTTTCATTTGAGGGCTCGAGGTATCTAAAGAAAATTGAACTGCAGATGTAGTCACAGCCTGCAGATATAAAAAGACAGTCGCTGTTGCATTCAATAGGATCATATCTGAGGGACCATTCTTGGTTTCTAGCAGAGAAAGAGAGGAGCTCACACACCTGCAGTTCAAACCGTATATAAACAATTAGCAGAGGGAACACATTTTCAAGTGGGAAAAACAATTTATTGGAGCCTCGTCACACTTTATTCTTATTCTAATGAAGTGAGTACAATTATCGTTGCATGGTGGACTCTATATTAAGAAAACTACAATGACTATTGTAGTGTTTTACATCATATAATGGACACAGTTAAATCTGCATGAAGACATTACAGTGCAGCTCACTGGATTTATCTCACAGGTACACACAAGCTGCAGTTCTGAAGTGAAAGCTAGATGGCGCCATTATGGAGGTACAAATTCTCAAGAAAACTGACATATGCACAGTTACCTTCTGGACATTGTGAGATAAAAAAGAAAGATACATAGGCTGAAGATGCTATGGTATTTATTATGTGTAAACATTCATAACTGTTCAGACATATCATTTTTCAATTACATCTTTTAACATTCCTAATCCAGTAATAAGCATATGGAACAAAGACAAATTACAGCTTGAAACTGCTACAAGTAGTTATTTCCTCCATTGAACAAGGGGCTTCTAGAAATAAAAGACAGAATTTAAGGCATAACCTCAACCACTACCCACTAACTCCTCACAGACGTCAGAACTGAGAGGATTAGACACTCGCAGTATAATACTTGTACATTTCAGAGTAGAAAATTAATATATAAATATGCAATATAAAATACATATAGCGTATTTCTTATTTTTGTTATACTTCTAGGCTCTAGTTCTCAGCTGTGACGGGCCCTAAAAGAAGAAGAGCTGCTTGTAAAGTGATTTATTTATTTACATTCTATAACATTCAACCCCTCAGGCTGTCATTCAGTACAGTATTAAACTAGAAACCGGATGGACGATGACTTATGATAACAGCGACAGTGACAGCGTGCGTGCAGAGTGTCCAGACATGTTGCGTTGATCTCTTTTGGCAGACTTTAAACCAACAACCTGCCGCAGGCTCAGCTGTACCGACTGCTGCGACTGCGACTTCTGTGCCTGAAAGAACTGCCACTGGAAGAGCGGGACGACCTGCAAGCAAGAGATGCCGATGAAAAATATGACTTTTCGTGCATGTGTTATTAAATGCGTACACTCTACTGTATGCCGAGTACGCCTTGGTGTTGACACCGCAATGTAACAGTCAGCCACAGGGAGGAAAAGAGAAAAGGTTAAAAGGCTTGAAGGGAGACCAGCCAGCTTGCCGGGTTCAACAGGGGGCAGAGCGTCTTACCGGGATCGGCGGCCTGAGCTCCTGTAGCTGTCACTTCGCCTGCGCCCTCGTCTCCTGCTCGCACTCCGACTCCGACTGGAATAGCTGTCGTAGGAGTCTGACCTGCGTTGACATAGGGAGATTATTTTAGGGGCATCTCCAGAAGAGGATCCACACAGATCTACTTCTAGAACAAGAACAAAGGTCCCGGTATGAAGATAAAGAACCACCACGGATTGTATTACAAAGACACGGCACAGCTATTTAGATGTGGTCTGCGCGCTTAGAGAAGAAAGATTGATTGGTTATTCCCGCCTCATGCTAGATACTATAATTAATGACTACAGATAGGACTGATCTCTTCAAGGGCTGCAACTAACCATTATTTTAATTATCTGCTGATTATTTTCTTGATACAAAGATTCCTCTTTTGTTCTATAAAATGAAATAAAAAGGCGAATAATGGCCAACAGGAGACGTCTTTTATTATCTGATTTTGTCCTACAAACCTGAGGAAAAATTAATGTCACAAGACAAAGAAAAAAGCTGAAAATCTTCACTTTCTACAGAAATATGAATCAATAATAGCCAATAGAATCAATTAATATCAACCTACTTGTTTTGTCTCTAATGTCTTCACACAAAAGCCTTTTGGTGCTTGATGTGTATTACTAAGTATCATTTGTTTCCATGCGATCATATAAACTCTATTGCTAAAAATTTGTTCCAGTTTATGAAAACTGACTGGTATATAAATGTCCTTTCAAACACTCAGCACTGAATTTAATTGTGATTAAGATACAAATGAATCTCTATTTTATCTTAAATATGGTGTTTACATGATCATCTTGATATTTGTGATTATGAGGACTCATGAACAATTCAACATTTCTATTTATTTCCATTAGACCATTAAATAGCTCACAGACCTGAATCTCCGACGGCGTTTATATGAGCGACTTCTGGAATCACTTCTACTGGAGGTCCGACTGATAGAAGAAAAAAAACAAAAAACAAACTGAGATGCACAGATTTAAAAGACCAATCGTACATAAAATAGTCAATGGAAAGAATTATGGAAAGCGCTGGGAGGGTTGTGTGTACAGTCTAAATATTATTTTAACATGGCAGAGGTTTTTTTTGGAGAAAATGACCATTTGTGAGAGCTTGTAAACTAATGTTTTGATACAGCTTTGTTAGACCTGGATCCCATTCACTTCAATTCATGAAGACTTTTCTCCGCTTTCTTGCGGGTGAAGAATTCCTTTACGAGGCTGAAATGTAAAATAAAGAAACCTCCCACGCTCCGAGCTTTCTTCTCTCTGTGGTCTCCGCTGCTTTCAGCTAAAAACACTTCCCCACCGTGACCCATTGAGGCGCCACAACAGATTATTTAATGGGTGTTTCGGGCCGTACCTGTGACTCCCGTAACTTCGATATGTGCTGCTACGAGAGCGTGACCGTCCTCTTCCACGTCTCCTCCTCCGACTCCTACTGCGGCTCCTAAAATGTTTTAATTGTGTTATAAATCATATTAAGATAGAACAAAAAGGTCGGTACTACAGACCACGCAGACTGTTTTATAATGAATGCTTCACATCCATCAAGTTTATCCCCTCACAATATTATTGTCCAAGAAGCCTCTCCAGTATTTAGAAAGATTTACTGCTGCTTCCCTCATGCTCCTCGTTTAATCAAAAGTGCCTTTTTTTCTCACCTGGAAAAGTAGCTGGAGCTGCGGGATCGACTCCTGGACCTGCTGGAGGAGTGGGACGAGCCTCTGGAGCGGGAGCGGTGGCTGGAAGCCGAGCGCGATTTCTTCGGGGACCGCGTTCCCCGCGTATTTCCCACAGAGGGGGATCTCTCCTCGCTAGAGCTCTCCTGGTTCCTTGGCCTCTGGTTGAGCCGCGCCGTCTTACGAACCTCATCGAACAGAGAGCCTGGTCGGACCCGGCTTTGGCTCTTTACCTCCATTCTCACTCCCTGCGTGTTAGGAGGCTCCTGAAGTTGAACGTTTCTTGCGGTGACGGGCGGCACATTCATGTACTGGAGAGCGGACATTCCTTTCAAAGGCCTCCATTTGAAATTAATCCCAGTGCCAGCAGGTATGGCAGTGGTTGCTTCATCTTGCAGTCCGCCAGCTGTAGTGGGGGCACCAGAAGGCTGCTCTTTGCTGTGGAGTAAAGCGCCATCTCTACTTGCCACATCTGAAGACCTTGAGGTAGATTTGAGGGTTAACTCGTTACTATTCAAATCATGTGTGGCTGGATGTTCTACAATTTCAGCATCATGCTCTGGAGTACAAATGTCCATATCATCTAATGCCTCATGCTCTTTGACACTGGGGAAATTAGCCCCGTTCCTCTTGGATGAGTGAAGATGAAGTTCAGGGTGTTTTGGGTTTTTGTTGATACATTCTTTTGCTTTTTGTTGCGGCCCCTCTTTTTCTGTATTAGGATTCTTGTTTAAAGAGGTCAATTTTTCATTCATGCTGCCCACACCAGGCCTTCCTTTGACAACTCTACCAGGACTAGGTTTCTCTCGTTTTGATTCATCCTCTTCTTCCTCCTCTCCAAACTCCAAAGGAGGCTGCCAGTGAAAGGTCTCTTTGAGTCTCTGATGTTTCCTCTTGGATCTCTTTCCTTTGTCCTTACTGTGATGGGAGCCGCTTTTGTTCTCACTTCTTCTCTTGTGTTTATGCTTACGTTTGGCCTTCTTTTTGCTCTTGTGCTTCTCCGGTGCCGAGGACTTCTCAGGACATTCCTCTGGCCGACCAGAAGCAGCAGCAGCAATCCTGTGTGCCAGTGCAACCCCGGCCTCCAACGTCTTTCTGGAAGTCTCATAATCCGATTCTGTACTAGCCTCCCCTTCCTCTTTTTCCGATATGGCCAATGTCCTGGAGGTTATATTTTCACAATCACTTTCAGAATTCCATCCAGTAAGAGCAGACAACTTCTTGTCAAGAAGTTTATTGGACTCAAATGCTTGTTTCTGCTTTTTCGACCGGATAGGACTGTTGCTTTGGCTGACTTTATCACTGCCACTATCCCATTCGGACCTGCTATTAAAGCACTCTGCCAGCATGGAGCTGCAATGCTTTGTTTCTTGATCCTGTGAGCTGCCGCTCTCTTTCATTTTCTCCAAAGAGACACTTCTCCTCGAGTCACTAATATCAGGACCACGCTCACTGCTCGCCTTCTTCTCAGATCCTGGCTGAGCGTCTGGACTACCTGTGAGTGAAATGTACATATCCACATTTTTGATCCTCCTCAGAGAGCTGTAATACTCTTTCCATTCCTTGTCTAGTGAAGTCTTCTTGTTGCTGCATGCTTTCTGGGAGTTTTCAGAGTCTGATCTGCTGAAAGAGGATGATCTGCTTTTATACTTCTGATGTGATCTAGACCTGGACCTACTATAACTTCTGCTCCTTGAGTGGCTGTAGGACCTGCTTCTGGAGGACCTGCTGTGTGAGCGCCCTGCAGGTTTGTGGATTTCAGAGCCACCTGGCAGACACTTTGGTGTAATGGGAGTCTGAGCTTTTTCTGTACCACGAGCTACTGCTTGTCCAGTGGAGGAGCTGGGAGCTACTTTCGATTTAACCTCCTGAATGTGGATGTAAGAAGGCTTCCAGGGCTTTTGATCAGGTTTCCAGCGTGAGGGTGGGGGACTGTCACTCATTGGGATCACTGGGGCACTTTCAGGAGCCGGGATACTCGGGAGTCTGGGCACAGGTTTGACTTTGCTCTCTGAAAGTTTCTCGGACATCGTGGAGTCCGCGTTGTGCTTGCTGGCTTTCCTCTTTCTTGGGGATCTGGATAAACTCTTCTTTCTGGGTGGAGACAAAGATCTGTACTTGGATCTTGATCTAGATCTAGATCTAGACTGGGATCGAGAAGAGGACTGTGATCTGGATCTAGACAAAGACTGACTTCTAGACCTCGAAAGGCTTCTGGATCTTGAATATGACCTGGACCTCCCTTGAGATCTTGACTGACTTGATGAGTAGGATCTAGAGTAGGACCGCGAATCTCTGACAGACAGCGAGGACCGCCGTCTCCTCAGAGTTGATGAATTCTGCTGATTTGAAGAGGAGCGGGTTGGAGAGCGTGATCTTCTGGACTTCCTCTCTGACGACACTGCCCTTTCACCCACTGACAGGAAAGGCTCTTGGGGTTTGCTCTCGGAGCTCTTCTTCTTGCCACGCTTCCGTTTTTTGGCCTTCTTCTTGTGTTTGGCTTTCTTCTTCTCTTTTCTTTGTTGGCGGTGCAGACTGGACCTCTCAGAGCTGCGGTCAGAGGAGTGCTCTGCAGACCGGGACCATGCAGAGTCACTTCTGTCCTCCCATCTGCTTGAGGAATGGTCATTCAACCTGTTAAGTCAAAAGATGCATGAAAAAGAATAAAGAAATAACAGATGTTTGAAGTTACACAGTAAAATATTAAGTCCTACTTGTCTCCTTTGCTCCATCTCTCAATGCTCGGCGGTTGATAAACTTTGGTTCTCTTCATCTCTTCTTTCCAATGTGGTGGAGTTTCACTGTTACCACGTTCTTCCACAGATGCAGAGCGGGATTTAGACCTTGTGGGGGTGTGATATCTCTGCAACAAAGACAACATATATTGCTACTTCAAACTGCATTAAAAAGAATACATCAAAAATCTTTGCAAGCTCATTAGATGCCGCCCCCCATGTGACGTTCTCCACCCACTATTTGAGAACTACTGTTGCACCATATTTTCCTTGCAAACCAATCACAGCAGGCGGGAAGGGTTCTGAAGGGTTTCATCTGCATATAATACAGAATCGTAGCAGAAAAGTTAAGCATGCAGATATGAGCATAGAGGAAACAAAATTGTATATTCTTTGTTCCTGGGATCAATAAGGAGATGTCGATCAATTCTTCTCTTCTTGGATTGTGACTCCTTAAAAGAAGCAATATCGACTGACAACCCCTTGAACGAGTTGTGTACAAATATTGTCTCTCGGAATTCGTCAAACAAGCAGACTACTCCATGAACGAATACTTAATGAGCATCAGAACTGATCATCTAAATGGGCAAATCTCTGATCTTAGTTGAGGCGATCGTACCATTGTTCCTCTGCCTTTGATCTTGCGTCCAGACTTGGACACGGCTGGTTTCGGATCAGTTGAAACAGACATTTCTTCTTTCTCAACTCTGAAAAGATCACATTTCAAAGTAAACACCTATGGTTAATTACTTAACTGTATACTTATCAATGAAGAAACTGAAATATATTTAAAAGAAACTGACATCTCTGTTTTATCTTCCTGAGATGGTATGTCCCGACGCAGCAGGAAGCGGTTCTCTGGCACCTGTGGGATTTCCTCCGGTCGGACCACAGGCTTCTCTCTCCTCCCACTCGGCTCCTTCTCTCCCTCCACTTCAATGTCTCCCTCCAGCATCTCTCTTTTCTCAGGACTGTGAGAGCTTCAACAACACAATATCCCAAACAATATTTTGTTACTTAAAAAAAAAAAAAAAGCCTTCTCTCAGTTATTCAAGTCATCACTTCTATTTAACCTTGAATAAACGGATCAGACTGGAGGTTCATGTGAGTAATAAGCAGGTAAATGTGTGATCATGAATTAAAAAAAACTACTTTTGCTTGACGGGCTGAAGGTCAATGCTCTTCTCCGTCTTTGATTCCCTCCTTTTCTTTTTAGGCTGTTTACTCTTCGCGTGTCTCTTGTGCTTGCGATATTTGTACTTTTCTCCTGATTCGCTTTCAGAGCCCACTGAAGAGGAAAATGCTGAGGACGAGTCATGGGAATTGAGGGACGAGTCAGCAGAATGGGAGGTCCTTTTCCTTTTGCCTTCAAGTACTGAAGAAAGAAACATAATGGTGTGAATGTCATTTCATTAAAACTATGCTTCTCAGTAACAGTCAGAAGGAAAGGGTTCATAGTGGAGTAGCACAACAACTAAAGCTTTGTTTGATTCTACTCGGTATGTTGGGGGCAATGAAAGCAGGCCTGGCAGAGTCAGGCGGGCAGATGCCAACTGAACTTCACAGACATCACCTCGCTGATCCTCATTAAACAGAAGATCGGGTTACTGTAACTAATGCCAATGGGGGGGGGATGCTGGCATGAAAATGCCAACCTCTTCCAGAATAAGCACAAAATATGACCCAGTTACAAGCATATGCAAAATGAGCTCTTCACATCTTCATAGGTAGCGACTCCTCTACATGAAGTCCGCCATGTTGTAATGCCGTGTTTCAACAGTAGCCTAGAACAGACAAACCAAGCGCCGGCTCTAGAGGGAACCGTTCCTGTTCTTATGTTCCCTGAAGGTCGCCGTAGTCTGACGCGCTTGGTAACGGAGGGGGAAGGGATATTCAGGTGGTTGAAATCTGCAACCTCACCACTAGATGCCACTAAATCCTACACACTGGTCCTTTAAGAACTAATACAAGTTGACTCTATATATTTTGAAGGTCACAGTCGCTGCATCTGAGCTTAGTGCCAGACCTTTCTTTAGCCACAGACCTGTGTCTGATCTGGTCTGGCTCCACACATTATGTGGAGGAAGGTTTTGTAATGTGAGACTAATATACTCTAGACATAGTACTTTTACTGCACTGGTTGCCACATATCAAACCTCCATATATATATACTTAGGTTTTGAGATCTTTTAATGCATCAGTAGGTCAAAAAAGGACAAGTCTGCTGATATTTTATTTGTTATTAAATACCATGAAAAGACCAAAACCAACAATGCATTGATCATATTAAAAAATGAGAAACCACTGTTTTAATTAGTGGCTGAAAAATAGTCTCCATGTACTCCTATTTAAGAAGTGTTTTCTAAGAACAACTATTTTAAAGAATAAAATGAAATATATATATATATTTTTTTATTTAACACTGTATTTGTGACCCATTAAGTTGTCTATCTTCAGCAGGAAAATGAGCTTGGGCCTGAGTGCCACAAAAAGAGTAGGCAAGTCTGATTATGGCCTTTTCATTGGAACAATAAAAGAATAGAATGAAGCGAATCCTAAACGTCCAGGAAAACACAGATCAGTCAATAAACTTACCATCATTAGCGGACTTAGTGAAAAGTTGTCCACAGTCCATCACTCTGACATCAGCATAGGGTCTGCTGGCTGAATCCGTCTTTAGCCCTTCAACCTTCTTTATCACTTCAAAGCCTGAGATGACGAGACCAAAGACGACGTGGACTCTGCTCAGAAGGAAGAAAGACATTGATGCCTGTTACAGCAACTTGACTATTCCATGATTTCAATGTTTTTAAAAGGCCCTGAAAATTATAATCTTTTGTCTTTCTGAAGGTATACTACACAGACACATACATGCCAGAAAACATAATTGAGTCACATGCCAGAAAATCAATATAGGAAAGTTCAGTATTAACAAAAGACCATTGCAATGCTCTCTGTAAGTGCCAAAGTGACATTGGATTTTTACCCATCGAGGTGAGGTGCCGTCTTGGTTGTGCTGTTTTGCGGAAAAGCCAATAAAGAAGCCAGGGAAGTTCAACCAATGGCCGGGGTCAGGGTCATGAGAAAGAGAGAAAAAGGAGGAAAAGAATGAGAATAAACAAGCAACTTTAACAAAGTGCGGTGAAAAAAGGTGAAGAGTTTATCAGAATGCCAATTGTTTAATGATATGTGACTTCAAATCAATTTAGAAAAAACTGCCATTTACAGGCAAAAGAAACCCTCAACAATAGTGTCGTCAATTATATGACTGTATATAGATCATACGATGGAAGACAGTCGGTCTACATTTTTCCCGTTATGCTTTAAGAGTTTTTATGAATTTCTAATTTGTGGTGACAACCTGTTTTATTGATAAAGAAAGGGAAATAATCTCAAGCCATTTGTGAATATTGTTAAAATATTCTCTCTAAAATGACCACTGTACTCTGCAGAATAGTTGGGAATACAAACTACTGAATGATAAATACAGTCAGGAGAGAGAGAAACACAGCCTTGGAGGAACATTACCTTGGAAGAGCAGGATGCTAGAGTGTCTGTAAATTTTACACAAAAACGGCAAGAGAAAAAATGTAACACATTTGGAGGTAAAAAAGAATGAATCCATGTTTCCCTGCACTTTGAAAATCAACTACACACAGAGAGCGAGTGAATGACGTTCACACTCAATGACAAGTTCTACTTCAAAGGGAACAGAAAGCAAATAAATTATGTATTCATGTGTTGCTCACATGAAGAACTGGGAGCCGTTAGTGTCCTTCCCGCGATTGGCCATCGACAACAGGAAGGCTCTGTCGTGTTTAAGAATGAAGTTCTCATCTGTTGGCAGCAGAGAAAGAGGGATCGAAGTCTCAGAGTGCATTCTCTGATACATAACAACGGAAATATATTCAGGGAAGAACAAGACAAAAGGAGAAACCATTTTTAACCAACAATCTAATCATTGCCTCACCAACCTGTCCTTCCAAACAGGCAGCTATACAAAAGGTTTTTGTTTGTTACTTATAGTCCTTTTCTCAAGTACTAAACTGAGTTTGTATGATATAAACTATTAACTACATGTATTATACATCATTCTGACTTTGTTCCAAAAAATATTCTATTGGTTTCCATCCATGGTAACAGGCTATGGGACGCAAACCGCTTAGACTTGAAACTTGCTTGAGATGGATTATCTATCCATTGCTTTTCTTCTCATCAAGGTTATGTTATCCCCGGGATCCAGGACCATTAAAACAATCCTGAAGGTTATTCTAATTTAGAAAACTCAAAAGATAAAATGCTCACAAATGCCTCAATCTTTATTTAAACATAATTAATTATAAACATCTTATTGCCATTGTGGTATTTTCTGAGTCTTCCTATTTAATCGAGAGCCTGCAGCACGTGTGTGACAACATGTCGTCGCAGTCATGTAGCTATAAATACCAGGTGTGTAACATTAAAAGTAACTTGAGCAGCACGAGGCTCAGGGTAGCCGTCTGAATAGAAACATTCCTTCAGTACAAATGTGCATCTGTGCAAACATTTGCACCGTTTTGACTGACAGAGGAAGGTGGTGGAGACAATGTTGACATGGTGTTACTGAGCTGTGTACATCTCTTACCTTCTCATTTTGCAAAAGACCACTCTATAAATAAAAGAATATGTTGAAAATTTTAGGCAGGTAGATTGTAGCTTTCAGTAATACCTATTCTCCATGCGGATTTGATAAAGCCCATTACTACTAAATAGAAGACAGCACTATACAATGGAGAAGTGAAGGTCAACAGAGTCATACATAGGAAAATACACAAAAAAAACATTATTACCGCAACAGGCACATGCAGCACTTTGCTCATGCAAAAGTAGCTAAGAGACATCAATAATTGAGACTGTTTTTAAGATAATTAGATATTCACATTACCTTCAAAGTAGCCACCGTATATGGACTCTCCCCCTCTTCCATTTCCTGCAGAGATTAACATAATCATGTAATTTTAAGCAAATTTTAGATAATTACGGAAAAAATGCTGTTTGCAGAAAAAGTGGACAAAGAAAGTGGTTAATGCGTGTGTATAGGACACATTTTTTGTGGCTGCCACATTTAGGAAACATGTATGGTCTCCTGGATTACTGCCATAAACATGTTGGCACCAACTGACTAATAGTGTCTATCTATATCAGTTGTTGCTGTAACTACTACAGTTAGTAGTGCATAGTAGAGCTATGAAACAATGCAAAGCATTACTATTATCAAAAAATACTTTTGCAGAATTTTTTCACAGCAGCCATGCTGCTTTTCATTGGATTTTATGTTTAAAAAAAAGAAGATTAAACCATCAGTTTCACTCAATTACAAATGTTGTTATAAACACACACATCCAAAGTCAATAAGGTTATATCACATTATTACTGTACCTTCAGTGAAGTCGCCTCCCTGGACCATAAAGTTCTTTACAACTCTGTGAAAGGTGGAGCCTTTGTAGCACAGTTTTTTCCCTGTGATTTTGCCAGTTCCCTTTTCACCTGTAATTACATGCATGTGAAATGAGCTCTCATCCAACACCAAACATTCAACAGAACGGCTCTGACAAAAAGAGCTTTCGTGTACACTAGATGCCTTGAGGTGTTAAGACACGTTAGTCTTGAATGTCGCCACATGGGGTTTATTCTAAACAAGGGAATGAAAACACATTCGGGGAAAGGATTTCAATAAACTGGACGCCTTTGTTAAGGCATTATGTTGTTAAAGCTCCTGTGCAGGACTGCAGAATTCATTAAGAAGATACCAACAGGGGACCGATACCCAAAGCTATTGACCTCCCGGGCTTCCCTTCCCTTATGGAGAAAGGACGCGAATGCAGAGATTTCATTAGATGTGTTTCAGGGTGCTTTCTGAGGACAGAGGGCTGGCTGTTCAAATAGGCAGCTTAGGTTGCTAATCTTTTAGTATTTTTACTTCACTTGTTTCAGCATTGTTCCAAGGGTTCAGTTTTTAATAGCTGATCCCCTCTTAAAAGGACACACTGGAGACTTTGAGAAAGCCACATCAAATTGCCCAGCAGAGTTGTGTATAACACTGTGTTATCTGTCTGTGTGTCGAGGAAAAGGAACAAAATAACCAGCCATCTCCCATGTCTGCCCTTGTCAGCATCACATTCCCGTTGGCCAGTTTGGGTGAAAAATGAGATGGAGGATCGATCTGCAGTATGTTTACAGATTTATGGCTATCTCTAGGCAGACTGCCACTACTACAGTACACTGCGTTCTGCTCAGTGGGATGACATATTCAGGGAGGCAGACCAGGACCCCTCTATCTGTGCAGTGACTCCATCTGTCACTGGACAATTTACACTACAGCCATTAGCTCCTTTACTCAAGATATAAAATGACGAGAGGGGTATATAGTGTGAAACTGTGGTTATTCATTGATCTACTCATTATGATTTATTTTCAGGCAGAGACAGGAAATATTAGAAAGAGATGTGAAATGCGACAAGACATAATTTAAAACCAGAAAATGATTGTTGAGTTGAGGAGAAACCAACAGCACAACTGAAATTTAATTGAGGACTATAGTGCTAAGATTTATAGTTTTCCTTCTGAGAAAAGCAAACAGATCACTTTCATGTTTCGCTCTTTAAAGGGGTTCTATTTTTTTTAACAGTTTGGTCAATGCAGTAAAAAACGGTTATTGACTGGTACTCACCTGTGCACAAACAGAGAAAGTTTTTGCTTGTCTTGGGACAAACATCCGAAAAGAGTTGGAAGACGATGCGCCCAACTATAAAACACATGCAAAAAGGGGAAATATTAGTTCACTTTACCTTGTAGGTACAACATTTTTTGTAATATCTAAAGATTATATGAGGCGTTGTCAATATAACTGTGGTGTTACAAAAACACAATGAGGGAAGAAAATGAATAGGCCAAGGACACAATTAAGAGTAGCCCAAATGTTACTACACCCTGCACACTTTTAATTACCTTCTAACCATTAGAACAATCCTGTGGTGAAGCTCATGCCTTATAGAATTGTTTCCATAGCTCGGTGCAAATCTGAAACTATTCTTAAGAGCCTGATGTTTTTTTTTTTTTTTTTGTCCCTCCCTGTACAAATTTGAGCCAGCTCCTACTGCAATAACAGCTATTTAGCCTGAGGCCATTGAACTGACCACATAGTCCCTGCTTGAAAAGTACGATGCTAATAGCTTCTCAGGGACTTCAATACCACCATTCAGTACAGATCCGGTTACAAACACAAAACTAGTCTACCGAGCCAGTGCATCACAAGGTATTCGACTTTCAGTTTGTACAAGCAAATGAGTATCAATCAGAAGCTCAAAGGCTACAAAAACAACCTACGTACTATACAGTTTAAACAAATCTAAGTAATTGGCTATGAAGATGAGCTGAGGCTGTTCAAATGTCAAACTAATTATCAAACCTGTAGAGGGATTTTAAATAATCTTACCTGGCTCCCGGTTGAGCTCCACATCAAAGTAACACTGAGGGCTGTCTTTCACCCCCATTCTGATCAAAGTTTGATTACCTAAAATGTAGAAAGGGTAAAAAAATAAATAAAAACTAAGCAAGAACAATAAGGTTTCCTTTCTCTTAAAGAAGCAGTAAGCTACTGAAGTGCACACCTAGAACATACACTATATTTAGAAGAGTGTGTTTGAAACAATGTGGAGAGACTAAAAGACAGAGAGGGAGGATAGGAACAGAAGGGGGAGGAGAGAGAAGGATGGGAGGAGAGAAATATGGGGGAATGTACTGGCTATGCAAATCAGAGCACAGCACAGCTTCCTGACTGTAGATATCACTGTGACAGGGAAATGTCCATGCCATTACTACTGAACCTGATTAACAACATAGTCAAAGTGGGATGAGATGGACATTAATCTTCAAGGTGTCTCGTGGCCTTTTGGTTTGACATTAAGTCGCTTTGGATAAAAGTGTCAGCTAAATGAAATGTAATGTCAATGTGGTCACTTAGCCACTACAACAAATACTGTAGCAAACACCAACGATAGGACAACACCTCACACTGTTTACCCTTGTCAAACAATTAGGAAATCATTAGTTAGACCAACCCAAATGATATTTCCAAAACCCTTTCTGAACTTGTTCAATGTCATTGCTCCCATCCTGTTGCATTAAAAAAGACAATAAACTGTTGATATGTAAATCTACACACCAATATTTGGTGTATCAGCAGCTTTTGTGCACAACATATATGACTAATGCCTCCGTCTTGCCAGTCATTGTTTCCCTGGCAAAGTGCAAGAATGCAGGACATCTAATTATCTGTCAGCAATTATTTATTAAAAGCATAATCGTCTTACAATTTCCATGATACAGGCAACATATTGTTCAGAAAATGCAGAGTCACTGTGCTGCATATAATTGTTATGACCTCACATGGTGTGTGCGTGCGTGTGTGTGTGTGTGTGTGTGTGTGTGTGTGTGTGTGTGTGTTTGTTTGGGTGTGCTGGCATAGTAGTCTACAAGGGGAACAGAGAGCACTGGAGCTAATTTAAGACCACTGATAGCTGCAAACCACAAGGAAATAGATGTGGCTTTTACTCGATTGAGACATTTTTTAAAGAAAGCCCCGGACGAAGAGTATAAGGAAGACATTTCTACAAATTAAATTTGTCAACAAACTTTACTTTTAACCTTCTGAACCCCATGAACAGTTCCCGAAGCACCTATACTGTATGCTACTTCACAACAAATGTTGATCAAATGAGACCAATGGAAGATGTTGACAGAAATAGATTAAATAGCCACGTTACAAACCTTCACCTTGTTTGATGCACCGGTGTTACGGTTTAAGAAGCGACCGTGTTAACTGGAACGCGTCTGTTATTGTAGTTACGACAGTTGATGAAAACAGGAGAATCGCTTGTTAAACCGTAACACCGGGGATGGCATTGTACGATCATAAAACTCCCCTGCTAAATATAGACAGTAATGATAGTGTTTTCAAATATTTAGTTACATATGAGGTACTACATGTCATGCAAGTCACGAAGACCACAATGGCTAATACCGGTAACGTTATATAATAATAATAATACTTTGAATTTATATAGCGCTTTTCTAAACACTCAAAGACGCTTTACATAAAGCATAGACAAACAGAACAAAACTAAATAGAAAGACAAGGAGCAAACAAAACAAACAAACAGAACATTTCGGGTAAAGAAAAACAAAAAACTGGAGAAGCTATGCGGAATGAGTCATGGAGTGGAGGGTAGGGTGCAGGGGTTAGCAGGTGAAGGCGAGTTTCAAGAGGTGCAATATATGCAATATAACGTATGAATGCATGTTAATGCACCACAAATACTGGCAATGCAAACAAGAAACGGCTGCTCATCAGAGTCGGCATTTTCCTTAACCTAAGTATCAGTTAACCCATAACTAACGCTATGTCCAGTCACGACTTCAGGGCTAGCTGTTAGTAGGGCAAACATTTGACTCACAACGACAGGTTAAAGCCACATTTAATGCAACAGAACCGTAAATAAAAACGGGCAACACATCTAACAGCAGCTGGCTAGGTTAACTAACGTTGACACAAACGTTTGCGTTTCCAAAATGGTTGAGCTAACCGCTAACGGCTAACTAGCCAACTAGCTAAGTTAGTAAGGGTCGCTATTTTAAATTCGCTAGCTTACGTTCGTTTTTTTTTCACAACCGCAATTAGGTTCACATAATGTGACGTTGGAAGCTCACAGCGTATCTACATGTACAAATGAGATGGGGTAACTAACCTCTGTACAGTAGCTAGCCAGGCAAATAGCTACCCGATCATTACTATGTTAACTTCACTTTTAAGTGAAGCCGTTGGGGCTTTGCGGGACAAAGTGTTTGTGTCCCTTTCGAGGATCCGTAGAAGATTTGTTGTGGTTTTGTTGTATCCGGAAAACGATTTCAAGTTAGCTCGGTGGCTATATTTAATAAGCCTTATGTATACGTGTCATAATAGCTTATTCAGGTTGTCTGTGTAAATCTCAGTGAATATAAATAATGCGATTTCACTCGTAACGGGTCTCTGAAGCTGGCTACTTGCTGGTGGTGTTACCTTTATATGATGGTGTAACGTCGGTCAGCTAACCTAGTAGCTCAGTAACAAGGACCAGCATGAAACCTATGATAATGAGGTAAGGTGTTACTCTACGGATTTAACTTACACTGAAATCTCCATTGTTTTTCAAGCAGAGCAAAAATTAACAAGTCTGTAAACCTACTCTGTTATTAATATTATACACCATATGTGCACCTGCTGAAACTTATGCGGTCTTAAAAACAACAACTCAACAGTCTTGTATTCATTTTTCCTTTATGAGGTTGCAAATTGCAACACAATAGTAGTATCTAATTGTGTGTGATGCTGTGATGCTAATATTTAGGATTCCCTCACTTCGCCTCTTTGAATAATTAAACAATGAACATGCCTGATAACCTTCATGAAGATAGGATGTATTTCAGGGATGTTTTATTAATCTAATAGTTTTTAAATTTGTGGGGTGACTATGGGTCAGTGGTTAGCATGCCCGTCTTTCAATCAAGAAGTTGGCAGTTCAATCCCCGCCCTAGTCGATGCAAGACACTTAACCCTGCATTGCTCCCCGTATAATGTAAAGTGTCTTTGAGTATCTTGAAAAGCACTATATAAATTAAATGGATTATTATTATTATTATTAAATTGCTGAAAATTGACTATCTTGATAATCATTTAAGCCATTTTAAGCAACTAAAGGTCAATCCTCAGGCGTAAATATTTGTTGCCTCTCTTTTTCTTTGGCGATATTAAGTAGAATGCACTGCTGTTCAAACATTTAGATATCTCGGTTTGGGCTTTAGGGACTTGTGATGAGCATTTTTGACTGTCTTAGTTTAAAATGAAATGAGTATTCAAAACAAATGAATGTAAAATAATGAAAGTATTGAAGTTAGAACCCTAACATAGAAATACTGATGATCTGATCTTTCTCTTTACCCCATGTAAGGCTGTGTGTTCTCCATGGACCTTGTGGATCATGTCTCTGATCCTGTTTGCCTTTGTGGTCCGGGTGAGGGATGGACTGCCCCTGTCGGCCTCCACAGACTTTGAACACAACCGCGAGCTTCAGGAGAGAAAGCAGCAGCTCAGGACCATCAGCAAGGCATTGGCCCGTTTCCCTGACAGAGGGACCATCAAGGGCCGGGAGCTCAACATCTAGTAGGATTCAGGAAACTGAGCAGCAGCAGACTCTTTCAGTTGTGCTATTTTTAAGGCGAAAAATACATAAAACACTCTCAAGAGAATCAGTGTATAAGTGTACAGAAGACAGTCCATTTGATCACAGGTGCACCATGTCCCACTGTGTCAGGCTGTTTGTTTACTAAACACCTTTTCTCCTCTCACCTGTTCAGCTTCGTCTCTTCAGAGGGTGTATCCTACATGACCGTGTGCCACTGCAGCCTCCCTGTTGCTAAGGCCTTCTGCTTCCTGGAAGATCTGCACTGGGAGTTCACAGCATGCTTCAATAGCACTGTTGTTGCCTTGGCAGCCAGGCCATATCCGTTTTTGGAATTTGGTGAGTAGGAAGAGAAATGCTGTTATCTAGATTTGGAATTGCAAAGGGTTTCGCTTTGAATTACAATAAGATGCTTGAAACTAAAGATACAACGATTTATCCTGATGTCACGTTGCTGCAAATTGACAGACGGCACCATTCAGAAGTTGAAGCAGCATTACAACCAGAGCGGTGGTCCGACCCTGGAAGTAACATTGGCAGAGGTCCAGGGGGATCTCAGGGTCCATCCACCACAAGTAATTAACTTGGAGGAAGTGGAGCTCACCAACGGCACTGCAAATGGGCACATAGAGCAAGGTCCTGGATCTGGTAAGACTGACCATATGACTTGTACACTATAGCATATACAATACTTTGGTTTATTATTTCATGTTTATGTAATGCAGAAATGAGGAGATGTTCTCAACCTTTTTTTGTTTGATTATTTTGCACTAATTTATTTTCCTTTCTTTTGTTTAAACAGGTCAGAATGGAAGACTCCAACCAGTGACAGCAGCAGGCATCCTCTCGCTGGTCCTAAATATCATGTGTGCATCTTTGAACATAATCCGTGGTGTTCACCTCATAGAGTACACGTTCCAGGTATGGCCAGTGCGATCCTATCGCTAATGCTCCAAACATATCTAAAGTAGAAGTACATCATGTTGATGCGTCATATATTCTATAAAAATATAATGTGTATTCAAAAAGAAAAGTGTTTTAGAGAAAGAATGCTGTACTATGGCTTTGCTTTGTTATGTTTAGTTGGGGATTTTATTTTTATATTGTCATGTATAAGCTAACATTAATTCTATGTTAGACTGGCACAACTGGCTGCTGTGCATTTGCATTTTTCTGTGAAAGCAGAGTTTTGATAATGATGAGGTATCCACAAAACTGCAAACCTTTCACTCGTGTGAGTCAGCTATGATCTGAAATAAATGTGGTACAGTTTAAATGATTTGGACTTTGGCCTGAATGACACAAATTGTTTCTCTTTTCTGCACACAGGATGATTATGAAGGCAAATGGAATGTTGTGGCATTTCTTCTGGCGTTTGTCTGCTGCCTGTTGCAGGTAACTGCAGTTCACATTTTCATTGCAAACTGAAATCCACCCAAGTCCAACTCTGACAGCATGTCAATGACCTCTGTGTCCACAGTGCCACCTCTACCTGTTCCATTCTTCTCTGAAGAAGCTCAAGTCCTTCACTCTGTTGATTGTGATTGTCCTATGCAACCTCTACCTGCTCGGCCTGAGGAACCCCTGGCAGCTGATCTTCCACATGTCAGTCGCCTCCCTCTCCACCCTCCTCATCCTCACCCGCAAACTCCAAGACAGAACCAATGACTGCGGGGTCTGAGGAGCAGAGGACACTTTACTCCGTTGCACTACTCACAGCTCTTACAGTGCAGGTGAGAAAGACAGGCAAGCCAATGGCTTGATCCACATGAGTTATGAAGATGCTGTTTGGCTTTTTTTAAACAAAAAACATGTTCGCAAATTTGTGTGATTCACGGAAAAGGATAATTCAGTTGATATTTTCTTGAATACAGTATGTACATGCACTTTGTGTACATTTTTTTCCAAGACTGTAAAAAGCAAACAGTAAAACGCAATTCTCTGTGGAAACAGATACGGACTTAAAATGAAAGGAGATGTCTGTTTTAGAAACAGAATGTTTGTGTCATCCTGTCCACTTTTTAAGGAAAAGGTAGGATATTTTTTCAGTTAGAATTGGTGTGTTTCATGTAGAAACAATAATTTAATCACAGCCCTAACTCTTGAAGCTGGTCATGCTTTTTAAAATAAATGCATGCTCAATTTCAGCTAAGTATTATTTCTGCTATTGATTATCTGCATTGATTATCTTTACGTAATTCGTTTATCAATGGTAGGTGACAGTTGATGATTGTAACATACATTAGATTTAATTGTTACACGTAATAGGCACACAACACACAGTTGGATCAAACTCCATTATTAAGCTTTGCTACTTATATGATTTCGTATTTAATTTAAGATCAGTGACAGCCAAGTAAAGCGGACAATGCAGCTATTTTTATTTGGTTTGCATGAGTTGCTCATTAGGTGAAAGTAAGAACATAATGCAAAGGTGGAAATGTAAAGCTTTGGGTTGTTTCATGCCTTACTGTGTGACAATTGTTTTTAGTTTGTTGAATTGTGTTGACTTATGTACAAATACACCGGCAAGTGCTCAGCTAGTCATTGCAAAGTTTCAAACGTAAGGGCTCCTTTATTTAAGGACTTAATGGAAACTACATTAAATACTGAGGGAATATTAGTCTTACAGTCACGTAAGGCATGATAAAAGGAGAATTTAACACATTTACTCCATTTCAAACCCATTTTTGTATTACAAATGTAGACCTTTTAGTTTGTCTGTTTTTTTTCTATTGATCTCTGCATTGTCAAAATGTAAACTGTGGGTAAGAATATGAAAGCACTAATTCGATGGGTAAAATACTATTTATTTTTTTTTTTTTGACTGCACTATTAGGCTTAGACATTTTTGTTTTGGGGATGGCAATTGTTCTTGAATTGGTTGCATATTGGGTTCTGCTATTTATTTACTGATTTTATGTTTACTTGGTTTAGTTTTTTATCTTCTTTCAGGATTCATACATCGTACCTGTAGTGCTCAGATTGTTATGAACATAGAAATCATACGGTAATAACATTTTTATAGTATTTTGTGGATTTAGCTTCTAAGACATTCCTTTGTAATAGCTAAACAGTTGCACTAATGTCTGTTAAGCGAGGGAGTACATTATTTGTTCATAGTGTTTGTCAGACAAGTAATAGTTGTGGCATTGTGTCCTTTTTATTTGACTATTTAATCAGGAATAGGAGAGTCATTTTACAGGAAAGCGGTTGCATCTCATCAGACAATCCAAACGTCTCTCACAATAATGTACAACAATGTCACTTTTAGCTTGTAGTTTACAACAAGTGAGGAAACTCAAAAGTTTTCCCTGGAAACATAAAATGTAGTGTAGCTGTAGATATCATAATGGGCCTCTTAATACATTTTGTATTTGTTCTCAAGTAGATTGAGCTGGTATTTTTGACTGGCTCAGTTCAACCAAACTCTGCAGGACGTTGGTGATGTATTTGATACAAAGGAGGTTTCACTGACTCACCATTTCCACCGTAGCCGACAAGTTGTTGACCAAATGAATTGTAAAATAATGTTGCCGCCAATGTTCTAAAGATGCAGAACCAAATATTGTGGGGGATATTTAAACACTTGAAATGGAATGAAGGATCATTTAGTTGATTATGGTGGTTTATAACATTTAATATAAATACACTGTAGAGTGAATATGTTGCAGCCTTCTCTTATTATGTTTTTTTAATTTTTTTTTATCAATATCTGAAGTCTTAAGTCTGATCTGAATACAGGAAACGGTTTAAAAATCATTCAGGTTTGGAATTGGACGTTTTCTTTATCTTGTCAGCAGAATGGCGTTCTTTGTAATCGGGGTCTCATGAAGTTGATTCAGTGTTTTTTGTGTGTGCGACCTGTTTGTAATAATCGGTAGTGACGTAACTATGTCATTCATTGTAACTGCCAAATACACTGGTGTTCACAGGGCTTTATTATTTCCTGCTGTGGTAAAACTGACATTTTGTTAATAAATAGTGTATTTTTTTCCCATTTGTTGATCTGATGTTTGTGTCTAAGAAATAATGATTACCTCCATGTACTCATCAGACAACATAAAGGTATTTTTATAGGTTATAGGTTTTTACTTTTAAAAGTGTGTCCGCATGTTACATAGATGAGAAGAGTTTTAAGCAAAGCAGGATAGGCATGGAGGAAATCTATATATAGAAGTGCCATTTAACTTATTACAGGACACTTGGAACGTCATATGAAAATATATTTATGTATTTTTCCAATATTACACCAGATGGAGCCCTTTCACAATTTACTATATAAAATGTCTGTTGCCGACTTGTAGAACAAACAGATGGCCATTAGTGAAGGCTCGGAAAATGAGTGCAAAGTTCTCTGATATGTTAAAAAGGCATTTGAAAAGTGAAAGTGTATTTCTTGTGCCTCTAATTCAAGTAAATGTCCTTCTCATTATAAGACTGACTTAGGCTTTGATAAAAGTTCCAATGAAGAAGACAGCTGTCTGACGTGTTCTGTCAAGTTAGTTTAAGGTAGAGGAGTTCACTTTGAGGGTAATGGAGAAAACTCAGTTTCAGTACAATTAAAACAAAGTCATTGATTAATTTTTTTATCCATGACTTTTTAAAGTTCTAACATTAGATCTAGTCCTCATTAAGGCCTCACTGCATGGAGCCAAGTGATCATAATGTTGTTATAATCCAGTTGTAATCCTCCTCACATTAATAGAGTAGGTTTTATACTGAGATATAGATTGACTGATTAAACCTTTGACCTAATCCCTCACTGCGGTTTTCCGATAACGTCACAAATAAGCTCTAGTTTAATTTCTAGAGACACCCTGTCTCTAATGCCGTTTTTTATTTTAGAAGGCATTGATGTAGTTGTCTCATTAGCCATTTACAGAGTGTTTGTCAGCATGCTCATGCATATTTAGGATGGACATTTAAGTTTGCAAACAATAAACAAATATAACATGTTCTTCTGAGGTCTCTATGCCACCATAAATGTGCCATCACTCCTGCTACATCTGAATTATCAGCTTCAGTTACCCTCATTTGCAGAGATGAACATCTTTCGTCCTAATTGGCAACAGCTCCTGGTGTTGAGATGCTGCGCTCTCTTCCTTAACAAATAGGCTTAACAGCCTGGGTGGTCCTGCTGACATGTTTATGGCTCACAATTCTCTCGCTCAAAGACTCCTCTGCTCCCACATATCCACAGAACAGCAGCGCTGGTGTTTAATGTTTGCCTTATCAGCTCGGAGTAATAACAGAATACACAGCAAGCGACTGTTGATTTGATACAGTGTTTGCCACCTGATTCCCTTTTCCTTTGTGCTGAAATAGTCAAATGTTTCTTACATGTGATGGTTATTGCACACATACACTCACTGGGCTGTTTCACCGTTGCTGACGAGCTTTAAATCTGCATCCACGTCAGGCAACATTTGACAACAGCTGACTGTATGATTAAGACTGGAGTAGTGGTACTAATTAAAAAATATGAATTACAATTTAATAATAATAAGAAATAATAATTGGCTGTAACACTTGAACACTACGAGTTGCGAATGAAAGTTCCTGAAAGCTGGTTCTCAAGCAAACTAATGGTAATGGATAAAACAATGGTTAAAATAGAAAGATAATAATTATAGTGACTGATTTTCCGTGACTAGCCACTCGGCTGGGTGCGGGAGAAGATCCTGTTCCTTACTCGCTTTAACAATGAGATTCCAGGCCGTTTGTATCTTTGGGGGAGGTTCCCGTTTAATTACAGTTCACGACAACAGAACTGTATATATATTAATTTCCTGGTCTCCCTCTGGTGTGTCTTGTTTGCGATCTCCCCGTCACTCATACATCATTACCTCTGTCAGTTGCACCCCTGTGCTCCATGTATAAACTACCTGCCACACCAATACAGACTGCCACCCGTGGTCAACCTGAGATAGGCTCCACACTCAAACATATAATACACAGACATAACTAATGGCTCCTAAAATAATGGACAAACAGTTTAGATCAGTAAAATTGATAAAATATGTATCTAAAAGTGATGGATAAATGGTTCAAATTGTTGGCTACATTTGTTTCTCCAGTAAAATAGTTAAAAGTAACATTTAGGCTAACAGTAAGCAAGCTATGTACACATTATAATGAAGGCTATAAGTATATTATTAGTTGAAATAGATAATTAAATAAATGGAGATGAAACATAAAAATACAGTAACAGTTGTCACTATTTGACCAAACAGACCTAAATGTTGTTCATTTCAACCTAATATCCACTTTTATATAGTTATTGATTAAAACAGGGTTGGGAACCATTGTTATGGTTGGCGCGGATATAACTGAGCAGCCAATGCCCACCAACAACATCTAATTCAAAAGGCCAAACCTCTTCTCCTGGTAGATTTAATCAAGGTGAGTCACTCCGGCACCTTCTCTTATCTAACCTATATAATTTATGTCTCAGGTCAAGTGCCCATATGCCATATATTTATTATCCATTAATTTCAAACACATTATTCATCTATAACTTCCCGGTGCCATGACTATCAGTCTCCCCGTGGAAGTCTCCAATATCAAAAATGTCCTCTCTGCGTCAGCAGCAGGTGGTTTATATTTATGATTTATCTGCGCGGTCAGACAGATAACGTTTAATGCTCAAGTAATTGTTTGGCTATTTCGGGGAAACCAGCTGTAAACACAGCAGACATATCACCATTGTTTATGTGGCAAACAAAAGAGTTGCTTACACATCCTGCACATGCAAAGCAATATTTGGAGTTGTTTTCATGGAAAATTCCAGTCATATATTCACTCCCTTTTAGCTCTGCTTTTCTCTAAACCTGAGGGAAATATCTCACTATTTAACTCCACAATGCTCACCAGCTCGTTGCTACCTGTTGTTGCCGTCTGGTGGGTAGCTCACAGTGGACGTAAAGCCAAAACAACAAGTTAAAAGAAATCTGGTGATAATTTGTATCCCTTACGTTATAAGATGAACCATTGTTAATATGTATAAGAAAACGTATTATAGCAGCTTCAAAGTAATTTAATTATCATAAATGTCAAAATAATTGATCCACAGATAATATGATAAAGCTGAGGTTCAAATTCCATTGATCGCATTGGAAACAACAAATTGAAAAACAATCTCACCACAACGTCCATTTAGTAGCTGTTGTCAATAATATAAAAGGAGATTAATTAATCTGATTTCCTCTATTAGTTAATGAAGTGTACTAATTATTTTTTATTTATTTTGATGTTAAATCTTTGTGTTTTCTCAAATATATATGGTAATTATGCTACAATTGTCACATCCAGGCAGAACACAGGACACAAATGCAGGGTCTTCCAGGTAAAGTTGTCGTTATTAGTAAGACTGATTATCAAAAACAAAGATCACTCCACTCTTGGAGGAAAACAAAAACACTCCTTAAAAACTGGAGGCACTATGAAAGATTATCTAAGCCAAAATCACTCCTTAAGGAGGAAACAAAAGACTATGAAAACTTTAACAAATAACCTAAATCTATGACACAAAAACGTACAAAATCAAAATCACTCTCTTGGAGGAATCCATGAAACAGAACACGATGACTTGGTATTCAAAGGCTTGGCACTATGGCAGGGCTAGAGGGGACACACGGCCACAAGGACAGAAACGAACACACTGGCACAGGACAAGGGAAGACCCGACTCTATGTACACATGAGGGAAGTGGAGACACAGGTGGACACAATCAGGAATCAGGGAAGACAATCAGACTGGTGACACATGAGCCAGGGTAAGTGACCTGAAACGAGAGGAGAGTTACTATTTCAAAATAAAACAGGAAATGACAAGACAAGAAGACCCAACAAAATAAAACAGACCCAACAACTTCACCGCGGTGCGACAACAATATTATACAATATTTGTTTGTACCTGTTGTAGAATAAATATCTTCCCTTTGTTTGTTATGAAGAATATTATTTTCACAAGTCTGTTCGACATCATTTCATCATACTCAATAATGCTTTAGTATATTCACGATTACGAGTGTTATATTATATTAATGGGACATACACTGTATAAATCCTCTGTCTTACACAACACTGGCCCAGTTGCTTCTGTTCCAAACACACCACCAGTTCCCCGACCTCATGTCATAACTCTCGCAGTCCAGACGTAAACACAATGCAATCGCTTCACCCAGACGAGATGGCATGCTTTACATACTTCATGAGTCATTTTTTCCACAAACTGAATTATGTATTTATTTCAAAAGTGAGATCAAGCATCCTGTTATTGTAAAAATGTGTCAAACAATTTCCCCAGCCCTGTTTACACCTCGCTTAAACATGAATCATAGAGAGCAGCTTCCTAACGTTTTCTTCCATAGTGCGCGTTGGCAGTGATGGATCAGTTTGCATACTGACTGTAAGTGCATATGTTAGAAGAATGGCTTCGTAATGATTGTGTAGTGTATTAATCATGACTGAGTGAACCTTACAAATCAAGATAAAAGAGTGGTAACAATGCACCATACAGCGCCCGCGGAACTGAAGGAAAAAAATCTAATTTTTTTAAAGCCGTTAATTTATTCATTAAATTATTTATTTTTGTTCCAGTGGCGGCAGAACAAAGTGAAAACATAGGTGCCATTGATTTGTTATGGTGGATATGTTTGCAACAGTATGCACACATCCAGCAGACTTGGTGCAACATGAGCAACCATTTGGAGTTGATTTTGTATCCACCTGAATAATGAATATGAGTCCAGATTTCTCTCTTTTTTAGTTTTTGGCCTCAACTCCTGAGGGAAATGTCTCTCTCTTCAGCTGTTAAATGTTCCATTGAACTAAAACAGTAAAGCTGCAGACCCTAAAACACAAACAATGAGCTGGAAGGCTCTAAAACGCTAAGTAGAGTTGGGGATAATTCAGTGGCCCCTTTCCCTTTACATGTAGTCATTTGACCATGTGTTCATATCAACATATTAATTATTGCAGCTTTAATGTTCCCACATGTTAATATACAATAAAATCCAATGTGATTACAGAAGGCTTGAGCTGTTACACAATGCAACACATTTAATATAATGGAGCGGTGCAGGAATCAGTCCTAAAGCCTGAAAAGGAGGTCGCCTTTCTGTGATTCTGGTTGCCTCGTCTCAAAGTCAATGAGTTTTTGGTTAGACGCCTGAAATAAGATCTAACGCTTTGTTCTACGACATAAAATACATCAATTTTGAAGATTTTACGAGTCCTTAAAACGTTGGTTAAATGGCTAAATGTGAATACCAACTTCTGGATTGGATATTTTGTCGCCGCCAACTTCTTGAGATTTAAAGCTTGAAAGTAAGTAAGTAAGTAAGTAAGTAAAATTTATTTGTACAGCGCCTTTCGCAGACCAGGGTCACAAGGCGCTTCATAATTACAATAAAACAATACACAGATTAAGAAGTACATACACATTTAACTTTAAAAAAAAAAAAAGGCCAAGACAACTCAATGACGATCATAGCAGCCCCAAGGCAATTAAACAAAAGCCTTGACAAATAAAAGGGTCTTAAGTTTCTTTTTGAAGGAGTCAACAGACTCCATTGAGCGCAGGGAAAGTACAGTTTTAGAACAGATGTATAATCTCTGTACGTGTAATGCTATTTTCTTACATTTAATACCCCATTTTGCTGCCGTATGTCCAAAGGGCATGGCTCTAATGGGTCAGTCAGGGAAAAAAATGTTCATACCAGCTGGCATTGGTTGGCAAGTTCAAGGTAAATGGACCTGGACTAAAGAGCTTTTCTAGTCTTCCGACCACGTCAAAGCGCTTTAACACTACATGACATCAAGGTCGTATGATGTGTTCTTATATGCAAACGAGAAGGTCAAAGCTGAAGTAAGACGTCCTCTCTTTGTGTGAAAGAGAAGAAAGTCAACCATTCTTTCAACTAGTCACTGTGACTGTCGTAGGCACAAATCTTGACTACAGAGTTCATTTTAAAAGAATCTTTGATATAGTGGCTCATTCCTCCAGCTCTGCCTCTGGGAAGTGGCCTCTGATGCTCATCAGCATGACTCACAGCCACAGCTCAGATGAGATGAGATGAGATCAGACGGTTTCTCTTTGAATCAGGAGTCAGAGGTAATCAAAGCAGCCTCTTAGCCGTTTGGACAGAGCTAACGTGTTTGCTCAATCGCTGGTCCTTTACAAACTTTGCTTTCTTTGTAACATGAATATTTAACTATAGTGTCATGAATATTGGAAGATACCTAAAGGCAAGACACCTGTCTCTCTTTTTAAGAGCTACTGGGAGTCTGAAAAAAACTTAATTAGTCTTCTCTCCTGTCTCCAGCATCCCACTGCCTGTTTTATGAACTCTGACCGAAAGTCATTTTAAAACAAAGGCTATCATGTTATAGCTATCTGGTATACTCAAGAGACAAAATGCATCATATACAACAATACAGCACTTTATTTATTCAACACATGGGCCCCGGGGTTGTTGTTTTGAATATACAGTATCTTGTTAATATTTCATGCACCAACTTTCAACCCTGCAAATCCTTTTATTCACAATCATTACAGTTCCTAATAATTAATGGTACTATGGGCATGCTCATTTCCACTTCATGGAGAGAGCTAATGAAACATTAGACCCCAGAGCGGCTCTTCTGGGAAGCCGGGCATGGCATGTTGTGTTTGTTCATCTTTTTCCAGCCCTGGCTGAATTCGCTCTTCTTCATGGTGCTGCACACAGCAAGAGGCCCGCTGGGCTCAAAGGCAGTGAGTGAACCAATAAACCTGAGGGACAACTGACGGATTAACTCAAGTAGCTGGAGTTTCATTACACAGAAGCAAACTCAGCGGGCAAGTTGTTGTTGTCAAATATGGTAGCCTAACTGAAGTTCAACTGGCATCGGGAGGAACTGGAGCGAAAGTGGCTTTCTGACAGCAAGAATGATTCAGATCCTTTTACCCAGTGGGCGAAGAAGTACTGAGAAAGTAGAAGTAGTATAAGATATTCAATATTAAAAGAAAGTCCTACATTCGAAAATAAAAGTAATCGTTAAGTTTGATCATACATTATAAGTATATTTAATACAAATACTGAAGCATTTGACCTCCAGATTACAACTTCTGATCTTTTAGCTGAGTATTTGGTCGGTTTTATATAAGTGTAAGTGTAGTCAAATGTAGTAAAATGTGTCCCTCTGAAATGTAGTAAATAAAGTATAAAGTACACAATTAAGTACAAGTAACCAACCTAAAAGTATGCAAATAAATGTACTATTTACTTTCCATCATTGTTCTCTCACTGGATTTATATAAGTGATGTTAAAAAGGTTATACTGGCTTTATTGAGCTGAGATCTGAAGCTCTCAAAAGGTATTACAAGGGTTTCAGGCACTTTTGCATGTAAGGGCACCGTGACCACAAAGAAGTGAAAAAGTACAGTAATTCACTGCTGGGATAATTCCTCTCTGTGAGCCAGAGCGAGTGACTCGAACACTTTGAGCCGTCTGTTAAAACACATTGTTTCCTAAAGAACGCAGTGTGCTGCTTTCTCACCGTTTATATCAGCTGGAACATCAAGCTGTCTGCTTGCTTACTGAAGGCGTGGGCATTTGATCAAGTCATCTTCGGAGAGCTATATCAAATATGAATATTTTGAATGAAAAATACCTGAATATTATATTTTTACAGGAACAGGGATTAGCATTTTTGAATGGACAACTTCCCTCGGAGCCTCTCTGGGAATAAAATGATTTTTTTTTAAAAGAAGAGGAGACAACTGTAGGCCAGGCCCTAGTGAGAGCACTTAGGGAAATAAGCTTCAATGAGGCGACGGTGTTACAGTCAATGAGGATATCACAACTAATGAGATCATTTAGATTGGGTAGTCGTGTCCACCCTGCAGCCCGTGTTCCTCCTGCAGCCTCTCTGTTTGCAGTGTTCGCACATGAAACCCCGTAAGCTGCTCGTGGACGGCTCAGCCATGTTGAGAGCCCTGTAGAGGCAATCACTCAATCATAGATTTGCTCTGAATTCCGTATCTTTTAAAACAACGTTGAAGCAAAGTATGTTGTGAAGTTTCACGTAATCTTGGTACAAAATATAATTTTCACTACCTTGTATATTTGTAAATAATTCATTTCATACAGTTTGAGTGGAACAGTGGTAACAATGTTTGGTTACATTTCCTGCCATGACAAGTCTTAACATGCAATGTACAAAAATAATAATATGAATAATTATTTTAAAAAACTTTTGTTCAGAAACTAAGTAGCCTTATGTGTATATAAATGTCAAGTTAAGCTAATAAATACTTACAGTACATCTGTAGCTTTACAATGGTATGCATTGCACTAGTGATACACACATTGCACTAACAAATACACTTTCAAATCTTAAACACAATATCCAGTTTGTAAATACTTAACATGCTTCAGCACTGAATACTAACTGTAAATAGCTAAACATTAGAATGATTGTTGATTTAATAACATCAATTAATATTTGCTCACCGATACAAAACAACCAGGTCATTTAAACACTAAAAGATCATATCTAGAAACAGCTGTGAATGAATTTAATAACACTGTATTCTTGGATTGTTTCTTCGGTATGGAGACCTACAAATCTATTCACATTCACCATAAGAGGTATATTCACTTAATTAAACGTTACTGGCTACCGAAGCCCGGCACCAAACAATGTAGGTATTGTACAGTATTTAACGGAATAGTTTTTTGGATATTTTGGGAAATACGCTTATTTGGTCTCTTGACAGGAATTAGATTAGAAGATTGATACCATTATTTTATAGTGATATACATTTTCTCAACTGTTGACCCAGAACCAGAAAGTGAATATTTCCCAAACTGTACTGTACTATTTCGTTATGCTTTTGTCACCAAAAAAAAAAACATCCCATGTACAGAGAGGCCTTTGCTGTAAATCAGTTATAAGATCAATATTAGCATGTGTTGAATTCATTGAACCATTAAATCAGCAGCGGGTTGAGATCATGTTATTTTCCTCCTTGAAGCTGGATCTTCTGAATGTTCCTTCTTGCATGAACATTTAAGTGACTTTCAAGTCTGACCTTGTAATCTGAAAAGCCCAGTGACAGCATTGTTGTGACAGGACACGTCACCTTGCTTTGCTTTACATATCGGCTTCACTGGTCTCTACTGACATGTCAGGATCAAACTCCTCAGGTGGAGCTGTTTCAACCTGACAAGTCAAGAGAGAGTTCAGGAAATATTTTTCAAAATGGAGAATCTACCAAAGCACCACCAAGACAGCTGTACAAGTCGGAGGACGGATTTGAAGTGTGATGCAGTTTCTTCTATTTAGCTGTTATGCTAAGCATTGAGCCACGGATGGCTACACAAACAACAAATGAACAAACATTAATTACAGTCACATTACGGAAATATGATATGGCACAACAATCCATAGTAATTCATTTTCTTTACACTGTATATTGTGGCTGTACAATGTTAAATGACTACTGTAGAGAAAATGTAAACATTCATGAACTGAACTGCTTAGAGGTGCAATATGTAATGCTGAGCCACTTGCTCCAAAGAAATAGAGCATTTCACCTCAAATATTGGGTCCATACAATCTAAATTTACAATCGTCAGTTGTATAAAAATCTACAGCAGGGCAAGAATACATCAAATTCCACCAAACTTCTGGTACTCCTTTGAGAACTGGTCAAAAATGACACTGCTATCTTATAATCTTCACATGGACCTATAGTTTTTACGCCATCTGCGTGTTTACTGCGACACTAACTAGGGCCTGTGGGGTTACCCCACGCTGAGGGTCGAAGCTGTGTAGCAGCAGCAACAGAAAGGTTGCTGGTCAGGCGGGGAGTTGGAGCCCTGGTGCTGAGGTTTTCGCTGTCTGAATTCGAGCTAACTACTGACTGAAGCTACGTCCATCATCTGGAGCCGCCACACCTTGCACCCGCAAAGCAGCCTCTTGGCACTTTGAATTTGATCCGATAAACAAACCATAAAACACAAACATATCATGGATGTATCATTAATATGACCTTGGGGCAGCTCTACTTCTTCATTCTTTCATGTTGGACTGAGGGCCGACTGGATGCTACAGTGACTCACTATCGCCTCTAGAGGGACAAGTAGTATTACAAGATAGGACGGGCTCATTATAGTAGACATCTCTGCAACGCAATGCATTGACCTCTTTGACATGACGTCAACACTCTAACATCCTCACAGTCTCTTGATAATGTTGGTACATTTTTTACAAATATTTTCAACTCAAATTATGGCAATATCTTACACATTGCACCTTTAAAGGGCATTTACTCTCCAGAGCAGCCGAACGCCAGTGAAGATTTGATTGAAGTGTCACTTGAAAACAATGAAACTTGGCACTCGTCAGTGATTGGAACAAAACTGCCACAGGGTCCTCAACAGAAAACAACCATAATCCACAGGCTCAGAATCACAAAAAAACAAAAGGGAGGACTGTACTGATAAAAGGGAAGGCAAAGGACAATCAGTCTCAGATAGTGCAGAGAAGGGCATTTATACTCCGAACCCATCACTGTGAATCAGCATCACACTGGTCACCCAGTCTGAAACTTCATTTGTTTGCCATTTATGGAAGAAAAAAAAGTCAAACTGGTTATCGGACACTTTTTTTCCTACACAGTGAGGAAAGCAACAATGTTGCACACTGTTTTGTTCTTTTTGGTTGCCTAAAAACACAAGTATACTTACATTCAAAAACACTCCCGTAACACTTTGCTGGTACTTTGTCTGTGAAGCACCCATTAACAACGAGTTTTCCCTAAAAAAAGTCAGCTCTTTTTCTCCAAATGGCTGTCTTCGCACCAGCCTTGTTCATTCGTTGCGGTAGGAATCCACAAAGTATTTTTTAATCAACGTGTAATCAGATTGCAGGATGCTGGTGCAGCTCACAATTGGATTCCCTCACCTAACCCCATTAATCTGTGACATTTTGCATTGCCTGGTGTCCGACCAACATGATTAATAACAATTGACCAAATGACCCATACTGATTTGACCCACAAATTCATCTGTACATGTGCGCTGAATCTTGAAAAACAAACAATTGAATGGTTCTCATTCAAATGTGGAAAAGCTTGTGAAGCAATGTGCATGTATCTTTGTCACTTATACCTACTCTTTTCAAGAAGCGTGGAGATTAAAAGCTGCTTAGAAGCTGTTGCACTATTTTCTTCTCATCACTTTCCCCATGTCCACGTCACTCAAGCTCATGAGGCAGTGCATTTATGTTTCTGCCTAATGGTTGGCATGAGTATTTTGTACAGCATGTATGTCTGTATCAATGTTTGTGTGAGTCATATGCTAGATAGGTCATCGTTACAGGAGGATGAGCCCCGGCGTGTTTTGGGGCTGCATCGTGTCAACATGGTGATCTGGGTGCTGAAGTTGTTGCTGTTGCCAATAGACGGATGTTGGTATTTGGTGTCCGAGCCCATGTATCTCTGCAGGTGCCACCTTCTCCACTTCCTCCTGATCTCTCCTTGGACCTATAATGGATTAGAACAATAATACTTAAATAAAGCGAGTGTTTTCCCATGCACTTTTCTCATAACAGTAACTGAAACACTAATTTCCACCAATGAATCAGCGTTATTATTCTTTCAGTCGCTGACTACTTCACACTTAGCTACAGAGCACCCCAGTACGTGCTGGAGGTCACGGACTGATGGAGCAAACAGAACCACATCCTCTGCAAAGAGCAGAAACACATTCCTGAGGTTCCTAAACTGGACACTCCTTTCCCTGGCTGGGCTTTGAGATCCTGTCCATGAAAATCCCAAACTGTATCTGAGGAGTGACAATTGGTTTGAGCCTCCTTTCTAGCACCTTATGAACACTCCAGGGGAGGCTGAGCAGTGTGATACATATTGTTGTTACCGCTCCACCTCACGCACCAGCTCCGGTTCCTTTCCCACCATAAGGTGACATTCCACGTCCCAAGAGACAATCTGCAATGCAATGGAATCGGCGTGCCTAGGTCCCCTTCTTTGCCTTTTATCTGGCTCACAAAGCACCTGATCCCAATGCCTCTCCCTGCGAGTGGTGGGCTCACAGGGCAGGAGGTTCACTTGGTCTGGCCCCTCCCCCCCTGAGACAACTTCACCATGGGAGACCCTACCGGAAGCTATTGCCTCCGACAACACAGCTCCCAGGGCCACTGTGTAAAAATGGAGATTCAATGGAGGGGCCATATTGGATGAGCATCACACAAATAAATAAATACTCTCAAAAACACGAAGGGGGCTACAGAGCAATAGCTAATTAAATGTGCACGTTTTTCACGTCAACATTGGCACATGTATGAAATGCATGAAAACCGTAAACACCCGAGACAATTCCCCTTGTGTAGCCCACGAACTCAATTCTGATACAGCTAACGAGCAACAGTCCACAATTTACACCAGTTACATGAAATAACTGGTAGAAAACAGCTCCAAACAAGACTTACTTTCCTGTTTTACAGGGTTACAAAACCACACAAATCTTTAAAAAAATGTATTTCAACAAACACTGAACATTCTAAGCTTCGTGAAAGTGTTTACCATTTACCATTTTAGAGGCTCCAGTAATTCGTAAACACGATACCGCCACTGCTTTAGAAAAGGACAAAGATTTAAATTCAGACCGCATAGCCTTGCCATCCAACCCATCACTGTGATTCAATCTGGCTCAGCACTGAGAAAATAACTAACAGAGAGCCTCTGCAGACATTACCGAATAGCTTGCTGTCAAGGAGGCTTTGCTTTTTACAACCCTCCCATCCTGCAGGCAGAATGCAGAAAATATGCTGCGAGGAGGTCCAAGGGAGGCAACCAGCGCTGGTGACTCACACTAACAGCTCCAGCCACCTTTCAGGACTGTTTGTAAATGTAAGTGGTGCACATAGGGAGCCACAGAAAAACTACAGATTAACTACATTTTCTGAGAATCAACACTTTGCTATCTCTGCATGGAAATCTTTAAACAGTGTGTATATACAAACAGTGTTTATATGACTGCGAGGGGGCTACCCACCTCTCCGTTGAGGAAGCAGTAAAGGACTGCGACTACAAAGCCCTAAATGGAAAGAAAAACACAGATAAAATAGCAATAACGTTGTGTGTCATGGTGAAAGCTCCAGTATCTGTTACATTGTCTTTACAACTATTTGCAATTAAAGCATAACATGTGGCATTCATGAGACACGAATGGGAAAACTATGCATTTTGAACGATTGCTAGTTTACAGTAGTAATGAGTAAGAGGGATGAGAAGAATGATTCCTTGGTTTCAAAACGATCTGTAATGGCTGCATTTCACCATCGCTTCTCAATATGTGTGATGAACCATAGCACCGAGGCAGTAACACTGCCACTGAATGAGCCAGCAGAGCACTTGGAGACCTCAATAGAAACCCTCGCAGGTCAGGGCTGGCAGGAAGCCCAATCATTACTTACGGCCTTGAATTAAGTTTGATTTGGAAAGATAAGCGGTATTGAAAATGGATGGATGGATGAAGAAGAATTAAAAAATACGATGTAGAAGCGTTTTTTTATAATCACTTCTTCCAACAAAGTTGACGTCATACCTGAAATGACCCCAGAATCAAGTCAAAAACCAGTCGCAGCTCAGTCTTCATTTGCTCTGGGATGAATGCAAACACAATAAAATTTATCCCAAACAGAGGAATCAAAAGCAGCGTTGACTTTGCCAGCCTCCTGAAATGACAAAGCAGGAAAAAAAATGTCTCCCATTGGTGGAACCAATTTTCCATCCGTCTCCATATATGCCAATAATGAAATGCAAATCCGGAGTACTTTTCATTTTACATTTCAGCTCTGAGGACCAGATATGGAAAAAAACTCCATTAAAAGTGTCAGTGGGAAAATAGCTCATGCATTATGGCTGGCTTATGAGATGCTCTCCATCACCGGAAAACACTAAACACAGCAGAGCTCTATATCTCTGTGCAAAGCAGCTGCCAGGGAAAGGCTACTGTGCTGAGTACCTAATGCTAAGGCAGACAATGAATTTATTTTCTGAAGTAAAGAAAAAGGATTGTTCATCCTTGCATTGCTTTGAGCATAAATAGATCAAAGAAGCCACATAAAGAATGGATTTTTCAGCGAATGTTGAACCTAAGTTCCAGTGGTATAGATTTATTCCAACGTCCTCCCAGAGATCAGTAATAGTTCATCTTAACTGAGCTAATTAATTGTACAAATCTATAGCATAGAAACAACTAATATATACATCATACTCACGAGTACTGGTTGGACTCATTTCTTCCAATATCTGGGCAGTTGATCTTCTGGCGAAGTATTCGTATGATGCAGATGAATAGAATAAAGTTCATCTGCAGATATTTGAGAACAATATTGGGGGTTATGTGACCATATAAATGGGATTTAGTGCTATTTTTCCAATAGGAAATTTGAACATGGAATAAAAGCTGTTTTCAAAGTCACCTTTACATGATTTCAGTCTCTAAACTAATGGATATGGAGGAATTGTTGAGAGATGCATCTCATAACAGAATATTGCTACTATATTTCATGTCACTGATTGGATTTTTTATTTATTTTTTACCTCTGAACTGGAAACGCACACAGAAACCCAAAGGCGTCAATTTCGCTTTGTTTCCTGCATTCTGGTGAATTTGTATGCACCAATTTATGGAATATATTCATTGGAATTAATGTATGTATGTAAAGGAAAACACAAAATGCAGGCGCAGGTGACCATTTAAAATATACAAATATAATGGAATATAAAGCAGTAAGGCTAACAGGCATTCTGTATTTCTTTAAAATATGTATTTAGATGTTGATCAGCTTTTCTCAGTGAATGTTATATCTGCTGAGTCAACATTCTCTGCTATTACTTATCTTTTGTTTGGAGAAGTAACCTCTTTTAAATGTGCATATGGCACCTATTCACATTAATGAATTTATTGTAATTAGCTTATAAACCCCTGGGCTTTAATAGCTGATATGCAATTCAGCAACATTTCTGTTCATTTTTAAAACATTCTGCACATTCAAAACATTTCCCCTGTTCTCTGAGAAGTTGTAATTTGAAAAAAGTAACATGACTAGAATGAAGTCGTAACTTAATGAGAATAAAGTCATTATTTTATAGTCAGTGGTACATTACGTAATTGCTCTGCTCTCTGCTGATATGGTAGTAATGCTTCCAGACTGTTTTATGTGCTGTAATGCGAGCAATAAAGGAAAAGGACGGGCTTCAGACTGGATACGCCGCGATGTGCAGCAGTTCACAACAGAAGCACTCGTCAACAAGTGATTCTGCTCCACTGCTCTCCAGTATGAGTGTCTGTTCACTCCAAAGATAATGTGAAAAAATTTGCTCAAAATATTGATACGGACAATTCTGTCCTCCCAGAATATTGGTTGGGACGTCCATATGCAAACCTACGGCTTTGCACAAACGTCAGTCAGTGCTGCTGCAGATAAATAGAGACAGAAGGGTCTGACAACCGGGCTGCTGATCCTGATCCTGATGTGGAAGAACACAACTAAAACTGCTGAGTCTGCTGCCAAGCAAAGACCGACAAAGCAGGACATCAGCACACATCAGTAACAATCAGTAAAAACACATTTTGAGTCAGGTTTCTATACTGGCTTTGCCATATATAACATGCTAAAGCCATGCTGCTAATGGGGCAAATAAAAAGAATCTGAAGTTTATCTCAAGGTAAGAACACAAAGCAGTGTCAACATGTTGTGCTGAGAGGGAGGTCATTACCTGTAACTCATTTTACTTCTCACCACTTAACACACTCCACTGTAGCTTCCCAAGTCCTGTTTGTTCAACTCATTTTAACCCTCTTTTTCACACCTTTTTGAAAGTATCTTTCTCACTCACAGTGACACACACACACATACATATATATATATATATATATATATATATATATATATATATATATATATATATATATATATATATCACATCGGTCTTATATATAAGCTGGAGGGGTGTAGGGGTGTCGGGGGGCAGCCAAAGTTCATTAAACCTACCAATAATACCTTTAAAGCTCATTGAGAAACATATTTCTTGTTTGTTTAAGCTCTATACACAAATAGAAAAGAGCCATTTCTTGGCAAAGCTAAGCTAATCGCCTCTATCTCCAAATTCGATGCAAATAATGTCTAATCCATTAACACCTGAAGCTAATTTAAATGTCATACTATTTGCACACTGAGCACATCTACCAACATTCCTCTCTTCATCCTTTGTAGATGAAGTAGATGATGACAGATGGACGAATGGATCGTAATTATCCTGTCACCTTTTCAAACACTCAGTTGTGTCGAAATACAGCAGGAATACCAAAGACGATATGGAGTTCAAAAGCATGCAAACAAATTACACTGACAGGTAAGTCTAAGGTGGACTGATGATAACTGACAAGGATGTCTTCTTTCTCAGTGACAATTACTTTTACTTTGGTAAAGTCTGGCTTAACAGCTCAAGGTGCATAACTGTTGATGTCATGGAAATTGACTGATAAGAAAGTGCTCAATGCTTGTAAACTTACCAGGATGGATGCCAAAATAGGAGTTTTAATGATCCACCAGAACACATCAGTGTTCTCGATTATATCCCAGCACCTGGTGAGGAATGAAAAGATATTTATGTTGAAATCAGACCTTGACTTTAAACTGGACTCTAGCGGTCCAGTTCTGGTCCCCTGGTGTTTATTTCTTACCCCACATCGTTAAAGTAGGCTTTAGTGATGCTCCAAGCTGTGATGAAAATTGTCGGACCACCTAGGGACATAATAAAAAATTAAAAAATCGATATAAGTGTACACCAACATTATTATTGTATCTCAAAAGCACGGATCACAAGCTGTGGTTCATCTTCAGCTGAGGCCTCACCCCAGGACAGCAGATCAAATAAAGACATGTAAGTTTGGCGTTCTCACCCCAGCCAATCAGAATGTAAGCCCAGAAGTACTTCCTCTCGGAGAAGAAAGAGACAGCCAACAATGCGTGAAGATAAAGGCCTTCCACCAGCAGCCAGAAGAAACTGGCCATGATGCAGTACTGGAAGAACACAATCACTACTTTGCAGCCAACCTGGTAATGGACACAAGGCACAAAAACAGACATCGCACAATTATAGTGAAGTGGAAGTGGATACATATTGAACAGGTAGATATTACAAGGCAATTCCATTCCCTAGACTAGCAGAATTGCAGTTAGAAAATGAGAAAATGCACATATTTACATTTTCATCTGGTGCAGACTGCCTATGTTCAAACTTTTTAAAAAGCAGATCAGTTTTTGCCCACACAAAATCCTACATTTCTATTTGTTTCTATCACCCAGTTTATCTCTGAGCATTCAATCACATGAATGATGGCAGGCTAATAGTGAAGTAATAAACAAAGTGTATTCAAAAGTAGACATTTTGAAGCATTTGAATTTAAATCATTAATTGAAGACTTTGACTTAATAATACGGCTCCTTTTTTAAAGTTTATGATGCTTTATAGGTCAGTTACAACAAGTATCACCTTTTGTTTATCGTCATGCAGCATATTTGCTTATTGTATTTTAGCAAGAAGCGATGTTTTCATTTTACAGAAAGAATTTAACATTTACAACTGCAGTAATATTATATAATATTGACTTGACAGCCAGAGAGAGATTTAAAGCGGCGCTTGTTAATGCAAAATAACTCATCTTTAAAGTATTATTGAACCATGTGAGGCTATTAGTTACTCCTCATGCACCCTTTGTAGAGGACTTATTAGAAAACATGTCATACCATTTAATCATTTACAAATGCAGAATACCAAACTGTGTTCTATCCAACATCAGTATTTTACGCTGCGATACAAACAACACATGCAACATATAATATCTACAAAATAGCAAAGTGCATAAATGTTCCAGCAGATACTTCAGCGAGCAAAAGGACGTCAACCATGCAGGATAACACAATCAGCTCTATTCTGGTTGGCTGACAGCACAAAAGCCCAAAACTTCCATCAGGACGGGTGAATTCATTCAAAATTCAGTTCGCTACTGATCACTGAAGCGGCGAGGCTGCTGTTGAACTTGTTCCACAAGGATGCGTATAAAAGTTTTATTTTACTAATGGTGCGGGTGGGCTGAGCTGATGTGTGGAGCTCTGTGACAAGCTGACACACACTCCAGGAGCCACATCTCAGGATCGCAGAATTGCTACAGGGAGGGCATCACGTAGGTAAGAGAAATCAATACTGTGCCCACTCAGAAATGAGTGAATAGTGACCCTGAATGCTTGAGCACTTTAGCAGATGTAAAATGTGAGATGAATTGGGAGGAAGTTGAATAGACTGAAGCACATTATGGATATGGGAATGTGGACAGTAGTTAACACAAATATAATAAAGAAACAAAACTGAGTGGCTATAAATGATGCAACAGCTGAAACACCCCACTGACATTAAAGCACAAACAAGGGCACACACACACAACAAAAGCCATGCTATACCACTGAAAACACACTGCAAAATGCCACGTCTCTTGTCTCAACCTGAAATAAATTATATTTAGTTATACATTTTTACTATCCAGCAGCACAAAGTGTCTAGCGGGTAAGTTTACAGAGTATACATCAGAAATGATAACCAGTATATTTAGCGGTCAATACTGTACTTGTATTCAAGTCAAAGTTTGAATACATTTGTAGGATGATACTTAAATGAAGGATCCACACTGTTCTTCATCAAACACACCAAGGATACGAGTGGAAATGTACACTTCTAAATAATATTTTTATTTTATATTTTATCACAATAAATTGTTTTCTGGCGCACACTTTTTCTACATGGATATTAAGTATTAAATCAACTGGCAGTCAAGCTGACAGGGTTATCGGGTTGCCTACATGAATGATTCCCACATGGCAACTTGAAGAGGAAGAAGATTGCCCCCCCCCCCCAAACACACACCTTAAATAAAGCCTCCCCACATATCATGGATGAACCTAATGGGTCGCTACCGCAAACATCCATCTGCAGAAGAAGGGTAATGAACCAAGCATGCAGAACACCTACACACACAGAGAGAAAGCGACAGTAACCGAGCCAACGGTTGTAATGGAAGCAATGCTGAGGTCATGATGAGCGCTGTAGCACCAAACCCCGTCTCTATAATGCCTTTTTCAGCCGACCCATGACAGCGGCTGGCTCTTGTCATCCCAATAGTTCCATTAACACAATGTAGACAGCCGAAAAGAGCTCGCCAAAAAACCCACTCAGAGGCCCGTCTCGCCGCGTGGCCACATCATGTAACATAAACCTCATGTTCGCAGGCCTCACCGTGGTCTCGGTGGGTGTATGGTTCAGCGGTATGCGATGGGGTGGTGACGGAGGAGGAAGGCTGACAGGAAGACACCCAAGCATTGTGGTTTGATATAAGTCCAAGCATAAATGGCTTTTAAGCTTGGCATTATTTAAGGGTAGCCTTGTCGCATGGGTTTAACATCTTCAACTACTGTTTAATGCAGTGGTGTCTTATCTTAGTAGTATTTCAAGGAGACAATACATTTAAAAATATATATATATATATATGTTGCTGCTTGAGAGGTAACCCCCCTTTGGGATGCCTGTCAAATTGAGTTTTGACTCATATTTAAATATTCTGTAATTGTTTTTGTTGTCAATTACTCACAACTTGAGTATGGCCCTCTCTATATATGAGTGTGGTTGGTATGGCTGGATTAACATTCTTCCTGTTTCCATGCTGGAATACTATCCATGACCATAAAAAAACACATACATTTAGAATAATTAGGGTCTTAAAACTAGATTTTGAAACAGGGACTCTTCAAGACATCCTCAAGGTCAGGTAATAAATTGGGCCCTTGTTAAGTCTGTCGAGATTGTACTTAAGCGCTGCATATTCCCACAAACAATTAAAGCACCATACGGGAGGAACTTTAGGGCTCCCTGGAGCTCTGAGGTTGATAATCTCGTCTCACTGATTGGCCCTAAAAGTCGGGCTCTAATTAACAAATCAAAGCAACAGAATATCTGAAGATGCAATAGAGTAATAAAACAGGTTCATACAGTGATCCATTTTATATTCATCCATCCATCCATCCATTTTCAATACCGCTTATCCTCATTAGGGTCGCGGGGGCGCTGGAGCCTATCCCAGCTGACATAGGGCGAAGGCAGGGGACACCCTGGACAGGCCGCCAGTCCATCGAGGGCACATACAACCATTCACTCTCACATTCACACCTCTGGGCAATTTAGAGATCAATTAACCTGCAGCATGTCTTTGGACTGTGGGAGGAAGCCGGAGAGCCCGGAGAGAACCCACGCTGCCACGGGGAGAACATGCAAACTCCACACAGAAGGACCGCTCCGACCGGGAATTGAACCCGCGGCCCTCTTGCTGTGAGGCGACAGTGCTAGCCACTACCGTGCAGCCCATTTTATATTCATAGCCAATAAAATACCTCACTTGACTTGATTTATAGTCAAAAAGGATATTGAGAATTGTTTGCTCACGTGTCCTGTACAACTTTGATCAAATGACACTAAACTATATGTTGACTTGATTTGGTCCTTGTATTAGTGAAAGTGATCATTTGACAGAGCCAATTAAATTCCCTACTTATCTCCTGTCATTTGACCTCAGGAGATGTCTCATTAATGGTGGTTTAATGTGGATAATTATCCTACAAGTGTCACGTTCCACCTGCCGAGCTTCGTACAGAGTTTGACTTCTTCAGGGTTCAAGGACAACGAGAACCATCCGTCCTTAAAACACCTGCAGCGAACACCAGACGCATCTTTGGCAACTAACTCACAGAGCCTGAGGAGCAGTTGTCCACCTCGCCGACCTCGTACAGGACGACGTCCTTGACGAACACGGCGATGGCCTTCAGGATGAAGGACACAAACAGGTGCATGTGGATGTAGTTCCTCGTGCAGTGGAGCTTCCTAGCATGCACAGAAAGAGAGGCAGCATGCAAAGAATTCAATAAAGAAGGCATTCATTTCAATTATTTAATTTGCTTGGAGTTAATGGCTAAACAAACTGTCACAGCAAATCACAGACTGACTCCACTGATTATTGAGCTCATAAGCTCCTTTTATCGCCCTGTGGGTGGATCTGGTTTAGAGCATAATTAATGCTTTTATGGTCCTTCACACGCCTCGCCGATAAAGACGAGAGAGGTGGATTTCAAGATGACAAATCAGAAACATATTGACAACAAGTGTTGATCTTGTAATACTTCTTGACGTCCTGATTACATTATCATACTTGAGACGATTAAAATATTAGGGGGAGAGCCGGGCACAGACGTCTGCAGCTGTGTCGAGGCTCTCATTAGCTCTTATCATTTGTTTATGCTTGTTCTCAGGCAGCACATGCCCAATCACTTCCCCTCAGGAATCATTACAGTGTAATCTTATCTCGCAGCCAGAAAAGCTTATTGACGTTCTGTCACAGCAGTTTAAGATGACGATAACTGCTATTTCATTAAATGCTGGTTTTTCTCTGCATTTTAGACATTAAGGGCAGTTTTGTGCCTGAATGAAATCACCGTCTAACTTGTCGTGGCACATACTGAGAAAGAAGAAAGCTCAGCAGAAAGAAAGTTATAAAATATCACTTAATACAATAATACATAATCTAACAGATATGATTTTGCATTTTGGCTCATACAAAACCATTTCATACAATTTCCTGCAGAAAGATAAATAACGTAAACCTATTTTTCAAAGGCAGGCCTCCTGAAACTCCAATGAACGACACATTAAAGTACATTAAGTATAATATGCCAGAGCATATCCAATAAATACATGCACATATCCTCCCATAATACAAGTATACATATTATATAAATATGCACCAACTTATGTCAGTTAACACTTTGTATGACTCATTAAGGCCATTAATAAATAATAATCAAAAGTTATTTTTCTTCTGGAAGTAAAATTATCCTCAATTACAATAACATCTAAATTGTCACATAGATGTCACATTTATTTTGTTTGCACCTCACTACGATTCGCTCATCTTCATCCAACCCTCTAACCGCCAACTTTAAAATACTGTCAATGTATCACATCTTGTATGTTTAGCTAATTATGAAGGTTTCCATCTGGAAACGCAACCGCTGGTCTTATATGGAAAGTGAGATCGTATTGAGTGACAGAAGCTAGGAGAACAAAGGCGTCAGGCAGGAAGTGATGTAACATCTGCTCTATAAAGTAAAGCTCATATTTTCAAGAGATCGAACTGACAATATGACATTTTCTAGATCCGTACCTATAATCAGTGGCGTCTTTGAGAAACAGGTGCGACTCTCCACATCCCACCAACACTCATTAATACCCCTCACTATGAAGCCCCTCGGCTCCCCTCACCTCCGTGTCTCTCCTTCTGGCTCAAACCTGTTGGTTGCTTTTATTTTTATTTTTGATTATGACCTTGTCCTGCGCTGTGGCAAACAAAACGTCTCAGGTGGACACACTAGAGCGGGTCTTTGTGGAAAGACATGAAAAGAAGCTCCGGTCAGTCACACAGTGGCAAACAACATAGGAGACAAAGGAAAAGTCTACCAAAACTAAAAGTAATTTCCTGTTTCCCTCCCTCTCTGTAAAGAAGGGTATGTGGTAGTGAACGACTGACTGGATGGAAGAATGGAAATTCTTATTGCATCACATTACTTTGACCGGGAATTCAAGGAAGCGAAGTGATCATAGAGGAAGACTCATGGAACAAGATCAAGTGTACTTCTGTGGATTGTTGCAGCTGAGCAAATACAGTGTTTTCAGTGAAAGAAAGAATAAATATGTGCACAAATGTAATCCACCAATTATTAGACATTACAACTTGTAATCTCTTTGTAACATTCTTGGTCAAAGCTTGATTCTTAGATAGAAAAGTTACATCCAATGAAGAGAATTAGGTTAGAAGTCATGCACTGTATGTATTGTTTATTAATTGTCTTTAAGGATGAAGTATTTGCTATCCAAATCTGTGATCTCACTTATCCCTGACATCGAAACAGGAGTGGTCTCTTACGCTCAATCCCTGACTCGTGAAATATCAAACGTCAGTCCCTCTCATCCACTTTAATCTCCCAACCGCTGCAGATGTGTGTCATCAAAAGATCGAGAGACTGAAATGCATGGAAGGATCATCAGGTTTCGAAGTATTTTTTATTTAATTTTTTGCCTTTCAGTTTAACATAAGCCTTGGAGCTGCACTGTGTCAGATATAATCAAATCCCAGTTCACAGTGTCTGATGTGGCACACTAAAATGTATTTACTGTCATGTTGTCCATATAACGTCAATGGCATCACCATTTATGGTGAATTGATCATATGAATGCTCTCTGCAAGGTCCTGCAGAGGTGGCTGTTTTTGTCTTTTTTCTTCTTTATTCCATCCTTTTATCCTTCTCCTGACCACTTGAGGCAAGGAAACAGGTTTATATCTCAGGAATTATAAAAGTCAATGGTGCAAATTGTTGAGAACTATTTTAAAAGAAAAACGGTTTTGTTGCAAGTGGGCGTAATTTAAACAACCTTGCTGCTTGGTTGCCACAGTTTGAGTCGCCGTTTTAACTTTTTCTCTGGCAAATCATAACCCAGACATGATACACTTACATTTAGATTCAATGTGACATACAGGTCGTTAATACAAGTCCATAAATCTGGTTTTAAATCATAGAAAGACGCTCTTTAAACTACAGACGTTGCCTTGGAGTCATCACTTTTTTAAGCTTTCTTTATTGTCAAAGTAATCCAAGGTCAAAGTAAACCAAGGACATGTTGTCTGTACATCAATGAGAACATTGCAAACAGGAACGGCTAACGGCTAATTTGACATAGTTTTAATGGTGCCAATGTGCCTAAATGTAAACACACAGTATATGCAAATAAAAATAATAGATAAAAAGCTTTTTAAAACGCCATGACAAGTTATACTTCCTGTTTATATTTCCAAAAGCATTCTGGGAAGCATTATGGGCAACATCTTAATCATTAAGTAAATAGTGCTAATTCTTGAACAACAAACTGCTGTCAGTGAAAACAGTTTTATTATTCGTCAAACCTTTCCGTCATGTCTTACTGTATTTCCATGTACCTGAAGATGCAGAGGATCACAATAGCTGTGGTGAGAGATATGAGGGAAACACTGTGGCCAATGGTGTAGCCAATCTTCACTTGCCAGAAAAACTTGCCCTGAAGAAAAAAACAAGTCACACTTTTGTATATTTCATCATGAAAAGTCCTGTGCTGCTATTTATTAGAGTGGTGGTTTCCAACTTGAGGGTCAGTAGCCTACACACATTCATTTTTTAACAGTTTAAAAGTATCTGTACTTTCCATGACTGGACTTGTACTCCATTACATTCCAGAGGCTCATATTGTACTTTTTACGACGAGTACTTGACATCAGTGAATACCAGATACTTTTTTATGATTTTACATTATAAAAAAAACACATGATGAAATTCGAAGATACATCTTTTGTTTTTCTTACAGTCTAATACTGTATTTCTACTGTCCAATAACAACTCAAACACTCCCTGTGTGATGAGGCAGCGAGTGGACATTACAGAAAGTACAAAAAAGTGTCAAAATACAAATTCCATTCCATACAAATGCGTGACTGATTTACTGTAATAGCATACTGGATTTTATTTCAGCACATTTTTTTAGAGTAGCCTCACAATGTTGCTGCCATGGCACTGCATGTTTTGTGCTTGATGAAAATGAGATAAAGAGCACTGCATCCTCTGGCACACTGAGGTATCAAGTATGCAGAAAGACGGACATCGAATCCCTTTTAGTGTACTTCACCAGCCGGGTCCCTCCTGACTTCCCATGTGGCATACCAATGAGACTCAGTGAGCAGAGTGCCCACCCAGAAAGCTTTTACCACCTGTAGTTCACATCCACTCTTCACCCTGCACCACCTCCATCAACACAGACAAGATCAGCTCTCTCTCTGCATTAAAACTAAACTAAATAAGAACAATATTTGATCTATTTATTCCCTTCATAGCCCTGAAGGCAACATGAATAACTCCAATTGACTCATAATGCAGATAACAGAGCCAAGAATTATGAGCTGACTCGGCCTTATCAGTGAAACGTGTGTTGAGCCTTCTTCAGCAAACAAGAACGTTGTCTTCTCGGTATATTCAGTTAATAAACACAGTCAGAAGATTTTTTGCTTTTTAGGACATGCATCTTTAATTGAGAGCTTGAAGGAGCAGTTCAACATGTTTTGCCTAGGGTTCAATGTCGCTCTCTTGGCTGTCGCTCAGTACCAACCAACTGATAAGTATCACCTCACTCAGCAGTTCTCCTGCAGGTCTTCCAGCCCAGACAGACACAGTTAGTGACTAATTGCTGAACACAGTGGAGCATTTAGTACCTAAAGAGACAAATTGTTCCCTCAGGAGTTGGTGTGGAGATTGAATGGTGGACCTGCACAGTATATCAGGTGGCCAGACACAACTCCAAATTAATACAAATGTTGCTGCATATCTGCTGGATGTTGTATATAAGCAACTGTTTGCTCATAAGTTGACCACAGCAACCAAAAAGGGGTTAATATGTCATTGTTGTGTTGACTAGCTCAGCTAGACTTAGCAAGACTGGAAGCAAGAAGGCGGTCTCCAAAAAAACAACAACCTACAAACACCTCTAAAGCTGCCTATTAAAATTATGTTCTTCATTGTTTTAGTCCATACAATAACAGAATGTAAAAAATGACAATTTGTGGTTTTTACAAAAAGTGAAGTGCATTAAATTTCTCTTGACTAACAGGCATTCAGTTCTGTTTGTGTGAGTGACTGTGTGGAGTTTGCATGTTCTCCCCGTGTCAGCGTGGGTTCTATTCGGGCTCTCCGGCTTCCTCCCACTGTCCAAAGACATGCAGCTGGGTTGATTGATGACTCTAAATGGGCCATAAGTGGGAATGGTTATCTGTCTCTACGTGTCGGCCGTGCAATAGTTGGGTGACCTGTCCAGGTTTGGCGCTTTGAAAAGAGCAAAGCTAGCTGTTTTGTGCTAAGCTAGGCTAATTAACGCCAGATAGCACCAGCTCCCTACTTAACATGTTTTTAAAGTGCTATGCTGTTGTGCTCTTTTACTTTTATTTCATCCAATCGCTTGTTGCAAGTCATAACAAAAGGTAAACACTGCAGTCGTGACACCAACAATCTCCCTGATAGACTCAACAACAACACCCACCCACAGAGAAAGGGAAAGATGTTCTAATTCAATTCTTCCTGCCCACTGGTTCTCGAGATGGTTTCCCACTGTGCTGCTGAGTTCCTTCACAATGGGACCATTGGGTATCTGTACTGCTGCCTCTTATAGACTGCCGTGCTTTACTCACATCATCGCTGGTGCTGTTGAGATTGTATCCACAGTTTACGGCGATATCAATGGGATGCATTTCAGTCCAGCCGTCAGCTGTGCAGGTTTTGGAGAGGTTACCTGGAGATGGAGATGACATAAAGAGGTCACAGCCACCCAGACAGTAGATTTCTCCTTTACTTGCTCACCAACTTTGTTTGAATTTGGTCGAACACTTCATGTACTGCTGTGAGACATACTGTGACATTGTCAGTGACCTCATATCCTGGGTTGTTGGGTCACTGTAAAAACTTCAAAACCTCAAACCGCTGTGTGATTCTCTCCTGCTAATGTGAGCCATTACTGACTTGTGCATTATCTGTGGCTGCAGAAAGGCACATATATAACGAGAACTATTTGAGTCGTTGTAGGCTTGTTTTCTGACGAGCTGGAGTGGGATTTTTGTCTCTTGTATCCGATTTTTGTTTTCATATTTTCTCTATATATTGGTTTGCCTTTAATTTTGTTTCTATACATTTGTTTTTCTAAATCTTGACTTAACATTGTTGGCATGTGCCCTCTCTGCTGGCGACGTAATGTGCTTCTCTACCAGCATGTGCTCCTCTATTTTTTTGTTTGGTTGCTGTATTGTTGGTTTTACTTTTGCTTTTATGTGAAATGTTTGAAAGTCTCTGTAGTCAAGGCAACTCTGTGTGTTACTAAAATTCAATGAATAATCGGTCACAAAAAAGAAAGATATGATTGCTAACGCATTAGTGTGAGAACACCAAATTTATCATTTCTTTCCCCTGAATTCGAAATAACTTGCTGTTTCTCGGCCAAAGACATACTTTCTGTACTTAATTGCAGGTGAGAGAGAAGCACCAGAAATAGTCTGTCATTTGGTATATTCATGGAATTTCTTAATGGTTTATTCATTATTTATCTGGCACTGGGGGTTCATGTAAACAGCTTAACCAAGAGACCTTAACCACAATGTGACCGACAGACAAGTGGCTCTGTGAAAACGTAGCCAATTAGAATTAAATGTTATATGCAGGCGATGAGATGTGGAGGGAGGCAGCAGGAGACTGTTATGTAGAAGTGCTCCTCAGTCAGGGAGAGGTTGTGTGATTGAAAGGTTGTGTTATCTACGGTCGCTGCTGGGCTTGTATTTGAGTGGCATGCTGAGATGATGTTTGTGACTCATCTTGTCTTTTATTTTGTCCTCAATTCATTCCTTTATCAACCACTTTCATGGATGTGTAGGTTTGGTCCACACTATAAGGCACATGCCCTATAGCAGGGGTCGGCTTTTTAGCCCCTCTGTTGCGGTTACCTCAGGCTTTGACAAAAAAAAGATTTCTGTCGATAATATTTCAAAGGGAACACCTTTTTATCCTGGAGGTTGAGGTGATACTGAAAATAAAGTTGTTTTAAATATTTTTGTAACCAAAAAAATGTGCGTCAAGCACCTTTCCCTGCATGTAGATAATCATGATTTGCAGAGCCCCGCCCTCGGTAAACAGTCAATGGATAAAAAAATAAAAATAAAAGTCACAGAGAAACATAGAGAGTTTAATTCTGCGACATATTAATTAGCTTTCACTGCCAACAATGCTAGCTTACCTGTATGCCTGATATATGGTGAGAAATTAGCGAACAACAAAAGATTTAATGTTCCAGAGCATAAGGACACGCCTCCAAGCTCGGTTATGGTCACCTGAGACAACATTTCTTTCAGCTGTCATTTAAAACAAAACCTACATTAAAGTTTAGTAAAACTCAGGTCATTCCTGCTGGAATTCACTCATGTTCAGCAGTAGTGGAGGAAACATATTTTTCACTCTAGTTTTTTTTTCTTTTTTTCTGATCATCTCTGTGGAAAACCTGTCAATAAATTGAGTGAAACAAAATACAGGAAGAGGTTGATTAGACATGAGTGATGACTGCATGTTTTTAGATTTGTTTTTTTATTGTAATGGGTAAAAAGACTTGCACGGTATTCGTCTCTGTCTACCTGGAAACTCAATACACAGACAATGTATACATATATAGTTTCTCTAATAGGTTTCTGACCGATTTCAATTATGAGTCAATGTTGTCTCAATCTACTGTTATATTATAATAATAGGAGACTCACTGGATGTAGAGTAATAGCCGCCATATCACGCTGCATTCTACTCTTCGGAATAATTACACATTTTACATTAACCATCCCAGTGTGAAATAAAGTTTTACTGTCAATCATTATCTGCCAATATTCAGTCAAATATGCGATCAAGACGTCAGCATTCATGCTTTTCTAGTCGCCGATCTCTGATAATGTTACATCGTAAACAACCAATCCATGTTATAATCGACATGACGATGGCAGCATCACTAACGGACGTAGGTTACATTATGATGCGTTCAGGCTCTGTTTAGTGAAAATCAGAATTGGACAAACGCAAATTCTAACGTTATCATGATCTCGTAAAGTGTAGTGTTGGTGAGAACTTGAATAAATCCAGTTGTTTGAAGGAGATGTTTTCACAACAACATGAATTGATATTAGAGAAGAAATGATGACCTGTTTACGACTGATCCGTGAGATTTACCATTGCTGCTTTGTGTGCATAGCAGATGATTGTAATTCAACACAAATACAAACAAGCCAAGGCGTTATTTTCCCCTTTACCGGAACGATATACCTTTCTTTAGCGCTGACACAGCACTTTGCCAACCGGTCTTTATATGCAAGACTAGACAACTTACAGGGGGTGTAATTATTAGCAATGCAAATAATGCTAACATGCTGATCTTTAGTAGTTATATTGTATCCCATGTTCACCATTTTAGTGTTAGAATGCAGACATTGATGACAATGTCATTAGTTTCACAGGTATGTGGTCATAAAGCAAAGTATTTGAACAGCACAATGTTTTAATCATGCTGCAATAAAAGTTATAATAACACAGAAGTCATTGCAATCACCCTGTAGGGGACATGAATGCCATGAAATTTGACACAGTCTAACAGTTACGGGATCACTCATGAACACATGTTAACACAGGGGCACTATGGGACAAATCAGAGGATCAGAGTCCGTAGGACTGTATACATTTCACAGCAATTGTCCAATTATTTGAGATATTGTAGTCTGGATGTTGCTAACATGGCTAAAAAATATTTCTGAAGTTACACTCTATTGGGGATGCTCTTATGGTAAAGTCAAATATCATGGCCTTCCTTTCTCAGATGACTAACTGGATGCACAGACAGTCATGGTGCTTTCCTCTTAAGCTGGAAGCTCAGCAGACATATCAGCCTGTTATTAGAGCCAGAGTTCATGTCGAGCTTGACATTCAGAAAATGAGTCAGAAAGAAAGTACAAAATAAAGAACGAGGGAGCTAAACTCAGCTTTTTGGGGTCCGCTGTAGCTCAGTGGGGAGAGCGGTCGTCCCGTAACCACAAAGTACCCGGTTCAATCCCTGCTATCCCCATAGCTGCATGTCGAAATGTCCATGAGCAACACACTGAACCCCTAGTTGCTTCCCGGACACTGCTCCTTAATAACCAAGGATGGGTCAGATGCAGAGAAGAATTTCCCCAAGGGGATAAATAAAAGTGTACTTTTATTTATTTATTTTCTTTTTTACTTTAGTTTTTGAGTTTTAGAGAGATGTATCTGAGCCACATTCAGTCTGTGTCTGTTTGTCGCTCGTTTCCGTCTCACGATGTTTGCTTGGAGTCTGAATATATATCCTTTATCGATCCCCGTGGGGAAATTCTTCTCTGCATTTGACCCATCCTTAGTTATTAAGGAGCAGTAGGCTGCAGTGAAGCGACCGGGTGCAACTGGGGGTTCAGTGTCTTGCTCAAGGACACTTTGACATGCAACTAGCGGGGAGAGCGGGGAATGGGTCCCTTTTTTCATTATTGAGATTTTATGAAGCACTTTACTTCCTCAGACTCTTTTCTACTGATACAATCTTCTGATTGTAGATGCAAAGCGTATAACACTAGTCTGATCTCACAACAAAAGACAAATTGCTGTGATGTCCGCCTCGCTGAAACGTCTCGCACTAAATGAGACTGGCAAGAACAACTTTTGTTGTAAAATGGCACAGAAATAATGAATAGCCGATTGTTTTTATGCTGAAAACGTGAAAATGTATGTTTATTGTTTGCTATATTCCAGGTATGTTTTAGCCTTTTATAATCAGAAGTGCAACATGTTATTTTGTGTATGTGCTGAATGTGCAACGTTTTATGCAACACAGAGATGAGATAAAACAAGTTAAAAGCAATTTCTCCTCGTTGAGTTTCCTTATCAAAAGGTAAATGAGTCACCGGTTAGATAAAATAACTCCATGATTTAAGTCTAAGACACAACTGAAGAAGTGGTTTGTGCAAAAAGGAAAAGGTCATAGATATTTTGTAGTGTGATTGAAAGTGAAGATATTTATTCCAAAATTACATTTCCCTCCATCTGTAGCTTTATGTTTTTCTATAATTCTTACAAGAAGATGGACAATTTCGAAGGACATTATGTGAAACAATGAATTTGCTTAGTTGCTTGTGTTATTGGTAATCACAAATTGCACTATAAATGCTCAGATATGGCTCAGACCATTAATCCCTGTCAACACAAGCTCAAACATGCAAAATAAACAAACTGTCATGGGTTTCCCACTGTGCACATCATTTTAGTAGGTGGAATTATGACAAAGTAGGAAGTTGTCCTCTATCTATTCTGTTCTGCCTCAGTGGGTAATAAAGGCCTCTGGATGCTAATGTATGTGTTCATTATCGAGCGAAGAGCAATCAGAAAAAAGATTACAGAAAAATGCAGAATGTTTTAGGGCTTGTATGGCTCCCAATTAGATGACTATATGAAGAAATTGTTCTAATTTTTGAGCCCAAATTTCTACTGAGATATACCTACAATACATATCATTGTGGTAAGTGTGTCTGATACTGACGTGTCCAATTTAAATCGCTATCACAGAGCAGTTTACGAAAAACTCAAACCCTGAGTGGTGGTCTATCGTTAGCTCACAATTTCATTCAAAGCATTTTCTTTTCTGATTTTTGCCATCAGCTCTAAACTCCTCCACGATGCCATCAGTATACATTCAGGTTTAAAATACAACCTCCATTTGTGAAATGTCACATTTACCCGCGTCTCCAATTTTCAGTTTGACTCTCTGCGATGCTAATGTGTGTATGAGCGCAGTAACACTCCCAGGAGAGGGGGGAAATTCCCACGTAAGTGTGCACAAATGGCTCAGGGGAGAGAGAGATCATATTTCAAATTTCACTGGCTGTTTACCAATCAAATATAAAAAAAGGTATGTGGCAGCAGCATTTCAGGTTCAGGGAGGTTCTGGGATACAAAAATACAAGAAATTATTGAAAAAGTTGCAGTAGAAACTTCATTTTCAAGAAACAAAACTTGGTTTAACATTAAAACCATGATGCCACGCTGAACAAATAAAAAGATGATTACAGCAAATGTATGGTATGTATATGCAGCATGTGCTTACAGCATGTTCTCATCATTTTCACTGTAAGATCAAAGAGAAGTTGGGGGAAACATTTTTAGGATTAATTCACCATGTTATTGTATCTTGAGGTGGAAGAAAGTCGATGTTAACATAAAAATGGACACAAAGGGATTTTATAACGTGTATTTACTTATTTATTTGTGCGGCGACTATGGGTCAGTGGTTAGCATGCCCGTCTTTCGATCAGGGGGTTGGCAGTTCCCCACCCTAGTCAATGTGTCCTTGAGCAAGACACTTAACCCTGCATTGCTCCCCGTAGCTGGGTCTAGGGTGTATAATGTAACATGTAGTATCTTGAAAAGCGCTATATAAATTAAATGGATTATTATTATTAAAGAGTATTTTTGCTTGCTTACTTATTCATCTCATTTCAGGTGAGATGACATCTGCGAGGTAAAAACCCCATCAGATATGAATAGTTGGATTACAACACATCTCTCCTTCAGGGGGAAAATACTGCTTTGGGTCATAGAGGCAAAGGCACAATAGGAGCAGGTAGAAAGCTGCAGGGGAATAGTCCAGAAGTGTTGAAAAGAAGAAATTGATATTCATCAGCAGAGATCTGAAATTGACTCTTTGAGAAGAGGGAAAAGGGTCTGAAGGAGAAGTTTGGGTCAGGCAGCATCACAGAAAACTAGAGTTCCACTGATCTGTACCACAGTCCACCACGATGGGATGTGATGTGTGTTTAATAACAACCGATATTCAAGTCGAGTTTACAGTCAGTCAGCACAGCAGGGGAAAAACAACCAAATATGTAATCTAGCTTTTGCTCCTGTTGCAGGTTCAGCCTCATAAAACTATAAAAAAAATACATATTTAATTTAGAATTTGCTTGAAAAAGTCTTACTATATGTAGAGAATACGAATAGTACAAAAAGAAAAAGAAGAAAAATATTTAGGCAATAACCAGTTTAAAACTCAAAAACTGGACAATGGAAAGACAATATATGATGGAGGTGTAGAAGCAAATATATATATGTTGCTCCCTGGGGCGCTGCTCATTAATAAGGAGTTAATCAAACCTTCACCGAGTCCCTTTTTTCATTATTGAGATTTTATGAAGCACTTTTCTTCCTCGGTAGGTTTCCAAAAAGAACCACATGTTTTTTTTGTCTTTTAAATATTTCCTAACATTAAAGTTGTGAGTAACACATATACTCTTTTCTACTGATACAATCTTCTGATTCTAGATGCAAAGCGTATAACACTAGTCTGATCTCACAACAAAAGATGAACTGCTGTGATGTCCGCCTCGCTGAAACGTCTCGCACTAAATGAGACTGGCAAGAAAAACTTTAGTTAAACCACTAAAATGTTAACTTACTAAATGACATTCTGAAGAACAGGATATTGTTCACTTTCATCAAGACACGTGGTTGTGATTTATTACAGCGTTCAGACAGTTCAATGGTGACAGCTTCGGTGTCATTCTCTTTTATTCACAAAGGCTCCAGAGTCTCGAATGGAGGCTGTTGTGGTACACTGAACAACGAAGGTTTCTGTTTGTGGAGTCGGGTTGCTTAGGGACCAAGTGGTTTGATAATGCAGCTGTTTGACATGTGCAATTTAAGTCCTTGGAAATGTGCAGGTCACGGAGGAGTTGATGCAGCGACAATCAAGGACGGGGAGGCAAATGACAGAAAGGCGAAAATATTTCGGTAAAATATTCTCAGTAATCTAAAATGAGGCCGGACGAATATAAAACCGTATTAATGTAGGAGACAGAGTTAAAGAGGAAGGTTGTCTTGGTAGAGAAAAGGTGATTCAACAAAACACACTTACAAAGTGTTTCTTTTCTTCTCTTAGGTTAGTGAATCATCTCTTCCTGACCTCCATCTGTTAAAGTGGTTTCATGATGAGCTCGAGTCCTCCTTGTTTTCTTAGACCTGACTGATCGTGGCCCACATAAATGCAACATGCCGTTCACAGTAATCTGGATTAATCGTTATCTTGGGTCTGAGGTAGCTGGAGAACTAACAATAAATAGCAGAAATCTCTTTTTTTAATGCACCACACAGTTCATACGATCTGCGCTATTATGGGATTTTTATCAGAGCATATCTGAGCAAGAGTAGGAGGACGGTCTGTTATTCTTGCTCTTTGAATTGATGACAAAATGTAAAAATATGGGACATTTGACAAATTATTCTTGTAAATACCAACGATGTCATGGTGCTCTTTGTGAGGCTCATGGGCTTTTTGCAGGATTTCTAATAATGTTCTGATGTCCACGGGAGGTAATGGAAAAACCACCAGTTTGATGACTTAAAAATGCAATTTGCATGCAAGCAATACATTAAATATGCAGTTACTTTCTACCCAAGGGCTTCGGTGGCTGGGGCGTGGTTAGGCTCAGCTGCAGGGGGAAGCGGGGGAGTGGCTTAGGGAACAGGTGGGGGAAGAGGCTTAATTAGCCTCAGCTGCAGTAGATCAGGGGTAATGTGTCTTGCCCCTATAACGGGGATTGTGACAGGACTTGTTACATATGCAAATCCACTTCATATCAAAATACAAAAAAGGGAATAAATGAAAATATATAAATGTGTTGACCCGTCCTGAGCTAATAGCAAAAAGGAATTGACATCACAAGGTCCATTTCTGGCACCTAAAGGTTTGTTTGCCTTTAAAATAAATTACTCCACTAATACAGCATGATTAAATAACAGATACTTACACGAAGAACGTTGTCATTAGCTTACTTGAATTTCTTGCTTTGAATTGATTTTTACTACGGAACATTCATCCAGTTTTAATCAATTGTGACAGAAACATAGGACAAAATGTTCTAGAAGCATTTTGTATTTACATAAAGTAAAAGAAGATGTGTTTACCTTTGTGCTCGTCACTGAAGTAACTGAAGTAAGTGGGGCAAGTTATTGTAACCACCTCTCCGACTCCGGCAGAAGGCCAACAGGCGATGATGTCCCACATGCCTTGGCACCCTGCCAGGAGGAGACGATAGCGTTAACATGGCATCACTCATACCATGACGGACAAACACATACATGCTTAAATCATGTGCTTCACACAATACAGAGCAGCATTGGTTCTATTTTAATTCAGAGAAAAAAATATTCTAATAGATATGTTGATTTATGTCACACATTCGGTACAACATTCTGAGTTATTCCATATTCTCTAATTTAATCAAATACAATTGTGTTCTTTAAATATTGCACACCATTTTAACAGTTAAACGTAGGAACATAAACAATCTTAGGTTGACATCCATCTGCTTTAAATCAAATTCAAAGACATTTAGTTACTTTTATCTGTGTAGGCTGATTGTCAAACTAAAATTCCCAAATATTAATACTCTTTTGTGACTGTTGTGTATTTCCATTTATTCAACTACTTTTATAAAGGCTCATTTCTATTTTTCTCTGACTAAATGGATTATCACACTCCTATTGTTCAGTTTATTGCTATTGTAAATTTTCTGTGTGTGTGTGTGTGAAAGCAAAGGAATTGCAGGACAATCTCCATATTCAAAAATTGCATAACACAGTCTGTGAGCGTACGGTTCCTCGCGAATGCTAAGTCATTTGTTAGGGATGTAACCTGTGAGCACTACCTTCCTGTTGAGGAAGCAGATAGGGAAAAGAGAGATGAGGGTCATTGCAGAGATAAGGAGGAGCACTGTTTGTGGATATTCACTTAGAGGTCGGACTCTGTGCACTATTTTATACATTCACTTACTCTGGCAGATACAGTGGGTGAACTATGGATGTTCAACTTCCTTATGACAGACAGTGATGTTATCATTGAATACTTTCATGACTTAAATATCCAATCATAACTTCCTTCAAGGTTATTTTGATGCTTTAAGCTTAAAATGTCATGTCCATCAGGAAATGTCCCTTCCCTCACTCGCTGTAATGGCTCCGCACACTCACACAGGTGTTTTTAATTAGCGTGGCTGATTAGACCTCCATTGAGGCCCACAATGCAATGCTCCACATTTTATAGATGTGACTATTACAGCAATGCTTTGGGTTGTCCCAGAGTGTGTTGGGGCTCAGGCACAGAGGAAACGGGCAGGAGTCCAGGTAAAGTGAAACAAAAAACTCTTTTTACTGAGAAAAAGTCAAACATGGAACTCGGGCTAGAAGGCGAAGTAACACAAGAGATTAACCACAGGGGAACTACAACAGGAATTAACAACAGGAACTAACAACAGGACTAAACAACAACAATTGGGGCAACGAGAGCTGAGGAAAATGTTTTTTCTTTGGAATTACCTGAAGAGACGTTCCCAAATGAGGTATCCTCGCAGCGCGATCTCTCCAGCTCGATCTCGTTCACCACGTCACACATCTGCATCGATAACACCTGTGGAAGAAGAGGCAGAAAGCACTTTTTGGTGTCATCATTTGAACATGCTTCCATCACACCGCAAACAGGCGCTGAAAGAATTCATATATTTAGTGAGGCCGGCAGACAGGTTACATTCCAGAGAATATGTGCCAGTAAATATTTTATTCAGCAATTCCCTTTAGCACATTCCTGCAGCGATGGCTTCTCATGCCATGTTTTCCTATTACCCGGCTAATAATACTCCGAAATGTTCTCTATGTCTACGAAATCCCTCTTGCCTGGCAAATAGATGCTATCATGGAAATGGATTAGGAAGTGGAGAAGGGAGCCATTGAGTAATCTACTGCGATTGTTCATCTGTGTCAACAAAAGGCTGAAAAATGCGGTCTGACAGCAGCTGGCGGAAAGCCAGTGGGTCAATGAAAATGTGTAAGACGAGCAGCGAAGAGCTTGAGAAGGTCAGTGGAGATGAAGAGAGAGAGAGAGAGAATTCATGAACTCCCAAGAAGGAGCTTTACCCTGCAACCAAAGCTACAACACATACAAGACTCAAGGCAGAAAAGGTCAAAGACGAGAAGAGTGATGCAGCCAAAAAGCGCATTATATATTAATACAATCCGTGTTCTGCTAATTGGTCCTTATAGATGTCTTTTATTTGTCTGTTTTTGAGCTGCCACCATCAAGGTGCAGCTGTGGAGCATTAAATGATCCTCATCAATCATCCACAAATGCCACGTTTAGTCAAGGGTTGAGCTCCCAATACACCTGGGACAGATGTGAACAGCAGTTTGTAGAGATCACCTCAGCAACGCTCTTGTTCTTAATGTCTCTCACAGCCTTGTTGAGCATATGCATAATGGTGTAATGACTCAATGAGATGCGGCAGAATTTTTCCAGAAGAGCGCTTTGTTCGTCATTCACAACAAGGTGTTTGTGCACAATCTAGCAAGCCTGTTGTACTCTGTAATATTTATTTCTGAAGGAATATTTAAGAGCATGATTGAAATTCAATTGTTTTTTGTTTATACAAAGAAGAAAAAAATACAATCCTGGTCAAATAAATAATGAAATATGCAGATTTGGTGACTTTAAAGCCAGATCTGATTAAAGATGTAGAAAAGAATTAATAGAAAACAGTTGTGGGTTTTTTTCTGATCCTCCAGCTGAAGCAACAATGTGCAGAAATGTGTGGCGACAGGATTTTTCTGATAACTAACCATAACTATGATGACATTAAAGTAACGGGAAGGAACTCAAATGCAAATAATTTTCAGTGATTTATTGAATAATTCAGCTTCCAGGCAGGTACAGGTAGGCAGACATGCTCGTACAGATGATGGTACTGGAATAGGTAGAGGTGACCGGAAAACTAATGCATGAAACAAAGCGACTTCGAAGAACTGAGTACAAGTGGAGACAAACGGGTATATGTACAAGTGGGCTGATTAGGGAAAATGGGAAGCAGGTGGGTGGGAAAGGTCAGGCAACTGCAAGGCTGATTAGGACGAGGGAACGGGTTATCGAAGAGCAGGAGGGAGCGACTGGAGTCAGAGATACGAGTGTGGCGGGAGGAAGAACTGCCTTTGGTGGGCAAGCAGAAAATGCTGCTCGACACGTGTGTGGAGTTTGATAATCAATATTTTCATATTCATCTGTTGATGTTTCTCTGTTCTCAACTGTTGTGTACGTACGAGTATGACTTTGTGACATCACAACTAGTTTGGAGGCCACTGACGGTCCAATATAGACAAGTGTGATGTGAAAACTAGACCCCTCCAGTGAAGTAGGAGGAGACATCATGTGTCCGGTGGTTACATTTTTGAAATGTTTGCATATGCATATTTATCAATTCTGGATTTTGTTTTTAAACAGAGGAGCAGATGTAACTTTAGGAATTTCTAACTATGTAATTTAACTTTTTTTGCTTAAAACCACGTCAATGAAAATATAAATAAAGGTCCCTAACGTGCAATGTTTGTTCAAGCTAATGCTCGTCTTCACACTCAGTAACATCAACAGAGACACCATCTTATTAAATACATAAGCTTTGGTCACATTATATTAGCAGTGCACCATCAAATCCACACAGAAACGCTCAGTTATGTAGCATGTATATTAAGAAAAGCACATTTATTCATCCATCCATCCATCCATCCATTTTCAATACCGCTTATCCTCATTAGGGTCGCGGGGGCGCTGGAGCCTATCCCAGCTGACATAGGGCGAAGGCAGGGGACACCCTGGACATATATATATATATGTCAAAACAAAGGTAAGAACCATGCAGTTCATAAGAATAACATTAAGCTATACCGTCTATATAAATTGAATAGAGGTGCCTCTGTATTCAAAATAGGATGTCCATAGAAATAGGAATCTCCAATACAGAGTCCAAAGATAATCGCAAGGGAACAACATCTACATCTGGAATAACCAATGGTACAAAATAATTTCACAATACTGAGCACCACACATCCAAAATCATCCAAAATAGTTATCCGAAATGGATCTCTCCTCAGGAGCAGATAGTCAGTTCTGTGTCCTCTTCGAGGACATATGACTCTCAATTATCTGAGAGTGGATTATACGTTGTGTTGGGCTTCAGTAAAATGGACACTCCTGGACTTGCTGCATCATGATTACAAAGGGCACTCTTGTGTTCAGGTTTGGGCTCTCGTTGTTCCTCCAATATATATGAAGCCGCATCAGAAACAAGTTATAAGCAGAGTATTGTATATGTTTCTAAATCATATCAGGAGTGAAACTTTAAATCCGACACATATGAGGATTTAGATTTGGCTCAAGCTAACGGTTACTGATTTCCTAAAACACTGCTGTAGCTAGGTCTATTAATCACACGGTCGAATGAGCTGTTTACCTGAAGGCGTGACAAAGTTGCATCAAGGGCAACAGTTACCTGCAGGTAAACAACAAAACGCTATGTCATACCTCCATGTTATCACTTCTAGACACAACATTTCAGAGCCTCAGTCATTGCCTCGCTCACTCTCTCCCCCCACGGATGAGGTCGTCTTGACACTATCACAACCCACAGAACTTTGCTCACAGGAGTCTTTGCCTGCAACCGATTACAGCAGAAAATCCAACATATTCTGAAGTAGCAGCACAGGCCGCGCGGCAGGAAATTAATCTGCCAACATTATCTGTGCAGAGCGACACGTACGGAGGAGGAAATCTCATGTTGGTCAGACCCTTTGGTAACCTTATTTTTGATTGGCATGAAATAGATTATCCGGCAGCGTAATAACGGCGCACTCAAAAGAGGATTTAAGTCTAAAAGACCCTCAGTGGGGGAAGGTAATACTTTGATATCACAGTGAATTTAAAACCGAGAATATTCTACAACCTGTGAGTTTTAGCTCTGTGTGCAATAGTATATAACATCAGCACTGTACTCCTCATATCAAGTAGAGCTACTGCTACATTATTGAAGTTTGATTAAATAAATAAAAATATATATATCAATTTAAGTATATTGATACGTATTATAAGCGAAAAAATAATATGATCAAATCATCCAAGCCTGGATTATTCAAAAGAATCAAGGAGGGCGACACCTCCAGGTGCCACATGAGCCCCAGATTCATTTTTTTGGTAAATTGATTGATAAATTGATTGCACATTTGTTAGGGAATGCGCACTTTGAAGGAAGGAGGGTCCTGAACTATTATCTAATCTCAAAGTGTGGTGCGTAGAAGGTCACAGTGTCACGGTCTAGTTTTAGGATCTTTACTATTTATGTTTTTAACTTAAATGTCATGCTTTTGGCAGGCCATAACAGAATGAGTGGGGTCCACTCTGTAATCCCAGCAAATGCAATCTGTGAAAAAAGGGCCTCATCATGCTGCTTGTGTTAAATGAAGGCATCTTAAAATGAAAGCTTCAGACTGTGGGTTTTTCCTCCAAACTTTAACTAACAACCAAGATTTACAGTTTAATTTGATATGAAAGTGGGGCGCTGTTTTTGTTTCTTCTGGCTCTTGGAATATGCAAACCAGTGGCAACAAACCTAAAGTTTCCCTAATGCTGCATAAACAGTAGAAAAAAACTGAAAAAAGTCCCTCATCAGGGGGGAATAGACATGATACTGGAATGTGTGCATGTTCTTGTACTGTAGGCTGCTGGATTAAGCTCTCTTCATTGCATGGAGATAGTTTTCATATATACTAAGCCAGTATATTGTGAATAGAGCCAGGACACACAAAGAGGGAGACCAATGATAACAAAATAATCATATTTCCTCAAGTATGAAGATACAACAGATGGGGGAAAGGTCCAGTCCCGGTGATTTAGTCTTGAGCGAAAAAATGCAGACAAATATTAAGTACCTCCCAGTATGAGATGTTGAAAACGTATAATTGATCAATCAATACTTTGGACGGCCATGAATTTTGCTGCAGTGGGCAATGAATCAAAATGTCAATCCCAAACTATGCAGATGATAAGTGGACCTCTGCAAAGCCTTTGGGACACACACAGTGTCTCCATGAGCAAAATATCCCATAAATACCTGCCAGCTCTGATAGTTTGTTAGCACAGAGTTCATCACCAGGGCTGCCAGGCGCGTTGCTTCAGGTTTTTAGTGATTGCTGTCATTTCAAATGGCTGCCAGTCTTGCTTTGTTTGAGTCCACGATAACGATCAAATAAAAAAAGCTGAGAGGAAAGTGTACGGAGAAGCTTGCGTCTGTGTGTGGCCACACAATGCAGAGTAATGTGTTTATCCCCATCCTCCACTTCACTGCAGCGCACCATCTACATTCTGCGTGTAACTCTTCAGCCTTGTGTGGTTTCACTCGGGGTTCATTAACCAGTGAGCTAAGTGTGGGAATTGGACACAATTTGATTAAACACTTTTCCAGCCAAACCAACATCAAGCCCGAAATTACCAGTGTGTTAGGTGCCAATAACAAAATGTCCAAATATCACATTATATCTTGTTTGTTTAATCTGAGCACAGACAGACAGCAATAACTTGCAATTAACCTGCTGTTTTATAATGAATTCCCAAAAATACCACAAAGCACCTCCATTATAAAAACATAATGGCAATTTATTTTGCTAGATGATCTAATAACGTTAGCTAGGTAAGCATAAACAAAGATCTCCTAAACTAAGGTGTCTGATTATTTAGTGTAAAAAACACGTTTTTTTTTTGTTTCTATCAGGCGGTTTTAAAGTTTGGAAAGAGACAGGAAGGAGACGTCATTCTCACCCTCCCTCCTAACTTCTCTTCTCCCATCTGCATTGTGTAACACAGATAACGGTGACATCCAGCAGCCACTGACAGGCACTTTTTAACCAAGTGTGAAATTGTCTCTGCTCTCGACATCTACACATTTCCTTCTGAGAAATATTGATGAAAGATGTCAAGATTTCTGGGTAAATGTAAAGTAGACATCCCGGACCGTGGAAAGCACAGGTAATGGCACATGTTTTGGTGCCGATAAGAGCCTCTAAAATATGCCCACACATAACGTACCTGCTTGATCTTTTAAAGCCAGACATCTGAGTACATTTTCACAAAGTCAATCGGATGTTCAGTCTATTTTGCCTGCAAAGAGCTTCAGCGAAGGCCTAATGACTTAAAATCCACCCAAAGACACAACCAGTACCAAGGGCTAAAATATTTAACTTCGTAAAATCAAACTTTTTTCCATTTTCCTTCACATAATTCTAAAACATTGTAATAATAGCTGTCAGAGAGATGCAGAAGCCAGGAGTTGTGAGAGTCATCGAGAGGAACAGCAGGAGAGTACTTCTGACATTTCTTAATGGAGATGAAACCTTTCGGGAACATAAGACGTAACTGCTGGTGACACTTGGTTTCAACAAGTCTAATGAAAAGACCAAAATCCCAGGGCAATTCAGGGCAGGCCAACAGGTTTTCTCATCGTGCCACCAGATGGGTTATTTCACTTTAACATCAATAAGTCCCTAAAACAGTGTTTATTTAAGACCAAAGACCCACACAAGTGTGCACTCTCATGTGCACACAGCATTCCCTGCAGGAAAGCACTACTGCACTGGAGTAAGTGGAAATGCTCAAAGGATTTCCCTCCAATAATCTAAAACCACAGAGAGCACAAATATAAATAAAAGTCTGTAGTTCAGTTAAATTGCTGTGGCCGAGGCTGCACGGGAGAGGAGAGTTATTTATGAGATGAACTTATTTCTGCTCATAGCTGTATTGTCTTCACTGACGTCAGACAACATGTTAGTGTCTCAACTCACACATCGGCTATTTAATGACAATCTCACCATTTCAGTTTTGAGTTTGAATTCTGAATTCTTAAATCAGATGTTGTCAGCCCAGAGACATCATTGAGAACATCCATAAACAAGTAAAATTGCTTAAATAGGTTAAAATGCCAGATGATATATCACTATCAATATTTAGGGGCTAAACACTTTTTACATTGTATTAATATCTACCCTGATTTTGGAGCAAAAAATGTGATTTAAGACACAACTCCTACAGCAAGCTGAATCATGATTTCCAAACTCATCTGTCTGTAAGAGGTTCATCTCGCTCAGTGGCTTTATAAAACACGAATAGCCACCACAAAAGTCCTCGAGACACTTTTTTAAAATAAAAGACACTATATTGTTAAATCAAACGACAGCCTACTCACTTTTGGCAGATGTCCGTAGACCAGCAAGAGGAAGAACAGCTGTGAGGCATCCATCCTGTCTTTTAGTGGGAGAGTTTTCTTATCAAAGGCTCCTCGATATCTGCAAAAAGCTCTCTGTAGACACGTCAACGTGTGTGTGAAGAAGGCGACGCCGTGTTTACGTGTGTTCTCTAGTGTGAGAGAACCCACTCCATCGGACTGCGCGTTTCTCTGTGCGCTCCTGCAGCAGGAGAGCTGCGTCTGTGGGACCGACTGCGCCTCCAGCTCTCCGCCTCTGGCGGCTCCACGCGACCTGCAGGAGGCGCTGTGCTTGTTTACGCTGTCGGACTAATGTGGGTAAGTAAGTAAGTAAGTAAGAAGTCACTTATTCACTATTGTTGAGCCCGTGATGTCAGTAACCAGGCGTCACACCACTGTTTTTTTTTTATTTTGTAACGAATTTTAGGAACTTCTGGCAAATAAAATGTATTTTTCCATATTGGGAGTTCATCGAAATATGCTGTAGGTGGCGCTAATTCTCCAATCAGGTGCCATTTTACCACTGCAGAAGAAGACAACTAACGCAATTTATAATAACTGGATTCTAACCTCAAATCGATTTGACAAAATAGAGAAAACATGATAAAAATAGTTAATTCATGTTTAATTGGAGTCTCCAAACAGATTGGATGTGTTCTTCTTTTGTTAGTGGACCTTTGAGTCGCATGCTTCATTCATGAATTTGTTCAGTATGTTTCAATTGTTGCAATCTTGCAAACTTATTTTTGCTATATTTTGAGGCTGGTTTGTTTTGGGGTTTTTTTTATACTTAATGAATACTCCATGAAATAACAAATAAAGGTAAATGGAGAAAAACATATACAGTTTGAAGTAGTCTGTATGGCGTGTGCAATTTTTTACATTACAAATAAACATTAAATAATAACAATGTTTCAGTGCTATTTCTGAGTGCTCATAATGACTTACAATAATTACAGTAGTGCCATGTTGATTTACTGTATACCTGCAAAAACCTTATAGCCCCTGGCTGGAATGCACATTCTTTTTAAAACATTCGTCACCTGTGTCCTGTGAAAAGTCTTGAAACAATCATGGAAAACAAACTAGATTGTACAAAACAAATCCTGAGTTCTTTAATCTGCCAGTTTGAAGATATGATGTTAGAAATATGGACAACAATGACAGTCAGAGCCAGAGAGCTAGAGGGACTCCTGGGTGTCCAGCAGCTCTTTACCATAATGTGGCAATAAAGCTGCATGATTTGTGAGACAATGACTCACAAATACATAGAGAGGCACCCCCGAAAAGGATGCTTGCCCGGCATGATAAAAAAAAAAGTCCATTACCCAAATTGCACTGGCGAATCCTCTTGAAACCGCTAATGCATAAAGATGAGAAAGGTGTAATCAGGAATGTCGTGCAAATCCTTATGTAACTCATCAACAAAACAGAGAGAGAGTGGAAGAAATTTAATTTATCCACCAATTTGTTCAACTGTGAATTGTAATTTATGTGAAAGTGGAGGAAGGTGATGACAAAGTGGGCTTCATTTGGGTCAAAGGAAGGGTGGTGAAATGATCTAAAGACCCTTGCAGCAACTCTACAATCTGTCACAAACATTGTTCCCCCTGCACGACGCCTCTGCATCCATCCTGGATTACTGGCTGCAGCAGCAGTCGTCCATCTCCTCCATCTTCCCACAGTGCCACGCTCGTGCTGTCAGTGTCACCGCTGATCGAACTCCGCTCACAGCTGACCGGACCTCATGGCACACTTTCATCCTCAGTCTCTGTGACAGGCCGAGTTCAACCCGCGAGGCATTTCTCGTCATGAATATTTACGGAAAATATGCTTTGCACAAGCCAAAACAACAAAAACGTGTTTAATTTCAACTTTTTTATTCACTGAAGAGGCAATGAATGATAACGAGTTACCAAACTAATATGATATGATATTACTTACAAGTAGGATCAACTGTTTCATCACATGTCACATCCTCTCTTTTTTATCGAATTTAATGTAAAACATTAAAATTGTGTTCAGTGTTTTGCTTTCTAAGCAGATCCAAATTGATTTGTATGTTTCGAACAATAATGCAGAATAATTTAATAGCGTGAAACTGGGGTTGCAATATGTCTGTCATCATTGTAACCCCAGTTATTATGTCCTCACAACATGTGTCCAGTAATACTCCCACCACTGTGGTTGTTGTTTTATCATTTGAGGCACAAAGCAACATCTCCTTACGGCCTCTATTTATAAAAGAAAAGGGTTTAACCGAAGGTGAAGGTGAAGCATTGGTGTGTATTATGATGCTGTGTTGGTGAACGCCATTGTTAGCTGACAGGACGTTCACAAACTGAGCCGGGGTCAGAGGGAATAGAGGAAGAGGAAATTGGAATTGAGTTTCCACACCTGCGTCTTTTAGCCAACTCCACTTTGGCCAATTTTTTCATTAGAATCACATGCACACATTGTACATCTTTTTGTGTTTATATATCATCACATATCATTTTTGAAATATTGTATAACAACAAAGAAGGAACCTTGAACCTTGAAACGCACTTTTGTTATCTGTGGACAATGGGAAATAATCAATATCTGGTTTGAAAGAAAAACTCTGCAGCCAGAGTTTTTCTTTGGTTGTTCAACTGCAGAGACACAAAAGTTATGTTGTGTTGCTGTGGACGCCCTGTCCACAGCAACACAACTCGAGGTGAGATTGGAATACAGTTGCAAGCTAGCGTGAGAAAGTCCTGCTGTTTAGGATGCTTGACGCTTCTTCGTGTTGCAACAAATCGTAAATATTGTTTACATCTCAGGAGGAAGCAGCTGGATCATGTGGGAGCTCGCAGCCCTCGTGCCTTTTTTTTGTTTCGCAGTCTAAAGATCAAAGATATAATCCAAGTTTTTAGAAAATTGTGGAGTCAATACAGTTTTTATCTAAACTGCTGCAATCAGTGGGCAAACTAAAGAGCACTTCCTGCCCTTTTATGCAAATTAAAGCAATTGCTCCCGGCTGTCTCCTTGGAGATGTTCACAGACAAAAGACCAGCCTGGTGCTGCACAACGTAACAAGTACACTATATGCGGGAGAGAAATAGATGACAAAAAAGCCTTTTCACCCTTCTCTATATGGACTTCATATCGCAGCTTGTGTGGTTTACAAAAGAGATACACTTCTATACACACGGCTCAAGGCAGTTGGCTCTGTGGGAAGTGTTTGCACGTCTGCGAGTGCCAAACCTCAGTATCCAGCATTCAGAAGGGTCCGGAGGCTTACCAGGTGAGGTGTGGAGGAGCAGCCTGCCAGCTGTAGTACAGCCACTCTGCTGTCAGTGTCTTAGCAATACATTCTCATTTATGTTTGTCTCTGCATACATCGAAACACGAAGCCAAAACCAGCGGTGGAAAATACCCAAATACATCCAATTCCAAGGTTCATTAACTTCAGTGTTTCGCTGTCATGTTACATTATACCTCTGCTCTAAAACATTCAATGTTGTACTTCATTTATCTCACAGATATAGTTTCGAGGCACAGAATAAGAATTTAAAAACCTTATCCAGTTTAATTTCTGGGATAAATATTGTGAAATTTTCTTTTTACACTCTAATGATTATACATTAGTATAGTTGGGACTGTCACAATATCAGCTTTGATGATCATCGTGGCCAAAATAATGTTGCAATATCTATGGAAAGTTTGAAAATATGAAAAACATTGTCATTACCTGTATAACGCAACAGCCCGAAGTAACATCACAGACACAGACCATTTTCCAGCGGCTGGTGAATAGTTCCTTTTCTTTCCTTTAATGTTACTGACAATACTTTCATACTGTCCAGACGTTTTTGAATGCCAGACTTTTACTTGTAATAAAGTATTTTACAATGTGGAATCATTTTTACTCAAGTCAAGGATCTGAATAAATAGAGACAACTCAAGTGACAACACACAAAGCAATGACTTGATAAGCAAACTGCATCTGATGGTGAAACGACTCAAGGACAAACAGAGAGCCTCTTGTTTACTCTCAGAATGCACTCGGCAGTCATGAAGCCGTCACACTGCTGACGCCAGAGGAAGTGTGAGTGTTATGATTTGTACCACTGAGCAGGACGTCCTTACTCAGCGACCCAATAGAAAGACAGCATGCTTGATCTGGAATCAATACAAGAAGCGTTTAAATCCCAACTGTCCTGATAAGATGAAAGTATCTGTCACTTCGTTGAATGATTTGAAAACGATGCCTAGGAGCGAAGGGACTACACCAAAGTCAGTGTCACTGTATCCTCCTCCAAGAATCCTGAATTCTTCCAGGTTCATCTGTGTCTTAACCGAGAGTCGCTCCTCCATCACACCTCCCAGAGGGAGAATTAGTTTGGCTGAATGCTATTTCATACTCAGACCTCGCATTCGGCCTCATGCAATCATCGTGTTTCTGGAGTGTAAAATGGTTATGGCCTTCAAGCGTAATTGGAGGACCTGCAGTTTTACAATGACTGGAGAACAACGGGGCAGAAAGAACATATTACTGATGCTAATAAAGCCTTAAGGAATCCTTAGAGCTAAGGAGTTATGTGTTTGATTTATTAAACAGTAATTAAAGAAGTGAACATAATGATGCAGGTTGTGTTTTCAAATCTGACCAGTTGGGCTCCACACAGGTCTTTAATGATTCTTTAATGGTTGACATTTTGACCAGTCATCTATCCATTCGTACTCTCATGTTTACCGTGGTGGCCGTTACGTCAATTTAATAAAAGAGGCGTGACAAAGCGTCCCTCGGCGCTGCTGAATACACATTTTTCAGAGCTTTGACAGTTAAAGTGGTAACTTATAGTCCTGGGACGAGTAAAATCACATCTGTGTGAGCAGCTTTTCATTCCCCCAATCACCTGCCAAATACAAAAACTTAAAACAATTCATAACCCTTTATAATGAAATACCTTCTAGAAGCAACAGAAACAAGAGAAACAATGACTGCAGAAAGTCTTCATAAAATAGAAAGGTGTTTTAATAAATCTGAATCTGGCCTGAAGAGACACAAATATTGACATTTTGAGGCCATCTCATTCAGTCAGAGTTGGTCTGTTTTAGTTCACCTATAATTAGTCCTTTGTTTCCAGCTTGTTTCACTTTCATTGTTTTAGACTGAAAACCAGCTGAAGAGAAATCAAGCAGTAAAAATACAACAAATAATGTGTTTAGTTTTCCTATTTATGGCTGCTAACCAAAGTAAAGCTGCTACATTCATATTATAGTGTATAAACAAGCTGAATGAAGACGGTGAACATGGTCAATGTTAGCATTGTCATCGTAGGTATGTTAGCATTTAGCTCAAAGCACCAAGTGGCTGGAGACGGTTATTTCTTCTTCTGAAAAATGTGATTTTATTCATCCAAAAACAAATGAGGCGCCCATCCGAGTCAACTATTAACTTAATCCTGCTCAGCAGAACATTTGGTTGAGGCCATATCATTTCGCCTCAGGACACGTTTGAAAAGGGATAGAAATGATCCGATGCAGTCTTTTCCGCTATCTCTCAGAAGCCCAATCCTCAGTCATGCACAGCCTCCAGAAGCAACTCATCCACATGAAGCGATGGTTCACGGAGAGATGGCGTCCGGTCTCTAACAGAAAGCATGACGGTTCAGAAGGAGGATTAGTGGAAGTATTGTTCTGCAGCTACAAATCTGAGCAGAGGACGTACAGTTGATGAGCATCAGTGGCCTGATATCGCATAATTTCAAAGTCACATTTTATTCTGTTTGGAGCTGAGATGATGACATATATGCTTGCATGGGATTGTCTGGAATAATTACATCACTGCAATGGAGTAGCGGGTCATGAAAGGGAAACAAACTCAAATAAATAAATAAAACAAATAGTCACAATTTCGACTGCAGGCATGTTGAGGCCCGGCCGCAGACAGCTGGTGCGAGCTTGATGCTCAGTGAATCCTACGAGACGCATTCATACTCGCTGAACTGAAAATGAACCTTTCCTGTCTTTGCCTGTAGCTTCAGAGCTGTCAGTCATAGTTTTGATCCTGTGAATTGATGCTTTGTTCACAGGCAGAAGTTCATTGATTTATACAAAATAAAAAAGGATCTATTTACAATCAATCACTATGCAGAATACAATGAAACTAGACCAGGGTGTTTCCCTGCCTGGTGCATGCTGGGCGATGCTTCACAATAACAAGTGTGTTTAAAGTGTTTAGTCACACTTTACAATTACACATAAAGTATCTATTTTCCATTCCTTATCCAAACCTTATCCGTATCTTATTTTAGGGTCGCGGGGCTATGGAGCCGAAATTATTATTATGTGATGAATTTACATTATATTGTATAGCTGTGTATGTACTAACTATCAGTTATTAATAGTTTTGTCTACAAACTAAAGGCCAAGATGATGTTGTGAAATCTCTTGTATTGTCTCAGCAAACAGTCCCAAAACTCCAAAAACATTCAGTCAACTATTATATATGACATAAATGTAGCAAATCGTTGTGAATATTTAGCATTTGTGGATAAAAAAATTTAATGTAATGTATGTAAAATAATATCTACAACACCACAATTTTCCCCATGAATTTGTATTGTATTCGGCTCAGTAAAAAGAGGATAGTTGAGCGCTGTTTTAAATGTATCTGCTGCATCTAAGATAAAAAGTTAACTAATTGCATGAGTGAGTACATTTTCATAATGCCACGGTTTCACCGTATTAATGTCAGTCAAGTGAATTCGTGGCTGCAAAGTTGTTGCCTGAGACCTCGACAGCACGTTAGCTTAATTAGAGAGACTAGATTAAAGGGTTCCTCTGATCCAGTGAATAAACTCTCCTCTAAGTTATTCCAACACCGTCTGAAAGCAGCACACATCTTGTGTGTCTAACTTTAGAAGAAGAAAAAGGTTTCTTGATTAGGGCACTTGCCAATCCAGTTTTTGATATGTTTATGAGTCGGTTTGTCAAGCAAACTCATCATTGATCCTTGTCTTTACAAGGTGTAAATGGTGTTCGCGTACAATGAAAATTCACAGTGTTTTAAAAAAAAAGAAACTTGCCACTGTGCTCGAAATAACCACATTATTCAATATCCAACTTGCTTTTAACCTCAGCAACCCACATGGATAGTTGTTAACGGTCCCTCACACAACAATTCGTATTATATCTTGTGAATAGTTCATTTTTCGTGCGTTCTCATTCAAATGGCCGGCAACAGTACCAGCTCAAACCCATATATGAAATGGTTATAATAATTCGTCCATAACATTTTGGCAGCGTGTTGCACTGTCCCCACATGAACCCACATGAACCATAGAGGTGGCAGATCAAAAAAAAGCAGAAATGTTTGTAAAAAAAAAAAAAAATCATATTTCACATTATGATGTTGTTAATTGACTTAACAACTTCAATTACAGCAATGACTTCCTTTGAAAACACAAAATAAGTGCTGCAGAATATATTGTGACATGATGTGTACCATAAGATGTTGTATCCAGCTGCTGTTGATCAGTGAAGTCTCATTTTGGGCATGTCACACATGTCACACATGTCACACATGTCACACATGTCACACAAGCAATACAATTTCCTGACTGGAACAAATCCCACCTTTCTTATTGGGGAAAAACGGTCCACTATAGAAACAGCAGAACCAATGACACAAGTATTTAAAGTAAACATCAATTTAATGGAAGAAAGATCCACATGGAACAAAGAACTGTTAACACACTGTTACAAAGCATGGCAATATGCATTATTATTCTTGTGGTTTGGTGCTTATATTTCTAAATCCCATTCCTAACCAAACATGGACAATATCATAACAATATTTATTTTTGTAATTAAGTTTTAAAACGAATATTCTCGGCTGTCTAAAGGATCAACAGTTGAAGTCGGGTACTGCTGTCAGTCCCTTCAGAATCAAAAGGCACAGTAACATGAACCTCTCCTGTGGCGCCGGCATCAGCAGACCATAATGCAACAGAGCCAGAAGAAGTGATGCCCTCACAAGTGACAACTGAAGTGTAAAAACTAACTCTTGTCTTGCATGTTGATTTAAAACCTGTAACACAATAAAGGCGACAAGTCGACATCCTTCATCGGAGGTTTTTCAATAAAGGAGCTCCCTACAATGAACTTGGCTGAGAAAAAATGGGAGTAAATTAAAACACTACATCACAAAATAACTGAATGCACTGACACAGATTGGTGATAGAGAACAGTATGTGCAAATCCAAAGGTTTCTTTAAATGTATATTTATTGTGTCTCCATCAATCAGTGAGTAGATAGTCCTCTTGCTCTTTAACAACGCAACTCTTCATGAAATGTATTACCACAGGCTCTTGAAATACCTGAGAGGGCTGACTCAGCATCTTCAGTAGATTCATTTGCTCCATCAGATTGATTTTGGACGCCATTGGCTGCTTTTCAACACCATTATCCAGCTTCCAAAGTCACATTCTCAAGGTGAAAGAGGGAAGATCCTAAAAGCTTTAACACAAATTGGTGGCGTTATGAGTGCGGTGGAGTGAGTGGGCGGTCCTCTTTTAACAGCCTCCAACGAGCCTCCTGACACAACTTCCCTCCACAGGGCGCCAGCTGCCCGACTTTGATTGTGGCCAGAAATAAACCAGACCGTGACTGTCCTGTCCTCAGTTTCCCACCGTGGACATCTTGTCCGGAAACACAGGTGTGAGGTAAGAGGCTAGGGAAAAGAAAGTATTCAAAAAGTCACAAAACAAATGTGAATATCTGATTTAAGTATAATTGTCCCAACACGTAATGACTTCACTGCTGTGGCTTTGTAGCCCCAACACCAAGAGAAGTCATACATCGGACGGGGGGGAAAACGGATCACAAATATTTAGATTTTTTTTGTTAAACTCATTGATTTTCTAAAACAGCAGGGCACTGTGGTTTTCAGCTACGGATGTACACGCATTTGGTGTTGTAGTAAGTGTGACCCACCCTATCACCAGACAAAAACGCCAATATTGGACCCAGATTACTTTCAGTGACAGCATTTTGTTATTATCTTTTTGTTTTAAGTCCAATGACAATATGTCTTTATTTATTCTGTCTTTCCTCAATATCAGTGCATTTGAACTATGTGATTAAAATAGGGAAATATTGCGGTTACGGCAAATAAATGAGGTATTAAAAACACATATTTTTCGACTATACCTTGAATAGGGAATGTAGAGCCGTAGTAGCACTCTAGTAGCACTTAAATGTCCCTTACCGATAGCACTTTGTTGTTTAGCACTTTAGTAGCACTTAAATGGCACTTACGGATAGCACTCTGTAGTTTGACGTTATTGAAGAAATTGTACTTGCTTGATTCTTGTTTTTCTGAGTTTGGACTCATGGTTTAATGCACTTATTGTAAGTCGCTTTGGATAAAAGCGTCAGCTAAATTACATGTAATGTAATGTAATGTATTACGGTTGGGCACCTGAAAACTGAAGGTTAGAGAAAAGTAATGATTGCTTCCTATGTTAATGGTAATGAAATACCGTGTTGTCAAGGGTAACGCTGCAGCTCATTTATGCATTTAGTTCTCAGGCAACAAAGAATAAACGGCATCAGGCTTTGACGACACCCACCATAATCGTTAGTTTTCATTGTAGTTTCCGTTTGGTCTTTTCATGGGATTTGGTGACGATAAGAAAAATACAAATATTGAGAGGAAGTGGACTGTGTGTTGAAGGGTGGCCTTTAGAGTTTGTGAATTTTCAGTGAAACTTATACAACTAAATAATGTTTAACCTTGATGTGGCATGAGAGTGAAAAGCACTGCTAATTGAAAGGTGGCTTGTTTGTCCACTGACATTTTCTATTGGCATAAATAGGAACTGAACTTCAAAGGCTTTTCATTCTGTGGATGAGCTCAGAAACGGCTCATCTTTTTTCAAGCTCAGTTTTTGACCTTCATTTGTTTCATTTTGAAGATTATTAGTACAAGTGTCATCTTCCTCAGAAGTATTGCTCACAGAAAAAAAAGCCAGCTTATACTGCACACAACTTTAGACAATGTAGCGCTCTATAGCATGACAGATTGTATATCTGAATTTATAGCTGAACGTGTCCAAGCCCGTACCTCATCCTGCCCGGATCTACTTTGTGATTCTCGACACCCCCTCTGTGAACTTACTGATGATATTTTTCAGGCCTGTCACAGTGAAAGATAAATAGGATGCAGGAGGAGGGACCTTGCTTCACATAGGGGACCATGCACCCGGCTAACATGATCATTTACTTTGTCAGTTCTCAACTCAACACGCATGAAAAGAAGGAACTTAGCAACAGGATGAAATGGACTAGTTGAAAATAGTTGAAATAAGGTTGAAAATAAACTGAAATAAGGTTTTAGATCTGAGTCTGAGAAAACAACAAAATATATTGATAGCTATAAAAAGGATATAACTGCACTTCATTATACAGTAAAATAATATATATATAATACTGTACTTCATTTTACAGTAGGACTATGGTAAAAAAATACTGTTGTTAGTTTAATGGTAATTTTACTACAGTATGAAAAACCGCAACAACTGGATGATTGTTGCCAGTTATTTACTGTTGACAATAAACAACAAGACCTTTTGCATTTAGATCTACGATGAAAGAAAGAGCCATGAGCCGAAGTGGATATAAAAAAACAGCAACACCTTCCTGTGATTTTAATTTGTATTCAGGGTGTCAGAAAAGTGGCGATTCAACGCTGTGGTAATAATTTGTGAAGCTATAGTTTGTGGTCTCAAACCGGATTAAATAACAATAAATAAGACATCAACACATTTTCACAGCATTTGTCAGTAATATAGTGGAAACACTGACTGTTAAGTTCCATTGATAAAACAATTCCTCTTTACAGGTCAAACTGAATGGGGTGGATTGCTTAAGTTAATGGATTGCAAAGAAGAAACTTCTAACTTTTTAAAAGGTGACTTTGGGGTATTTCTGCTCTCCTGGATCTTGGAACAGGAACATTGAAAGCGAGTAAGATGACAAGCAGTAATGCTCTGAGGCTAAAGTGAATCTGGGATGTCTCGGCTACATGCCACTTTGATTAGTTTAAATGTAAGAAAAAGACACTCCAGACACTCAGACTTCTTCAAAACCATTAAGACAACCAAAGCTGTGTTTTGGTTGGACTGAGATCTCATGGCTCTCAGTAGCATTTGGTTGAGAACTGCTGTAGCAGAGAAAACCCAATTAATCTGTTTATCTTTCTCTTTTCTTCCCTCTCTCTCTGACTGAAGCTCTAAATCTGTCCCTTTCAAATCCAGCTTTAAATACTTTTTTTGAGAGACTTTTTCCCCATGGCACCCACAAAAAGTAGAGACAGAGAAAAAGTAAAGTTTGTTGTTGTGGTCGGCCGAAGAGAAACCAGGAAGACAAGACAATCGGATGTAAAGAGAAAGGGAAAATGAAGGCCGCTGCCATTGGGGAGCTACTGGAAATGAAAATGAACCGGCAGGGAAGACGTTCAAGCCGCGGCTCATATGTATTTATGTGGATCCCTGTGGAAGAACGTTGATAATGCTCAAGAGAAAACCACTGTTGCCAACATGTATGAGATTTTTGAAAAATAATTAGTTTGGATCCGAGTAGCAACAAGAGAAATCATTTTATGTTACCCTGATTTTTCTTTTTTTTTTTATAGTTCAACTTTAGAGTTTGCATGCGTTCACTCTCCTGACATTTATTTGAAGTGATTTTAATATAAATGTTATTCAATGCTATTCATTTTAATGGTGAAAAATATGAGATCAGTATAGCATTTCGAATGAGCTGGTGGTTCGTGCTGCTATAGCGTCACCGGTATAAATGTTCAACTATTTCACTGTCAAAAAGACTTAATATTAATCCATAGCTGCTTCAACGTCTTATTCATTACCTCCATCTCCTCTTACGTTTAGCTACTTCAGCAATAACTTTCTATTTCAAACTTATTAATCACATTAAACTAACTGTTAAAGTGTTTCCTGACTCAAAAATGTTGTATCTTATCTCTTCAGTTATGTATCAGTAATATAATTTGACCTTGCTTACATTTTTGTATCTCGCCTATGACCCTGTTCTTTTTGTATATATTTATTCAGGCGATGATGTGCAAAAAACACTGCAGTCTCAAGTGTCCTTTTTTTGTTAAATTCAAATACAATGCACAAGGCCACATATTAGTCTTTATGTTTTCTCGTCCTCTGGCTTCTAGTAGTTCTGTATCTCAGAGCCCAGGAAGCCCACGGGCACTTTATTGATTTCCTTTTCAAGCGATGATTCTTAAAGAACGTATTAAGTTGGCAAAGGTTCATGCTAGGTTGAAGCAGCTGTCAAAAGATAATTGGAATTTTAGATTCAAAGGCGGTTTTAACTCCCAGAAGCCTCATCAAGCCTGTAACCCTGAGCATTTGCTCTGCAGTACCTTGTGTAATTCATTTGCCTTCATTCTCAAGAGAAACTCTGGTCCAACATAAATTGTGTTTTTCCTTTGAAAGTTCCTCTGCGTAATCATAAGAGCAGCCGAGGATCAGAGGACCGGCAGGACTCCCCTCGTGTGGGAGGCTGGAGGGGGATGTGATGAGATTTGGTGCTGAAATGTAAGACAGGTAAAGTTATCGAGGTAATATGTCAACGTGGATTCAAGCGAGTGAGAGATTATTGTATCACGATGATCTTTTCATATAGAGAGGAATGGGTTGATGCCGAAAGACGTGACGTTTCATTTTGGTCATTTTCACATGAAGTAGAACTCATTTTTCATCAGGCTATTGACATCCAAATCTGCTTTTATGTTACAACATTACAATTCCGTCTCTTCCTTTTCAATTTCTTTTTTTTTAAGTGAACATTTTTACAAGCTACTGCGCGGTAAAACAAGCCAAGATGGATGAAAATACATTTTAAATGAAAAGTAATCATGACTTTTTATTTCCCTGGAAAGATAGGCACAGTTTAAGTCTGAACATTTTTTTGTACACCAGAATTTAGGTTAATGGTCCATAATGATTATAATGTGTTCATAATTCACACGTATAACTGTTGTCATTGCTTTGTGTTGTGTCAATGATGCACATTGTTGTCTCCTATGTCCTCCAGAACAGGGTGAACTGTACCTCTAGTACAGTTTTTAAACATAGTCGGCCCATATTCTATCAACCTTTGCCATAATTCCACATTAAATCTCACATCCCTCCTTTACCAGCACTCATAAAGGACACTGATGTTTTACAGAATAATATGCAACCATTGTGAGTTAGTTTATGGATTACAAACATGTGCTTAAAAATAATGAAGAAATAGATAAGAATAAATCATATTATTTGAAATGCAGAAGTATTTTGTGAATGACGTGTCACGCAGTTACCCCTGAACCTCTTTGCAGTTACCCAACCTGTGCTGTGCAACCGTTCTGGGTGATGGAGCATTGAGGTTATGAAGTGGGCTCCATGCTTTGTCCTTTCTTGTAGAGAAGACTTCAAACACAACATATGTTCTCAGTCTCAACAGATGCAACACATAACCATCAGATCTCATGGGCAGATGTTCCCGGGCCAATGCTTCACAAGTTCAAATAAACAATATTACAGTCTTTCCTCTGAGTATTTCCATGTTGCACAATGGATATGTATATGCTGTATAGTCTGTTTAGCCTGTTTACAGAGATGAACTCTTCGGTATAACTCATGTGGATAAAGAAAGTGCAGAGACTGATTCAAAGTCCTGTTGTCTCTGTGCCATTTGTGTGGGCTGTTAGCTGTCTACATGGATGTAAATCAACAGCAGAGTTTACCCTGGTTATGCAGCTGTTTGTTGTTTCATTCAGGATGCATATTTGTGCAAAAGTTGCACTTTCACCGTAAATACTTTATTATTCACTCTATTTTATACCCAAAGCAAATGTTCAGAGCCAACATGAACAAAGAGAGGAAAGCATTCAATGCTTGAAGTCTGTTCCTTGAACTGAGACTCAGACTAATCACGGAAAACTCGCGTAGCTTTTGTGGGACTAAATGAATTCATGGCATGCAAAGCTCAGCGAAGGTAAATACTGAGGAGTAATAAATAAACTCTGACCATGAATGTGTTCGCCGGCTGCCAGCTTTTGGTGTGACACTGTTTCTTCCTGCTCCTTCATGCTTACAATGCAGTGAGTCAGATGGGTTATTCAGAAATGTAAATATTTACTGAGTCAAAGAGGTTTGTATGAGCTTTCGATGCCTTGACTAATCGTATTGAATTATATCAAAAATACACACTCCAGTTCCATCTAATGACAGAGCATTTTCCACACTGCTCTGTAGGCTATTCTTATTTCAAGATCCCTGGAGATTAAAATGAAAACTGTACTGTCACAAATTGCCATCCACAACAAAGCTTGTAAGCGTGGAAGCGCTGGTGGTTAAATGAGATGTGTCAAATTCACTTAAATCAGATGCATTAAGGGAAAGGGATGAGAGTAAGAAAGTGCATTTTGCATTTTGCAGCTCTGTGAAGCAGATTTTCTTGAATACATTATTCAGTGGCTGTCTCACCACTTACACTTAAACAAGGATGGGAGTCATTTGACCTCAAGTTAAGGTAGCAAACACAAATACTCAGAGCATTTCTTTCATTTTTATTTAGCTGATTATGTTGTATCCACGGCATGGCGAGTGATGTCCAGTCGGCCACTCGGTCCACCATTCTTGACTGAAATATCTCAACCGCTTCTGGATGGTTTGCTATGAAATGTGGCATCTACACACAATCATGTCGCCCTCAATATGAACTGTTAAACTGATGGCATTCATATCAGCGTTTATGGTGTAGTGCCTATTAGAAAATGTTAGCATTGAAATTAAATGTATTTAGGTAATTGAAATTAGCATTATATACAACACATTTGGATTAGCATTATCAATAGAAAATCTAACGAGAATTAGCTGCCATAAAATAGTGAAAAATGTCAATGTGTCTATTGTCATAGAGCATTTCAACATGCTGACATCAGCATTTAACTCCAAAACACTAATTGTGCCTCTAGCCTTGCAGAGCCCACCCCGTGACTGTAGTTGGCCCTTTATTAAGTGTAATTATTTCTTTATTCAATGTCTTCCTGCTTCCTTTTGTCTCTGAATTTAGGCCTTCTCGAATCCGGATGCTGTGCAACCTTTACAGTCCTGCGACGGTAAAAAGACACCGATTACTCCCCAGACGGCATTTCTCTAGTATCACGAAAACAAACTCAATAATCAAAACACCTTTATCTGACAATGTTCAGTCCGAACAGTCACAAACTATTCAAGCACTCGTCAACGTGGCATCCCAGACATTTCACTGCACATATGTGGTGTTGCAGGTAGCATATGTGGTCACAGACGAGGTTTCTAAATAAAGCCCAGGGAGGCTCCTCCTCATCCCCCAGCATCCTCTCTCTGCTGGTCGGAGCAGCTTCCACTCCTCCGAAGGGGCTCCGGCCCCGAGGCAAGTCAGACTGCTGGGGCACTGCGGGCACCAAGAAACTAGACATTCAAAAGCAACACGTTATCAAGCTGGCAGGCTGCGATCCTTTTCCTTTGGACATTTTATCGTGTGCAGAAATAGACTAAAGATTTGTGATGGAGGGACCATCATTGCAGAATAATCACACAGCTAAACCACCGTGTAATGGGTCGGGGCTTATGGTTCAAGAAGCATGTTGGTATCAGTGCATCATAAACTATTTGCTGGTCTTATTGGGGGATAACAGATTCACATACACAACATAATTTAGCCTTTATCAAGTAGGTCAGTAAATGTTTCATGACTTCATGACCACCAGAAGATGTGTGTATTGTGACAGTTTGGGAATATCAATTTCTTACTGAAAAACACCAGATTAACATCATATCCAAGTTGTTTGAAAACACAATTCTGAAAGATTCCTCTGGATAAATATATGGTTCATGATAAAACTCGTTGGTACTCTTGGATCCAGAAGCAGACGTCTAGAAATGTCTTCTGAATAATGCAACATGTGTCTAAACGAGAAGCAGTTAATATATCCACGAGCCGGAAGCCTCAAGCAATGAAGATGTTTTTCATTTGCAACCTTAGACTACTACTCCAAGTACTACACTAGTACTTCTACTCATCCACAGTTCAGAGGGAATTATTGTACTTTTTACATGTATATGACAGCTGGAGTTATTTGTGACTTTGAAGATGAAAAGTCCCATAACCATGACCTCTTGTTAAATATGTGTGGTTATAGATTTAACAACCCAACAGGATATGAAGTAGTTAAATAACTTTCCCTCAACACACCATTAAAATGCTCACATATTAACATATGAGTAAAAATAATAACAATATATACATACATACATACATTTAGTTTTGATGGACTTCTTATTTTAATCAGTTTTTTTTTTACACTGTCGTTCTATGACACTGTATTTAAGAAAATACTTTTACTGTATTTCTGGTTGTAAAAAATATTCCATATAAAGTATCCTGGAATATAGAGATCTGATTGTTGATTTCTTGAGGTATTGGACTGCTGTACACTGCGCCTCAGAGGCTGGAAACAATACATGAAAAATCATAGGAAAAAGGTAAAAACAAGCAAACAAACTTATTTACAAATATTTTTAGTATTTAAAACAATGGTATCATTACAAGCACAGCTAAGGATCAAATAAGTTCATTCAAAACTAACAAAAAGTTGTTTTTTTCTATTTACACCTTAAATTTCAAAACAGAAAGTCAATCAATTTAAATAATGGCACACATTCCCAGTCCTTTTTTCCAAGTTTTACATATTCAGGTTGTGGTCATTTCTCAGAAACGTGCGGCTGGTTATCCGGCTGACAACTTCAATCTGAACTTTCTGCAAACATCCTGGTGAAGTACAGAACGGCCGGCTGTGCGGTGACGTTCTGGATGTTGTACGCGTGTCCTGTGTGAGCAGAACAGAACATCAGTAAAGCACAAACTAAACACTTCCTTTTCAACTCAAATCTGTAACATTCACACTAAAAGGTTGAAGAAGATACGTGGACTTGACTGACATTAAGAAGAAAGAATTCTTCATAATACAATTAAACATATTAATTATTGATATAATATTCGTACCACATTCCACCATAAAGGATTGTCCGGAATTGAAGCGGGATTCTTTGCCGTCGATGGTTACACTCACAGAGCTCGTTAATAAGTTAAAAACCTTTAAAAACACAAGAATAATAGATTATTAGTCATAAAACTCTTTCCAAGATATCTGGAGTACAAGAGGACCGAGAAGGAGACAATCAGATGACCTCAAACAACATAAACCATATGAGAAATGTACTGACTGTCGTGGCGCTGTGATCCACCCACAGAGGCTTCTTCATGTAGGAGCCCAGCAGGATTTTTCCATTACAGAAGGAACCACAGTTCAGATCCACCAGGAAGCCAATAGCTCTGCCTTGATAAAAGTACCAATCAAATTGGTCTGGAGTGACCTCAGCACCTTCTGCAATGATAGTAAACAGGACACAAATATTCAGTGACAGGTGTGGCCAATAATTACTCATGTTGTAGACCCTTTCATAAGAATCATTTGATGATGATGATACAAAAGGTTTGATTACAGAAAAGAACATTATATTTTCTTACTGTCGACAGGAACAGACCAGAGACTCTTAAACCACTGTGTCATGTTGGCCTTGTCCTTTGGCTGTAAGACCATTGGTTTGAGAGGAGGAGCACACAGATCGGATACAGAGAGAGCAGCGTGGAAGCTGGGTGGCATCAGAACTAAAGAAAAGTAAAGATACAAGTAGAAGTTAATCGGATTTTTAAAAAGGGGATCAATGACACCACCAGATGGAGCTGTTTAACTTCTGACATGAGCGCCTCAACAGCCCAGGGAGAGCATTTGTATTCACCACATATGGTGAAAGGGCTCAGTGTAAATATTGCAGTCTGGCTGACACATTTTGAGCCCGACACAGAACAACTGTCAAATGTGACATTTTCATTAGATTTATTCAAGACTGAGCTCACATTATATTCAGGGGTCTGCTGTTCCCACTGGTGAGTTTACAATTGGAGTCAACCATAGTATACAAGCATTGAGCTGCAAATATCTTTACAGCCAAGTGTGCAGCGCAGTGTGCACTTGTAGTTTGTTCATTTAAACAGACAAACAATAAGTAAAATCCTTACAAACGATTTTTTTTATTGAGTTTGTGCATATATTGTGTTTTTCATGACGAAAGGCATTCTTATTTTGGATTTATAGAAATCTATAATATGTTATTGATTAGTATTCATTCCTTATTAACAATAAGTGTGCTTTCCCATCATTAACTTGACCAAATGTGTATTTCCAGGTGCATAAGGAGTAGTTCAAGAGTTGTATGCATTAATTGCACACTAAAAAGAAATGTCAAATTATCAAATTTAAACAAATGTTTGGGAAAACATAAAAATCAAAAAAAACATTAGAAAAAATAAAGAAATAAATAAAAGGTTGGAGAAATAAATAAAATACAAAATTGAAATATAAAGTATATTATATTAACGTGTTAAATGTTGAAAACATACTCAAGTTGTCCTCCTCCTCATACTCTTGCAGCTCAATCATGGAGGACGGCCCACTTCTGAGGAGCTTTAACCTGCCAAAAGAATAGATAAATAAAGCATATATACTGTAATGTAATATATATATATATATATATATATATATATATATATATATATATATATATATATATATATAAACACAACAGTTACAGACAATAACAGGGAGAGAGGAACAGAGGATAGCATAGACTTTTCCTTACCTGTTCTCTGACTGACAGTTGCTGTCCTGTGGCATCTCATGGTTGGGAGGGTTGTCATGTGGGCTCCTGGGTTCAACATCATCCATGCTGAGAATATCTCCATCAGTCCTTTCACTGAATATTTTACAGACAGTAGCAGTGACTTCCTCAGCAGGGCGAGCGGTGACTTTACGTCTGTTCTTCCGACACGATTCTCTCCTGTTGCCCACAGCCACCGGGGTCTCTGTGACTGAAGCGAATATGTCTTTAAACGTGGCCAGGGAGCGTTTCACTGTCTTTGGAGCCGATGTCGGCTTCAGTTCCAGAAGAGAGACAGGAGCGCCCCCTTGTGGTTTTGATGGGACTGCCATCTTGCTATTTTTAGGAATCCGTTTAGACACTGTTTTACTTTCCTTGCGAGGTCCGGGCCCCTGCTGCTGTGAGGAGATGCTCTCCACATTCTCACACATGTCCTCAACCTTCCACCAGCTCCCGGGAGGTTTCCGCCTCCGTCTCTCCGATTCTGAGAGCGTGTCCTGACGCCCTCTGGGGGAGATGGGCGCCGGAGAGGACAGTTTTTTATTCGAGGCATGATGGTATACTCTTTGAAACACTTGATCCCCTGTAAAACATCACATCTTAGTAAGTTAGAGTGTATTGGTTAGTCTTTTTACTAACAAAACTCAAATTTAAAAAAGGTATTATTTGTACCTCCATAAAAACTGAAAACAAATTTCAAGTACATCATGTAGATAATACGTATGCACTTTTACTTAAGTATAATTGTATATGCATCAGTTTTAATAGGATTGGAGTACTTTTTTGGAAGATCTGAGTACTTCCTTTACCGTTGACCTTACCTGAGTTATGGCTGTGTGAGTGGACGAAAGGGCTCGACTGCCCATCCAGGTCCTGGTCCACCACCTCCTGCTGCAGCTGCTCGTCAAACTGCTCTGCCTCAATCCCTTGAAATACTTCATCTGGTCGACTGTCTTCTATTGTATTTTTGTTCTGTTTAGATTTCTTTCCTTTAGCTTTATTTGTGTTCCGACTGGATGACGGTGCCGGTGGTGTCTGGTTTCTTTTCTTTAAAGCTCTGTCCTTCTTGGTCTTTACAGGTGACTGTACTGCTGCGCTGGGCTCTTGGTTGGGCTGCTTGGACTTTTTGACTGTGAGCTGGTTGTCTGTAAACTTTGTTTCCTCTGAAATCTGTTGGTCCAACCACCACTGGCCAGGATGCCTCCTTTTCCTTTTTCCAAGAATCTGACAGTCTTCAGATGAACTCCCTTCAGACACAACTGGTATTTTGTTGTGTTTATCTTTTTTATCGGCCACATCCTTTTCTTTCTGTGCTTCAGAATTCATGTTTTCTTTGTCTGTTAGGGGGAAAAAAATAAAAAAATAATTTATATAGATAGATAGATAGATAGATAGATATATTTCTTTACATATGTTCATGGAGATGCTTGAAATAACTTTTTATATTTCTTTAATAATATTTTCAAACATTTCCCATTGCATCTCTAATAATGTCTATTTCAATTAATTTGTAAATGTGTTTCTACCTTCTACTATTCCTATGTAAAATGTGTTTATTGTAGCTAAACAAAAAAAATCCCCCAAAAAGTAAAGCTAACCTATAATAAACTGGTAATAATTAATCCATAAGGATTTGTTCAATATTCGATATTCAGAAAATACTAATTAAATTACTACCTAAACATAAGTGGGGCACTACATTGGACATCTTTCAGTTTCCTGCCTTTACGTTTTTTTCTATTCACAAATATAGAGGTTATCGGTCAACATTTGCGGGCTATAAGAGCAGGATAAACATGAAGAAAAATGTACATCAGCCTCTGAAAATAACTAGCAGAAAGATTAAATGTCTTACATAAAGAAAAATATGTTAACAATAGGGAGTCCTTACCAGGAAGAGACCCAAGGTTTTCAGCATCGGCATACTCCTCACTGCTCTGGCTTTGTTCCTTTATCGTCTGCTTTACGGCATCAGATCCTTGTGTCACTTTTCTGCCCGTTTTTAATGACTTGGCCCTGCTTGTCTGTGTATTTTCATTCCCATCTTTTAAAGACGTCGGCTTCTTCATGTCAGAAGACTGCTGAGCTTTTTTCTCTGTTTTCTGAGTTGTTTTTTCTTCATGCATTTCCCCGCTGGCTGCTTCTTTCGGCTGCTCTTCTTCCTTGTCACTTTCTTTAGATGTTACTTTCCTTAGTCGTTGTTTCTTTTTGTTTGGTTTCTCTTCTACCATTAAGTCACCTGCAGGAAGATCCTCCTTATAATGTCCAGGCTCAGCCTCCTTAATCTTCTTCTTTCCCCATTTACCCTTCTTTGTTTTTTGAGTGACAGTCTGACTTCCCAGTTTGTTCTTTGTCTGTTCTGACTCCTGTGGATTTTGAGCAGTCTCTAATTGGCTATCCTTCTTGCCCTTGTCTGTTGAGCTGTCTTTCTCAGTGCTGGAGGTTCTGCCCTGTCTCTGTTTTTTACTGGTGGCAGCTTTACTTGGGATAGAAAACCGAAAAAGGTTATCATCCTCCAGAATAAGGAAATCCTCCTCTGGCTCAGCAGGAGTGGGTACTTTCACTGGTGTTAGAGACTTCCTAGGACTAAGAAAATGTATTATTTGGAATCAGTTTTTTACATTGACACACAAGAGACATTACTTTGTAAACCAATGTTGGTGGTTTGTATTTTCCATAGCGACTATTAACTCACCATGCAGGTTTGGGCTGTCCAGCATCTCTAAGCTTCTTGAGAAAAGCAGTCATGTCTTTTCCCACACTGGTGGACGCCACCAATGGCTGGTTGTGGACATTTTCAGATATTTTTGCGAGTTTAGTCTCCTGTCTCGCCGCCAATGGGTCTGCATTTTCTTCCCTGGAAATAAAAAAATAAAGAACAGAAACGACGGAGTAAAAAAAAGAATAAAGCATATTGTACAAATTGAAAATATTCTGCCACAATATCTTTGTAACAACTCTTTAACTTGAATATCAGCCAGCACATGGTATACAGTACATTTTTTATTTTGATACCAGGTAATAAATGCTGATATCCATATTGGCTTCCAATATCCACTATTGTTAGGTCACTAGATCTAAAGTGAAAGCACAAACAGAATTGCAACTACATATCAAAAAGTCCTTTCTTCTTACCTTGTTTTTTTCTTTTTGCCCTCCAAATCAGGAGTTTGGGGTTTCTTTGGTATTGTTCTTTCTTTGACTGGGTGACTCTCTTTGCTGCAGGAAACAAATTAAAATATACATCACAAAAAGGCAAACATCCAAATAATGCCCACAGATAGCAGACAATTAAAGATCAATAATCAAAACACAACATGAATCTTTCATACTGCAATGGTCACTTGGGTATTGTATATTGCAATCAATCAAGTAGTGATGGAGCGTTTGGGTGTTTGCAGCATCATTACGTTGAGAATTAAAAAGGCTCTTACCATGATTCCTCCACCTTGTTTTGGTGACTGGACATCTTGGGTTTGCTGAAAACAACCTTGCTTGGAGGAGACTCTAACTCAGAGTAATCATTTCTAGAGGAAAGAACAATCATTGAAAGAAATGTTCTGTACATTTTTAGGGGAAATACACTGGATCCGGATGCGAGCCAATATCAATGTTGACACAAAATCCTACACTCCGTACAAACAATTTATTTTCTAGAAGAAATCCATTATTAATTGCTTACTTCTCTGTGCCGTGCTCATTGCACTGGTGTTCCTGGATGAGCAGAGGCTCTGTCTTTGCCTCTTCTTTTCCTTCATCTTCATAAGCAAAGAGAATTGGCGATACAACTTGGTCTTTCTCATTGTCCAGCTCTTCACCAACCGTATTCTCTTCAATAGGGCTGGATGTCTTCACAGGCATATGTGCTTTGAATGGGATGTCCAAATCTGCAACAGAAAAAGCATCCTCCTTTGACAAGATGAACATTTCTACAAAGAAAAGGGCAAAGTGTCTGAAAATGTGATAAGTGTGAATTTGGGAAACCAAATACGGGTTTAATTATCTTACCAATGTCTAGTTTAGGACTGGATGACGTTGCAGGACGCAGGGCATCTACTTTAGGACCCTAAAGAGTTACAGAACATATATTTTTAAGTATCAACACACCTAAGGGCAGGAAATATTTTTGCGCAAAGCTGCAGCATTGCGTGAAACTAAAGTGGTATAACTACTGGCTCATTAGCCCTGTCCTGTGTAATGACATAACGGAATTGAACAGCTGCTTATCAGTGAAAGAACTACAGTCACAGTAGATTGTTGACTTTTCATTACTATTTGGCATCTTGGAAATTCTTCTGTTAGGTGTCCTTCCTGTGGGACTGGTGAGGTCGCTCTCTCACACTGGTTTGGCTCGGTGTCAAAGGTCTGGCGCAGAGTAGGTGGAGGTAACAGGTCATCAATAACATGTGAGGATGGATCTGAAAACAACAGTTAAGTAAAGGTTGACATAATGAAAATGTAATACGACCTGTAAAATGTTAAAACAAAACAATTACACTCAACTCACCCATGTCATCAAAGATCTTATCAATTTCATCCATTGTCATCGGTTGTGTCCATGCTTTAGATGAACTAAAAACACAAAAGGTCTTGTTAATATGATAGCTGAAAGATCAAAATTCCCATACAACTGCTAAATTACTCAAATCGACAATACACAAAATATTTTTTTTTAAAGCAAATGCAAGAGAAAGACATGTACAACATAACAACATCAACAAATACATTATTTGTGACAAATGGTGATGATTATTGAAATTACACCCAAGAAAAAGTAATGAATGTTAAAATACACTCGAAACTCATGTAGACATAACAATTAGATAAAACATTAAATACAATAATATATATATATATATATATATATATATATATATATATATATATATATTAAATATACTACTATAAACTAATCTCTAATTTAATCTAATTGATTACTCTATTACAGATGCATACAATATAATGCAACCACTGCATAAATACCAAGTTTCATCTCTCTAGATGTAGGCTTCAATAAAAATCTCAGTCAGAGCACATAAATACTTTTCAAACGTACCTTTCCTTGTTTGTGAGATAGCAGAGTTTCCTCTTTGGTCTCTTCTGTCAACAGAAAAGATAGAGAGATAAAGTTAATAGCAACTACTATAATTTAGTTACTTTGTAAATTAGGGGGGAAGAGATTAAGTTACTAGCCAACAACATACCTTAACTACCAAACTCCGTTTATTATCTAACTTACACCAATTTAAAATTACAGCAGCATAATGCAACAGTCAATGTTCTTATAACTGAGCTACAAAGGATGGACAAAATAATAGAAACACTTCAGTATGACGCGAGACTATTTAACAGCATCGGAAACTAGTCTTCAAAATGACTGTGAAGTTGAAACCCGTCTAAACAAAACCTTAACTATAAGCTTTATGAAGTTCAGAACTAACGTTAATTAACAATATTTCATGTCTGTTGCGTTGGTTTTAACCAACGTTAGCTAACGGTTAGTAGACCGATGTTTATACCGAGTGTAACGTCACAGCCTCTTCCCTCTTCCTCCCTTAGTCGTCATTAAAGCTACGTTTTTTTCCTCAATAGCACAATGAACTTACCAACGTGGGGTACTTTGTCTCCATGTATGTTAACTAACGCTAACTCGGACTATTTTGACGGGGCAATGTTACACGAACCTAACGCTAGCTGTTATGCTAACAGCTAACTTAGCTAGCCATCATTTGGTGTTCAATAACTGCTCCAACTCGGTCAGCTTTAACGTTAGCTCCCAGGATGCATTGGTTTGAATCCACTCTCAAAATCAAGTTACGACCGCTACGAGGAATATATGTACGTTGCCTATTTGATAACCAGCGTTAGCGTTAGCAAAACAAAGGCGGTGTTGACAATTTGTTATAAACCCGCGCACTGTGAAAGATATAGGCAAGTATGCCCGGAGTTAAACCTTCCAGGCAACACGTTGCTATTTATGGAGCTGTTATATGCTAATCCGCAGTCTGTGCTTATAAACTAGAAAAATGAGTGTAGTAAAAGTATCAAATAAGCGTAACTATTTTGCAGTGACTAGAGTGTGTTGCTTGTGGGCTAATACTCAGTGCCTTAAAGACTATGCTCTGGGTTTAAAATACAGTCGTCACATAATATCCTTCTTCTTTTTCATTTTATTTCCCGGTAGACTGAACTAGCTGGTGCTTCACGTTGCTGCCCCCAACAGGTTAGTCATTGTTAAATATAACAATGATATGACGCAATGTATAACTCTGTAACTTATATTTTGAAACATATTTTACACTAAAACTATTAAAGAATAAAGGTGAATTCTAATGGTATTGCATAATGGCTGTGATTTTCTTGTTTATCTTCCACATTATGTTAAAAGAACACACACTGCTAAATTATTAAAACAGTTGATATTACACATGATAAATCACATACTTTAAGTAAATATGTCAAAATTAGAAAACTATAATTAACATTGGCATTTAAACTGGCATAAGTAGGCAATTGAAAATTATTTAAGTTATAAAACCCAGTCATACTGTAAGATGGATAATTACAGTTTGGTCCCTTTAGTGTAGTGTTATAATAGTCTCCTTATCAGAGCCTAATGTGTTGTGTTAGCAATCAATAATAATAAATAATAATAATACATTCTATTTGTATTGCACTTTATATTTAGCAATCTCAAAGTGCTACAGAGCAGAAAGTTTGTGTTACAAAAGAGCCATAAAAGGTTAAAGATCAGTCAGCCAAAGTTGACATTTTATATCATACTGTATGCGATCAGAATTGTACAACATTTATTAAAACTGTCAAAATAAAACGTCTCTTTACATGATTATCAACAATGGAATTCCAAACTTGGCACAACTCCTTTCTATCATGACATAAAGTGAAAATGGTTAGCGAAATATCTTTTTCTGCTTTTCAGCAATCTCCGTTGGTTCCATGGCTTCGGGACTGATATCTGTGTAGAGCGGCTGTCTGATGTGTCTCCAAACCACCAAAACAATCCGAATGACAAACAGCACGAGGGCTAAAGTCAGCAGCACAGCTAAGAGAAGATAATCTAGTTAGTACTTTTTTTCACAGATGTTTGTGGTCAGATGTTTGTACAGGAGTTAGCATCCTACTATTTCATCTTACTGTTTAAAATCTGTAAATTAGCTTTAATTTACTCAAAAGTCGCAATAAGTAATGTTTTAGCGTAATTGTTTTTCATCAATATTGTCTATATTTACTTGTATTACTTTCTACCTGTTATGTTTAGGAGATAAGCCCAATGACCTTTTGTTGATGTGATGTTGGACAGCTGATTGTAGAGACTATCATAGATTTGACACATATAATTAATAAGGAGTTCTCTCCAGTGTCTTACCAATGAAGAGGCCATTACGGCTGGGTGATTTGGAATCATAGTTCTTGTCCATGTTTCCGCACAGCGCCCAGATAACAACCGGGTAGATGATGAGGATGTACCGCACGTGTTTGTCAAGGACAAAGTTTTCCAAAACAAACCTGTGAAACACGCAGCACAAACACATTTGCTTCAGAATGTCACTGATGATTTTGCACAGTAATTCTCTAATAAGTATTTTCCAAGTAAAGAGCAATCACCAAACAAGCAGCACGACAGTCAAAACAGAGTACGAGATGGTTGCAGCATCCTCTGGGGACATCTTTGCATTATAAGTCAGTACAATGCTCAGGTTGATTAGTGTAGCAATGGTTGTCCATGTTGTGTATATCATCACACCATTCTGAACCTGCGAATGAAGTATTGTAGAGGTTTTTTAATACACTTAAACCACAATATTTTAACTACACAATATGCAAATGCTGCCTATTTGTCATACTAACCAACACACGGAGGAGCCAGAGGTCCACCTTGTGGTATTTCTTCAGCCAGGGTCCATAAACATGAAGTCCATGGCAGGTGAAGCATATCATGGAGTAGTTGGTGCAGATGACCAGGAAGAGAAAAACTAGTGCAGCGATCATCTCTCTGAAGTAAGGCAGCAGAAAAACACATATAATTATTAAATGAAATATGACAGTGTAAATTAGGTTGCTTAATTTACGAACAATGATCTAATGAGCGCTTACCCTTGATCCCAAACAAGCAGCCAGGCAATGTTGAAGCACAAATTGAGGCACCAGCTAATGAAGAATCCATAGGGCAACACTGCAGGGCTGCAGTAAACATAGCCGTAACCATTCCTACAAGAAAAAGGAACCACAGGTGATGCTTCAGTCTGTAAATTGGTGAAAATGTTCACAGAACAGTAATTGTCAATTTCAGCAACAATTTTTTTCAGATACTTTCTAAATTTGTCTCATATCTGGAATCCTAAAAAACAAAGGGATTACAAAGATTCAGAGTGCTATTTGCATATTCAAAACCAGAGAATAAAAAAAGTTGGACCCAACTTTCTGCAGAGGCCTGCGACAATGTAGATAACCATTGCGATCAGCCAGACGTAGATAACGCTCCAGATGTTAAAAGTCCATCCCGAAGGTGTGATCTCTGTGTCAAACACTGCAGACACATTGGCTGTGGTGGTTTCATAGGGACCTAGGGAGAACAAGCAAATAATGAGGAATGTGTAATATGTTAAACTAATATTTGTGATTTCACAAAAGCTTTACTAGGCCCATTCACACACTTAAAGTTAAACTAAAAACCATGTTAACAAAGCTTTGACTTACCAAGTCCAACTACAGAGAGTCCATTGAACACCAAACTTATTGCAAAGCAAACAACAGACACCACTATCGCGGCAAGACGTCCAGGATTATGTTTTTCCATTGTGGTCTCCTGTGATAACTGGAATTATTTAAAAATAGAAACAAATGAAGAATGAAAGACTTACAATGGACGTACAGGGAAGGTTACATTTACAGATTAAATCTTTGGTACATTTAGTACATGGTAGTGTTTTATACTGAATGATCAAATAGTGTTTACCTCAAAGGAATGTGTCTTTGAGGAATATATGTAACCCCTTCCAACTTCATTCATGATAACCTGCATTTGAACCCGACCTCTGACCTTGACAAGTTATAATAAAATATCCCCTTATGGAGATGCCATTCAAACAATTACATCGGGCTGTATCATTCTCATAAATCACCAATTTTTGTTTTTTTAAGATTGAAACCATAAAAAAACTTTTTTAGAAGTTTGTCAAGAAAATTGTTTAATAAAAAAAAGAAATTTCAACAACTGTAATAGACTGAAAATAAAGTTTAAAACAACTTGTGTAACTTGTATACACGTGTCACTGCTGCCCACCAAGCTTCCTCCAGGATAATAAAACATTGGCAGCCAAACAAAAACAGTGCCCACATAATAAAGACCCAATAACATCAAACAAGACATACCCTTCTTTGGCCCTTTCTTTGTGCGCTCAGTCATCAGCGTGAAGAACCAGAGCAACTGTGCGGAGTGTGAAGAGGGGAACTGGGACTGCCTCTTTTATGGAAAAGCTAGTTGTGTAAGAACGAGGTTTACAACCATCACGTGTGTCTGTTATCTTATATACATTTCTGCCACAGTGCAGTGAGTAATAAATAACTGACAAACAATAATTATGAAATGCATTCATATGAGTGACCTCAGAATGAATGGCATTGTATAAACTTTGTGTAAGCTATTTCTTAATTGAAAATAAAACGATTTATAAACATATTTGTCATATTTGAAAAGGCAGAACAAACTAGTCACCCGAGAAAGGGTAAATTAAAACTATGATGGGATATGGAAGTCTAGATTTGTTCTCAGATGAGATTGTATATATCTGGCAGAGCTTAAAGTTAGACAACGAGCAATAATAGAGGACGGTTCATATTTAACAATTCAGTATAAACAGAATTGACTAATCAGACTGAACCCTGAACGAGTCCTGAAACCCAACCAGAAGGCCAATTGGGTGTTCTTGTACCATGTTTTGTCACAGACAACCAGCAGTTTGCACTGTTTATACGCAGTAACATTTATATTTATGTTGTTTTCATTTATCACAGGTCTGTGTTTTGCTGTATTTTATTTATTTATTTTTACTGCGAAGCACTTGCTATAATAGCTAGTTCCATATTAAAAAAATGTTCTTCCATAATGTTCTGATTCATAAGTTTTCAGTCTGATCTACTTCGAGCTGGAGACAACCATTCAGGATATAGTTACATATATAGTAGATATAGTTTCTTCAGGCATGTACAGTAATTACATTGAAAGCTAAGACAGTTACTCATGCAGTGGTTATTAATTATCACTAATGATCCTTTCTTACTTCGACTTTTTTTATGTTGGCATTGGGCTATGTAAGATTCGTGTTCAAAGCTCCGGGTCCCGTGGCCGCAGGAAATTCAGGATTCAATGAGTTAAAGTTTAACAATATTTAATGGAAAAGATAATACTCATGTAGCGTTCACGATCGTGGGGCCAGAAAGGAGGAACTCTCCACAGACGGACTGCAGCTCCCAAGGAGCCACAGACCGGGGCTGTCTCGAGTCTCCAGACCAGTAGAACCATGTCTCCTCAGAACAAATGCTCGGCTATTAGTATGGTCATGCAAATGAATTCACACCTAAAGGTTAGTTCCATTGGTCAGTTCAAAGGATGCCGCAGTTCTGTTCGCTAAGCCAATTGATAAATTAGCGGGGTCAAAGCTCACTCTTCCGGTCAAGGACAGGAAGTTCCCCCTTCAGAATAAAAGCAACACATTAGGTTTCAATCGGCATCCATTTTAACTATTGTCTAAACAATAAAACATTCATTCATTCCCATGCATCATACAGTTAATAATTACATTTGTCATTAAAACAGAATAATAAAACAGTGATCCTCTCTTATGTTTCACAATACATTCCTCCAGAATATTCCTCATAATATCCCAAATTAATTATCATATCTTTCTTTATGTATTAATTTAAAACATAAACTTCTCTTATCTACATGTGCAAATATATATAAAATCCACTACAACCTAACAGCTACTTCAGTGAACTACCAGGGAAATGATTGCACAATTGATTTAAACAGTTGCAGTATTTCTTATCTCTTATATACCACAAATGATTCAACGAAAGCATAACATTGGAGGAAAGCAATATTAATTTTTTTAAAGGATACAAAATAAAGGTTAAAACGCATTTACAAAAACAAACAGTGACTTCCATTTTTTCATATCCGTAAGAAGAATACAGTTCAATTAATTTAGCATCTCATTACAACTGAAAGTGTAGTTTAAGTAAACAATGTATTTAAAGCTGAGTACATGAGGCAAACTTAAATTGGACCTCAGCATCATATAATTTAATTTACTCCCAGGTAAAACAGTCATACATTACAATACATAGAAAGCATTTAGAAATGCACCTCATCCAGAACCAATACTGTATGGATATAAAAAGGTTTATCATAAAAGTATCCATTAAAATCTTTACTGAAATATCTTTTTCTGATTCTCAGCGATCTCCATCGGAGACATGCTCTCTGGGCTGAGGTCTTCGTAAAATGGATTTTTGATGTGCCTCCAAATGACCAAGAAAAACCGTGCAGCACACAACGTGCAGGCTACGGCCAAGAGAGCAGCTAGAGTGGAAAGAAAATATCAGAGAGAAGTATTAGTGTGCATACTGTCTGTCCCCTGGAGTTGGGTTTGATCCCTTTATGCATGTACACAAAATCAATCACAAGTTATGCAGTATTTGTGGAATAGTGAATGTATAAACACAGTGGATGCAATTGAGATTGATTAAGATGTTTTAAAAGTTCCTCACAAAGGAAGATGTTATTGCGACTAGGATCTGCAGCATCGTTGTTTTTCGTGAACACTCCCGTCACTGCCCAGATCACAGCGGGGTAAATGCTCACAATGTACCTCACGTGTTTGTCGAGGACAAAGTTTTCGAGGAAAAACCTACGAGAAACACAACACATTTGCTTCAGACATGCGTTTTATTTGTATTTTGATGAACTTGTGAAAAATAATGCTGAGTTTTCTACTACGCACGTACCACACAGACAACAGTACAGTCAAAACCGAGAGTGAGACGGTGGCAGCGTCCGCCGGGGACATATTTGCATCGTGATCCAGCACGATGGTCAGGTTGACGAGGGATGCAATGGTTGTCCATGTTGCATATATGGCAATACCGTTCTGAACCTGCAATAGGGACAACAGAAAGGACTTAGCTGCAGAGACGTTGTGCAGAGCTGGCACAGAAGATGTCGCTGCAGGCAAACAGGTGAACATAAGCTTGCCATTGAGTCGCCACTCACCAACACACGGTGAAGCCACAGGTCTACTTTGTGGTACTTGTTGAGCCAGGCTCCATAGATGTGGAGACCGTGGCAGGAGAAGAATATCAGGGCGTAGTTACTCAAGGCAATTAGGATGAGGAAAGCCAGTGCAACAGGCATCAACCTTTAGGGATACAAAAAATTGTAGAATAATCAATTTATTCTATTGTAGTGATTATGTCTACACACATCACAAATGTGTCTCTCTGGGCCGTATAATCTTCACGGCATGCAACACTGTCTTTCTGTAAAAATCACACACATCAATTTGAAGTAGCTGTATGTCCGAAATATACATTATTCTTCCAATACTTTAACACTCAAGTTGTCCTCTATACATTCATGCTTTGCTCATTAATTGTGGGTGATGACCGATATTTGACCCTGTGACCTTGTCGGTCTTCCACCTGTTCCCTCCAACATTTAAAGACATGCAGGTCAGGTTGACTAGAGACTCAAAGTTCTTGCTAAATGGGGAGTTCATCATGTTAATATGGCAGATTTAGCTACACAAGCTAATTTTCAACTGCAGTCCATAGCAGGTTGATGACAAACACACAAGGGCATGCATGAGCACAGACCCAAGTACATTAGCATCATTAAAAGCACATTAGCACAGACAAAAACTCGTAAGCACATCGGCACTTTAAAAACGATATTGCCACCCCTCCTGATATGAGGCTCGAACGTGCCCTTGAGCCTGAACAGTAATTAAAAAAAAATGTTATCAAAGATTATGCTTCAAATACACTTAAAGACAATTATTTGCCTGTACCAACTTCCTAATGATGGTTTCTCAAGGCTATACAATATTTTACAGATTGATTTTGGATGAAGTACATTTAAAAAAAGGTCCCAACTCACTTTCTGTCCCACAGGAACAACCAGGCAGTATTGAGGCCCAGATTCAAGCACCAAACCACAAAGAATCCATGTGGCAAAATAGCCGGGCTGCAGTAGACGTAACCGTATGCATTCCTAAGGAAAGACAATTACAGAGAGGTGAATGTTTGCGTCAGCATACCAGATACCACATAGGACACAAAGATATGTTCAGGCTAATTCTTACTTTCTGAAGATACCGGAGATGAGATACACCAACACTGAAGCCAGAAAGATGTAAATGATCGACCAGATAGTAAAAGTCCACCCTGCTGGTGTGATCTGGGTTACAAACTCATCTGAAATGTTACGGGTCGTTGACAAAAATGGATCTATGGGACAACAAATTAAAAAAAGGTACAGATTAAAATAAAACAGGCACAAAACTATTATAAAAGTTATTATGACACAAAAGGATCAAAAGATGCAACATTATTTCTACAGTTTTATATTAAATAACAAATGATCAAATCACAAAATAATGTATATAAGTAGAACATTAGAACTTACATATCCCCGGCCCCGCCAGAGCAGTGAACACCATAGTGATGATGAAGAAGACCAATGCCAGCACGATGGCAATCGCCAGGCTTATGTTGTGTTTTGCCATTGTGAGTACGTTATCTAAAAACACCAGTATCATGAATTCAAACACAGCATGAAGTAAAAGATGACAAGTTTGTCCAGCAGCGTTGTACAATGTGTTCTTAAAGTCCGCTGAATAAAGAAGCTTTTGACTTACCGCTTCTTCTGCCTTCCTAGATGACAGCAAGTGGAACAAAGACTGCTACCGAGGAGTGGTTTTTGTTTACGTGAAAAAGAGCAGCTTGTGTAACAGCCGGCTTTATGACACGTCTGCACGTGTACCTGTTAGAACATTATGTAGTCAGTGTAGAACTCCCCCTTGTGTCCTTTGTTTTCAAAAAAATATGGCCTATTTAATGGTGCTCTGCTTCATAACTGAATTAAACATTTATAAAAGCTGGACTTCGTACCAGTAGTCATGTTTGGTAACAGGTCTGTTTCATAATTCTGTTTGTGGAGCAGGTGTCATTCATGAAGAACTGTATGGAAGGGTGGCGTTTAACACTCTCTAGATCTGGGTCATTGTTCACCTGTTTAGTAACACCAATTTGTCACCTGATCAAAGCAGCAGGTGGGGCCAGAGTTTGTTCTTTTATGATTATGAATTAGTGCGTTATGAAAGGCAGACATGATTTTGCTGTTAAAACAGTTATCTAATTGTACTGATTGCTCCGGAATTACTTAAACACTTCATTCATTTAATTTGGTCAAATAAAGCTTTTAGATTTGAAAACATATGGTGTCTTTCTCATCCATACATTTCAACAACCTGTCAAGCCAAAGTAACAGTTTCCTGTGTTTAGCCTCAAAGCAAACACGTGTACAATAACAAGAGTGCACTACTATCTTTTCCCATCTTTATTCTTGATAACATGTACAACAACGCCAGGTTTCCAAAATGTCTTCTTGCCATTTGAGTTTTTCAATGTATGCAAATATTTTTTCTGACGTTGGAAAAGGTTGGTGTTGACTAAATAACTGCAGAGCACACACTCTGCAGCAGAATGACAGCGACGCACATCAATGCAAAACAACAACAACAACAACAAAAACGTCAAACATGTAACATTTTACTTAAAACTTGGGAAACCCACACGAGTCTATGCAAACATGAACACAAGTCCAAAACATGTTTTGGTAATTATTTACAGTCTTTTCCGTTTCATCAGCTTTTCAGTGTCCGTCAACCAGATGGAACCCCGGCCGCGTCCTCCGAGCCTCTCCCCACCGCGCCTGCGGACAGTACCGGCGTGTGTGAGCGTGGTCCCCGGTGGCTTCACAGATGGGACAGGTGTAGTTCCAGAGGATGGGGCAGATGACTCTCCCGTCGTCGGCTTTCAGCTTGTGTGACCGGTACACCTTTGCAGACTCCCCGTTCTGCTTACAGAAGCGACAGTAGCCCGAGGACGTCCCGCTGCAGCTGGTGTCTGAGAGGCCGGAGAGGCTGCTGACTGAACTAGTCTCTATGGAGTTGTGGCAGCTCTCCCGTCGAGAGGTTTGGATGTGGCTCCACGGTGCTGCTGCTGCTTCTTTCTTTGGGTCCTCGGTGTCTCCGTGGGGCCCCTTGCGATTGTCGCACAGCCTCTCCAGCAGTGTGGCCAGGTTCATGTAGTCGTGCCACATGTCGAAGCAGTCCCCGGCGGGGAGGAGCGCGCTCTGGGCCACGACTTGTCTTTGCATTGTTGTCATTTTTGGAGAGAAACAAATTCGCAGACTTTGTGCGTTTGTTGGAGAGTCTCATATTTGTAGACGTGATTGGGCTTTAAAGTGCAACAATGTTTGGACTCAAAAGTCTGTCGACAGATTGATGACAGGTGCATGTCTGGAGAAAAAAAAAACTGTTTCGAGGGTTTTCTTTCATCTCAGAAACCTCAGAAAATAGAACCTAAGCAGATTTTATTGTAACGGGTTCCAAATGTTTCACATAGTGCACCTGTTGTGTTGAAGGGCTAAAGGGTCAGACAGAGTTGATTGTCCGCAATGGTCACCTGCAAAAAATATGATCTTATCCCCACACACGCACACACACGCACACACACACACACACACACACACAAACACACACACACACACACACACACACACGTCGTCAAATACAAATATATTGTGATTTCATATAGGCCTAACTTAAAGTATGCTAGATATAACAGATATAACAGATATTGTGACAGATATAAAACAGATAATAATAACAATACCAATAATAATTATAATTATAATGAACATGACGAAGATAAATACAAGAAAGAATCTTTTACGTCTGGACATTTCTATGGAAATGCTATCTATCTGATAAAAAAAAAAAACCTTGAACCTTGAACCTTGAACCTTGAGGATTTTGTGTATTCGTGATATATTACCTTTGTGTTTTTGCTTTGTTCTTTTATCATCTCCACACAACCTATGTCCCTTTACCGGGCAAATGTTTGCAACAAGTGAAGAAGATGATTGAAGATTATCATTAATAATATTAATGTTCTTGTTACATTATTCTGCTTACTCCCACCCCCAGTACTACCTATGTGCTTATGTTATTCTTATCATCACTCCAATAATGTGTTTTCATGATTAGCATGTGATGACGGTAATGGAAAAGGGGGGCTTGTATGACGAGAATAATGATTAGTAGCATGCATTACATTACATATCATTTAGCTGACGCTTTTATCCAAAGCGACTTACACGCTTTCAACATGCATGAGTACAAACTCAGAACAACAATAATCGAGTACAATTTCTTCAAAAAAGCCAAACTACAAAATGCTGTAGGCGAGTGCCATTTAAGTGCCATTGAATGATGCGTGTTTGTCATCGCTGCTTGTTGTGTTCATCTACTGCATCTGCCATATGATGTGTGTTGTTATTTGTTGTCCGAGGTGCTCCACAGACGAGCCCCGCCTCCACCTGATGAGCGCTGGCACCGGAGCGTGTCTGGCGCACTTCACTGTATCACTATTAAATGTTCAAGCAACGTTCACAACACCTGCACTGCACTTAGCACTGCTCGTTCATACAACTGAGGGGCCGACGGATGCATCCCTACTCCTTGAAGTTGTCCTTTTTTGAATGCTTGGTCTTCAGCTCCGTTTAATCCTTGCACGGGTCGTTTATGTTGCTGCGTATAGGCCTATTTCCACTGCGGGTGTTTCTGGAAATACAGTCTGCACCCTTCAGTGTTGCTGTACAGTCAAATATGTATTGTGTATGTTAACTGTGCAACTTGACTATACATTTAAAAGCAACTGGTTTAGCCATTTACAAAGCAGAAGCGTCGCGTGGTTGGGGAGGAGTGTAAATAAGTGCGGGGGAATTGTTAGGCGGTGTTTGATATCACGCATGCGCACTGTCATACCGGCGACGGCTGTACAAACGGTGGCCTAGCGAATAACAAGGGGATTACAGAGCCCATTTTGACAGGTCAGTTAATCATAATTACGTATATTTGTGAGTGTATGTGTGATAATGCTTTGTAATGAGAAGCTAATTTGATTCTTAATGTTGGTAACATTTGAGAAACACAGGTCTGTCGCGTTACATGTCGAAGCTAACGCCAGCTAGCTTTCGGTAGTTGATTGAGCTAACAAGGGCTCTGACGTTAGCTAACGGGAGCTGACGAAGTGTTGCCCTCCCGTGGGCCTATCCTTCGTTCGTTTAATATCGTGTTGTGTTCTGCTCATTCGTGGATCGATAATGGGAACACATGAGCATTAGATACTGATGTGTTTGGTTGTTTATTATCACGCCTTGTCAAGTCACTTAAAGCTAAGCAGCGAGCTAGCGAGTATCCTTAGATGCCCCAATTTGTTGAACTCTTTGCTGAGAGGCTGTTGCCTTATTTAGCTATGTGAACTACAGTTACCGTTTGAATATTTCAGTTTTACTTGTGATTGTTATGATAATTAATAATTGACACATGCAAAACACTGGAGGAGGGGGGGGGGGGCTAACTCTAATATACTTTGGCTAAAGAAATGTACAGACATGTATTGTTATACAATTATTAATGTTGATAGGATTTTGTCATCCGTCAATTCAATTCCATATTGTGAAGTTAAAATATGTTCTCCTAACCTTATTTAAGTCTAGATAACATTTATTTCTGTTTCTCTGGAGGCTTCACAATGAGTCAGGGTAAGGACAATGCACGACTTAAGAGCTACAAGAACAAGTCCCTCAACACAGATGAAATGAGAAGAAGGAGGGAAGAGGAAGGCCTACAGCTTCGCAAACAGAAGAAGGATGAACAGGTGAGCAAAGTGTGACCTCCATTTAGACCTCCTCGGCAGAGGATGAGTTTTATTATGGAGGTAGAATTGTCCTCCGCGTAGATTTAATATAAACAACCTTCATGATTATGAAATGATGTCCTGCTGGCATTGTTAATGTCAGAGAGGAAACTTGAATCCATGCTGTGTTCCTAACAATAATGTAACGATGGAGAGTAAATATGCTTTAAAATGTATTTAAATATTATTATATTGTAGCTCTTCAAGAGGAGGAATGTTGCCACAGTGGAGGATGATGGCCTCCCAGAGGACGATGGGATGGCTGATAGCGGCTACCTGGAGTCCCAGGCTAACAACATGGACCCACTCACAGTAAGATGAGAATTGAAAATAATCCTGCTATCCATCTAACCTACATGCTGTGCCATCATGTATGAAGTTATAAGACATAATTTATTCTGTGTTGATAACTTTTCCATCTTTGTGCTGTGCAGGGTGGGGTGATCTCTGAAGACATGACTCAAATGATCTTCTCCAGTACTCCTGAACAACAACTAATAGGCACTCAGCGCTTTAGGAAGCTCCTTTCTAAAGGTAATGTGCCATATATTGCCATAATTCCTTCTGGATACCTGATTGTTACGAGAGTTGGATGACAATTGAAAGCCTTCTACATGACATACATTGTTTTATGCATACATTGGATGAAGTAAGAAATCAGTACACAAGCAACTTTCTTCAGAAAAACTAATAAATGGACATTGGCAATGAAATAAACATTTTATCATGTAATTTTGAATACTTGAATAAATGTTTTAATCTATTGATATAAAGATAATCTTATGAAAATGATTGCTGTATTAATTGTTGTCATTGTCCACCTCTACTATATGTTTCACTTAGAACCCAACCCACCCATTGATGAAGTCATTGCCACTTCAGGGGTCGTGGAGCGCTTTGTTGAGTTCCTGAAAAGGAGAGAAAACTGCACATTGCAGGTACATTTCCTCAGAATGTCTTTAGTAAAGATACTTCTTTTCCCATTCACACCTACGGGCAATTTAGAGTCATAACCAAAGCTGCATGTCTTTCAACTGTGGGAAGAAGCCAGGGAACCCACGTTGACACAGGGAGAACATGCAAATGCCACAGAGAAGGGCCTCTCTTGCTGTGAGGCGACTGTGCTAGCCTCTGAGTGAATGTGTATTAAATATTATATATTTTGACTGTTCTTTCAGTTTGAGGCTGCCTGGGTGTTGACCAACATTGCATCAGGCACATCCCATCAGACTCGGGTGGTAATCCAGGCAGGAGCTGTGCCCATTTTCATAGAGATGCTCAGCTCGGATTTCGAAGACGTACAGGAACAGGTAGGGAGAATTAAGACGTACCAGTGTTTTTTCTTGTAAACACTTCCCACTGACTTCTCCATTATAATTTACTGATGTAAATAACAACATATACAGTATTTATATATTCCTGCTATTGTACATTTTAATTAATGCTATTGTTCATTTTAATTGTGTTCATTGACTGACCTGAATAATTGCTTTCCCCCTCAGGCAGTCTGGGCCTTGGGAAACATAGCAGGAGATAGCACAGAATGCAGAGACTTTGTCATAGACTGCAACATTCTGCCTTCCCTGGTGCAGTAAGTAACAACTCAATGTCACTTTCCTCCTAAATCTTGTTATTACTCTAGAAAATACAGGGAAACTTTGATCCTGTATCCTCAGTAAAACATGCTCCTTTGGCAGATTATTGGCCAAACAGAATCGTCTAACCATGATGAGGAATGCAGTGTGGGCGCTGTCAAACTTGTGCAGAGGAAAGAACCCACCTCCAGACTTTACTAAGGTAATTTGCCAAGATAAATATGTTGCTATGGCAACAGCACATCTCTCACATTGCTTAAGTACATCATATCTCACTTTTCAAGGTCACAAGCTGTATGGAGTTGCTTATGTATCTGTAAAACAGTCATTCATATTAAATTTAATATAAGCATGATTTCTCTTTTTTTCCAGGTGTCCCCGTGTCTCAGTGTGCTGTCTTGGCTGCTGTTCGTCAATGACACAGACATCCTGGCTGATGCATGCTGGGCACTCTCTTATCTATCTGATGGCCCCAATGACAAAATACAGGCTGTTATTGACTCAGGAGTCTGTCGCAGGCTGGTGGAGTTACTGATGTAAGGCTTTAAGCACATACTGTATAATTACAATTTCCAAAGTTTACACAACTTGGATATAAATTGTTTGAGAAGATGGGGGGGTGTTAAGAATGATTCCAGACAGTATTTGAGTTTGACTAATGCATTATCAGCTCTGACAAATTGCAAAAGCCAGGATAGGTTACTACATATAGTAGTTTCATTTGAAAAAAAACACCATAAAGTTGCTACAGCAGAAAGTGAGGTTGAATATGAATTGCTGCCATCCTAACACTAGGTGGCACACATCTGATCATACAATACAATTCTGCTTTGTTCCAGGCACTCAGATTATAAGGTTGTATCCCCTGCACTGCGAGCTGTTGGGAACATAGTCACTGGAGATGATCTGCAGACACAAGTAATGGCCCCATGTACCCACGCATAAAGTTATGCTGCTTTTGGAGAAGGTAATTGAATACATATAGATGAATATCTATTAATTATATTGTGTGTAATTTGTGTGGTCGTCTAGGTGATTTTGAACTGTTCAGTGCTGCAGTCCCTACTTCACCTCCTGAGTAGCCCCAAGGAGTCCATCAAGAAAGAAGCCTGCTGGACGATCTCCAACATCACCGCAGGGAACCGAGCACAAATACAGGTGTGTGTGTATGTGTGTGCGTGTGTGTGTGTGTGTGAATAACTTCAAAAGTTAAGATTGTAAAGTTAACATGATAATTTCCTCATCTAATGAAGTCTTTTCCTCTCTCATTAGATGGTGATGGATGCGGGCCTGCTGCCTCCTCTAATCACTATCCTGCAGGTAGCAGAGTTTCGCACAAGGAAGGAGGCAGCCTGGGCAATTACCAATGCCACCTCGGGGGGCTCTGCTGAGCAAATAAGGTAAGACCACTGATGCAGTTTATAGAGCAGTATACAGCCAGTGTGTACAATACAATATCTAAAGTCGAACTGTGGCTTATTCCTTTCAAATGGATGACATTTTACGAGCAAATAACTCAAACAATCAGAAATAATTTAGTGTTAGCTTTTCCACTCGGAGTTAATGCTCATAAAATGATGTGGTAGTCTGTTTCTTCTTATTTGGGGCGTGTATTGGCTTTAAAGCTCTAAAGTTTGTATTTTTACAACTGAAAACAATGTATGTATGTGTGTATGTATGTATATATATTACATGTCATTTAGCTGACGCTTTTATCCAAAGCAACTTACAATCATGTTACATTCAATCATGTTACATTCAATCATGTTACATTCATACACAACTACAGGGAACAATTCAGGGTTACCGCCAACCCCCTGATTGAAAGACGGACCTGCTAACCACTGACCCACAGTCGGGTGTGTGTGTATATATATGTATATGTATATGTATATGTGTATATATATATATATATATATATATATATATATATATATATATATATATATATATATATATATATATATATATGTATGTATATGTATATGTGTGTGTGTGTGTGTAATGTTTTCACGTCATGAAAAACTATGATCTAGATAAAAGGAATACTTTCAATTACAGAAGTAATGAATGATCATCTTAGAAAGTAGGGAGACTGTCATTCAGCTGGTATAATGACTTTCATCTTTTGAGAGGGTGTGTGTGGTTTACTGATCAAGCTTAGTGTCCATTGTTGAGCCAAAGACAGTTATTTGCTTTAAATGAGTAATACATGTTTGACTCTGTGTTTGTACTCTGCCCCCCGTCCCTTTGCAGGCACCTTGTGGATCTAGGGTGTATAAAACCTTTGTGTGACCTGCTCACACTTATGGACTCCAAAATAGTTCAGGTGGCTCTAAATGGCCTAGAGAACATCCTGCGACTGGGAGAACTGGAGGCCAAGAGGGGAGGAGGCATCAACCCTTACTGTGCACTAATTGAAGAGGCCTATGGTTAGTGTACACTGGCACGGTTAAAATGATTGCATTCATGCTGGTTACATTTAAGCAATTCAGCAATGTCAGTTGAGACTAATTAAAGTAAGTTTGTCAATTAGGAGACAGATCAGAACCTGAGGTTTAGTTTTAGTTTTATGAGCCCAAAGTTCAGTTTTATGCACCACATCTAGAATGTAGGTCACATAAACAAACCAAAGACGCATGGTTTTACAACCGTAACCAAATCTGGCAGAAATGTATACGATGATGGACCTTGTTGTGGCCTTGAAGCCATATGAAGTCAATCTTTGCCCTAAATTAACTGCACATTTTATACAGCTTCAATTAACAATTAATTTCATCATTAATTATTTGTTCCATTGACTGATTACTCCGTAGTTCTAGACATCACTTAAACAAAATCCACTGATGTTCAATTTATTGTGATATTAAACTGGAGAAAACCAGTATATCCTCACGTTTGATGCACTGGGAACGGATGTTAAACCTGATCAATGAACTGTGTATAAATTGTTAATTAATTAAGGCCCACCTCCTTCTTCCCAGGTCTGGACAAATTAGAGTTCCTACAAGGACACGAGAACCAGGAAATCTACCAGAAAGCCTTCGACCTGATCGAGCGCTACTTCAACACTGAAGATGAGGACCCGTCTCTGGCTCCAGCCGTTGATCTGCAGCAGCAGCAGTTCCTCTTCCAGCAGTGCGAGGCCCCGATGGAAGGCTTCCAGCTATAATGCTATATCCTCCCTCCCCATGAGCTCCACCTTCATCCTCACCTCTGCTCATTTCTCTCACTCTCTGCCCACTGCCACAATCAAGTGTTACGACAACCCACGGCTCCCCTTCCCATCGTCGGAGAGATTGATTTAATCATTATCATGATTATGGCAAATGTAACATTACAGGAGCACATGTGTGTGCGTAGCGTCAAACGTGGGTCACGTGCTGGAGTCTTGTCAGCCAGTTTGTGACGGTTTCACTCATCATTCTGTCTTGCGCTGAGCTCACCTCTGCGTCTGAAACCCACCTACCTGCTCAGGCCCCGGGGTCTCCTACGAGCAGGTTGTCCATGTAACACCACCCCGTCGTACTTTTTGGATTTCCTCAGCTCATCCCAAATGAAAAGCACTTCTCGGTGTTCCCGTAGGATTGGCCAGCCTATCTCTGATTAGGTGGGAGTTTGTTGGACTGCACTGCTTGTCTGATTGAAGCATTAAGGACTCACAAGACAGACAAACATGGACGTGATTTATACCCCCTTTTGACACACACACAGACAGACACACACACACACACACACACACACACACACACACACACACACAGGGAGAAGAATGATCGAACCTAAACACTGGACTGACCGTGAGACGCTGATCACATGTTTGACTGTGGTCTTTGGACCGAACTGCCCACACTTGGGCCACGTGGCCAGTCCCTACCCAAGGACTCAACTGACCTCTACTAAAGGCACTTAACTAACTCAAAAATGGAGGTTGAATTCCCTCATCTCCTCTCTCCGACCATTGGATAAGTTACCACGGATGGACAAATTAGGAACTTGACTGTCGCTGAGGGGTGGAGCTTGTCCACCAGGCTGCTTGCGGTCCCTCCTGGATCTAATATCATGCATTCCTTTATCCAGTAATGAAACTTTCCACCTGCACAGGCTTCACCTATAAGAGTTTAGACTGCCTCTGGTGTGACGTGAATAACCCCATGGAACCATGGGAATTGGAGTCTTCCCTCGCACTGAGACAATTGGACAGACTTGGACGAGACAAAGCAGACTATTTAACCCTGGAATCTGACCAGCAGCAGACCAGCAGGAATTTGTATTATCTTACCATAATTTCATTTAATTTACAGCACTTTAGTTCAGGACGGATACCTGCTCCTCAAAAATATACCATAGTTTTTGCATCAACTATTGAATTGGTTGATGACACGGCTTTTCCCTCCTCAGGAAGCGAGGTGTGGTCTGAATCCTCGACCTCCTTCTGGTATGATAAGGATTACAATGTACACTGTTTACCCAGAACAGATTGTGGACTGAAACTGTTAGCACACTAATTACAATCAGTAGATCATGCTGCCTCAGCAAAGCTAGAAAAACTGTATTGTAACAAAAAGTCAGACTATTGGAAAATTGGCTGTTAAAACATGAGCAGTCTAAATGTCTTTCCAACACACATTCAGGTAGCATTTTCCAATTTAATCTGCCAAAACATCAACACATATATCCACTATTGGGTCTGAAGCTGGTCTTTATTAAAAAACAATGTTTTCATTTAGTTGGGGTTAGCATCTGCCATGTTGCTGCCATACACTTTATTTAAGAGGAATCCTTCCAGATAATTTCAACAAAAATCCAGATAAAAAACTTAAATACTGGTGATTACCTTAGTTATAGCAAAACTGAATGTGTGTTTACCAAGTCCTCTTAACATTGCTTACTTTTATCAAAATCTCTGCAAGAGATTACCAGCTCTACATGTTAATTACTGTGTGTTGTATTGAGTTTGTGCAACTGTCCCCGTTATGCCATTTGCATAAAAGCTGGTTCCACAGTGTAAGTGAATTAGTTTTGTTCGTTTGTGTCCAGGATAATCATTTTGGGGAGCATTTCCTTGACTGCCATACAGCTGAAGAAATGTAGTACCTCTGAAAGATTTATTTTCATTCTCAATTCATTGTTTTGTCTATAAATAGAAAAAAGTAACTAACTTAAATCTTTGGCTTAAAGGTTGCAGTTTATATAACATTAGGTCATGTCATTAAATCAGATGAGATTTTCCAGAAGCAATACTTTATTTGATTCTTATTTTGTTTTTTGACTATACAAATATATGTCACATCGGTCATAAACAAACTAGTCTAATCGCATAAGTATCAGGACAAAAAACTGTTGCCAGTTTATAACCTCAATGTATTCACTGAAAAGGTCAAACCTTATATTGGCTTTCAGAAAAATAATACATAGTTGTGTGTTATCTGGGGGGGTTATGCAAGGCCATGTTGTCTTCCGTCACTGAGCCTTCTCAGACAGGGCAATAGCAGCTTCCTTCTCTCTTTGTAGTTCCTCCCTCCATCTAGCTTTTTTCTCCAGGTTTTGACTCGTCAGGGACTCATGCCTGCCGACCGCCTGCGACAAAATGAGACAAATTACAAATAGGATTTGAAAAAATGTCTCGGGTTCCACATTATTTGTATTTTCTCAAATACTTTTTTTTGTGTGGAACAAAAGGGTTAATTCATGAGCACCAATGCAGAGACAAAACAGCTCGTTCACATTGTTGTAAACAAGGTAACTAAAATGTTCCTCCTTGTGAACTGATACTGGAGAAAACCAATGCAATCAAACACAATCCGTTGTCTATTGCCACTCACCTTTTTGCCCTGGAACACCATTAACAGACAGGCCCCTATTATGGTCGCCATAATCACATAGCAGGCTTTCACTCTGACTTTGTTTCTGGCAGCATCAATCGTCTCAAACCTGTGGCGCAGGCAGATGCACAAACAAACGTCAGTGTAGTCAGATAATTAAAAACAATATCATCAAATACAATGTGCTGTTTTAAGCTTTTCTTTTCTGCACGTTCCTTTTATACAATGGCAATATGTCAACAATCGCCACCACCAGCCATTAATGCTTCTCTCATTCATATGGTTGGTTCTTTGTGAGTGCAAGAGGCGGAAGGTCTGCAGGTTGAATGCGTGACAGTCGGGTCTTTTATCATCGCAGGGGACCAGATATGATCTCCAGCCTGATTTCAGGGACAGCAGTAATTACCTCCAGACAAAAACAGATGCCTTGTTTGAACTGCAGTCATCTTGGAATATCGGCTTGCAGCAGCAAAGATCCACTTAGTTAGCTCTATTTGTGTGAATTATCTTAACTACATCACGCAACGAGCCAATCAGATGAGAGTGTACTGGGAGGTGTGGTGCAAACAGGAAAAGGCTACTTACGACACAAGGTCTGGTATCTGATCTGCTGTCTTGAAGCGTCCCGACCAGACCAGCATCTTCTTGTCCAGGTTTGACGGTCTGTAGCCGGGGAGTTTGAACCCGGCACGAGGTGCTGTATGACAGAAAGGAAAAAACAAACAGAGTTTATGTCCACAAATCCACATCCTGAAAAAAACCGGAGAAGTTTAGTTTCTCAAGCCCCAGTCGTTAGCTCCATCACCCCAGATTGTAACCCCACTTCCTGTGTCCCTCCTCCCTCTGGGACTAAATACAACTTTCACACACTTGCTATGGCAACAAGTGACCTGGGATGTACAAAATCCTCTGGCAATCAATGTGTTCTTTGCCTTCATTGGACAGATGAAAAGAGTAAGACTAGCAGACTGGAAACAGGGCGAAAGGTTTGACATGCAACAAAGGTCCCACGTTTAGAGTTAACCCGGCACGTTGCCCTCTCAAGGTATGCACAGTAGCCATTCAGCTACTCGGGCCACTAAAGTACAACCTTCTGAAATGTTCCAGCTCACACCGAATAAAAAGGCATTTCCTTTTCTACAGCCTTTGGAGATCCCGATATCTGATTGTAAGTGTTTAGGACTGCAACGCTTGACTGGTTGAAGCATTAATGACATCACAAGACAACTAAACATGGACAGGATTTCTACAGGACAGTCATCTGTCTACCCACATGATCCACAACTCTACCTGCTGCTGGGGCTGCATGCAGAGGCTCTGCTTTGGCCTCCTGTGGTTTACTGCACATCCCTCTGTGGCTCCATGTTTCAGTGACCTGTCTGCACCTCTGACCTAATGAGATATTAAAAAAAGACCATGAGTGTATTGGATCTAGGAGGATTCACAACTAGGGCGAACTCAAACTATTCATTTTGATTTTGGTTGAGCTGCTGAGTATTTTCTTGATTCATACGCTGGTCTATAAAATGTGAAAAGATAGGGGACAAACAATCGGAAAAAACAATGATTCTGTTAACTTTTACACAACATAAAGAAAAGCAGCTTTTTTTGTTTGTAAAATGATTACAGATTAAAGATTACCAAACAGTTGCTGATTATGTTTCTGTTCTAATCATTTCAGCTCTAGTCATAATGTCAAAATATCACAACTCATTTTACTTTTGTTTTAAAGTACTCACAGGGCACATCATTACAATCATAACGATCATAAAAAGGCACAGCCACTTTCCAAACAGGACGGAAGTGTTTCAATGTGACGACGCCAAAACAAAAGGTTGTGTGAGGTTTTAATTTGGATGAAACCTGAACACGAACTACAGACCCAAATACAGATACCAGCGATAGCCACGTAATAATCGTTTACTCACATTATGGTATGACATTCCAAAAACGAGAGGTAAAATATAAATATATGAACCATATATAATATATTAAACCATCACTCGTTAGTCGTATTCAAGATTACTACAATTGCAGCTGCAAGCTACACCTCTTTTTTAAGTTACAAACAGCGAGTAGGAGAGAGAACACTTCCGTGCAGTTTTTAATAAAAACAAATAACACACCAATTAAAGTTAACAATACGAACCTATAAAGTTGCCAATGGAAAGGCGAGCTCTAACAAGATTCATGTTTTTTTATTTTGTATCATCAAGCCATTAAACTGCGTCGTAGCACCTTGTCTTCCGTCAGCTGCTGGTTGGTTGAATGTCAACTCGCTGCGTTTTCAACAACAGGACCCGCTGATATAAGCATAGGAGCATGTGCTATGTGCCTGATAGAAAATGAGACCGTTTTTGCTTTAAAGTCGGTTTTTAAATCGATGGGAAATAGACTTTCGACACAACAACGGAGGATTCCATCTCGTTATATAACTTTCATTTAAAAAAATTGTCGGTGGTACTTTTATTTTAATAGTGACATTGTCTCATACCGCGATAAAGCTTTCAATATTAGGAATGACCGTGAGGATTATAATATAATGTGGTAATATATTTAGCTTGAGGTGGTTTGTATACAGGCATTGTCTCGAACAGCACGCCCGCGTTGTGCGGACCGAGGACCAATCAGTCCACCATGGCGGCGTCCGGTGGAACTTTAAACTGTGAGGACTTTTCAATGTTTCAGGTAATTTCAACGAATAATTCAAAGATCTGTGATAACTTGTCACTGGTTTGCTGCGATCTGAATCAGAAGCTCTTGGAAGTTCAGATGCTGTGTTGTTTATTTTCTGTGTAACGTCAAGCCAGCGAATGTGTGACCCACCTGATCACTAATGTTCACACAGACATATGGCTATACCCCGTCGCCAGCATGGGATTTACCGAACCTGTTGATTAAGTATCTCCAGTCACTTTAAATGACTCATATGCTGACATTACAACTAAGTTGGCCTAATTGTCTAGATAACGTAAAAAGCAAAAATACCCAGGGGTCACCACATCACAAGATGTCACAAGTAAGCAACCACTAATAGAGAAATATAGAGGTAATGAGTTCATTTATGTTGCCCAATGTGCAATCGAAAGGCTTGAATGCAGCCTGCGCTCTAGCTTGAAAAATGTTGCTATTATACGCAGTTATCTACTATATTTTTCTCATTTAAGATATATTATAGCTTCTCTGCACTGCTTACAGAAAGTCTAATAGTCCACTGTTTCTGTGTTGATTCTCTGCGTTTTCTAAGACATCAGGCTATGCACTGATAACCAGAGATCAATTAAATCTAATGTATTGCAACATAACAAACAGACAAAATTGAGCTTGAAATCATTGCTTTGGTTTTTAGTTGAAGGGAAGTTTCTGACTGCCTTTTTTTCAGGAGGGGCTGAAGGTGATGCGCACCATAGATGACCGCATCGTCCATGCGCTGAACACCACCTTGCCCACAGTCTCCTTCTCGGGCAAAGTGGATGCCACACAAACGTGCAGACAACTCTATGAGTCTGTGAGTGACTAAAATAATGTCTGTGTAAAAGTTATTTCCCAGCTTTTTCATATCATATTAAACCAGTTCCAGCAATAATCTCATGCGTTCCACAGATGATGGACGCCCATCTGACCAGAGACAAAGCTATCAAGTCCTGTATAGCTCAAACTTCAGAGGAGGTGGGACAACTGCGTGAACAAAGAGCAAAAGATGGCGAAAATCTGGCCCTCCTCAAACTGCTCAGAAAGGAGCAGACCAAAGTATGTCCTGTTTCTCACACTGGGGTCTTTACACACCACCAAGCTCTAAGATATGGGCCATACTATCTTATGGGAGACAGCAATGGGTGTTATCATATCCGTTTGAAAATATTCATTAAGTAATGCATTTTTCCTTCCTTGTTTCCAGTTAAAGCTAATGCAGTCAGAGCTGAATGTTGAAGAAGTTGTCAATGATAGAAGTCTGAAGGTATGCTCACTGTTAACAGTCACGTTCTATAATCGCTAATGCTCTGTCGCTATCTTCTAAGTTACTTATCCCTGATTTGTCGTGTTAAGGTTTTCAGTGAAAGATGCAGAATCCACTACACGCCTCCGAAGGTGAAGTGAAGCTCCGTCTGAGAGGAGCTGCTTCACTTGAGGTTCGAATCCAGACTTGAGCTGATGCTGAGTCCCGCCTGCAGGCCATCCAGATCGCCCTGACCTCCTCGCCAACACACTTGTATTCCATTGTGACTTGCATTGCATTACCACAGCTGTACAACAGTCATTAGTGTGCTTCTTTAATGAGAAACATTGTATGAAAATAGTTTTTTTTAAAAAGACAATGAAATGTTTTCAAGCAACGTGTTGTCTGTGATTTATATCATTCGTGAGTCTTTTGAGGAGCTCCGTGTATTCTAAATCGTACAGTTTGAAATATCTTAAATGTCTAAACCAGTGTTTTTCAACCTTTTATGCGTCAAGGCACACTTAAGACACAAAAAAAATCTCACGGCACACCAACAACAGGAAATGATATGCAAATCAAACCCAAACATAGTTTCAGCATGAGCATAATATACTCTAAGAAATCAGGGAAACGTGTGTTCTATTTGTTGTGTTTTATTAAACTTAACATCATCCTAATGCCAAGATGGCACAGGCTTTATGCCCAGGTACAGATCATTTTATGCCTGTTTCATAGTGTTGTCACGCAAACGAACAAAATAGTTTGGATCCTTGTCTTGGAGCGCAGGGTGTTTAGTTTGCAAGTGGCGTTTAAGCTTGCTAGGGACCATGGCACTGTTAGCTAGCTTTTCCCCACACACAACGCACAACGGACTCGGTGCGGCGGGAACCCCAGTGAAGGAAAATCCAAATGACAGATACTCATCACTGTACTGTCTTGAGCTCACCGTTTTAGCCTTCTTTTGACACCCACTTGTACTGGGCTCATCATCTGGATCAAGTGTGGGGGGATCTTGATCAGGACCTAGTTTTCTTTTCAAAAATGTCTCCATTAGACTTTTATGCGTGTACTGTACCTAACTCTTAATCTCACTTTTTTAAATTGTCGCCTCAGCAAATCTGCCTATTAATTACGCTGCGTACCCACAGGCAGAGGGGAGTATTGAGCCTTCATACCACTGTAGCGACCCTGTGACGTGGCTGTCAATCACAGTGTGGCACCGTGCATGCTGGTCGAGGGGGCGTGCCTGTGATTGGAGGAGTAGAGGGGAGGCGGGATTAACCGGTCGGAAAAGGGGAGTTAAGTGTGGTTGACGGGACCGTTGTTGTTGACGTTCGAGTTGCTGAACTGAGAGGAGCAGCTATCTGTGTTGGTGGATGCCCAATAAAGTGAGGATTAAGAACGTCGTCCCGTCTCCGTGTCATCAGTGCAATAACGTCCGAAACATTACACCACCAACAGCGCGACGACATACACACACACAAACACACAAGTTGGCTTTTTTTTTCCACGAATGAAGTGACAGTATGTAAAAAATGTTTATTTTTCACGGCACACCTGACAGCCTCAGCCACACTGGTGTGCCGCGGCACAGTGGTTGAAAAACACTGGTCTAAACAAGTCAGGTGAATTGGCAGGTAATTGTGTACAGACTCATGAATCCTAACGAATGTGAGCATATTAGCACAGAGCTCAAAGCACCACTGTGCCTCAGTCCAGCCTCAGAGCTGCCGGCAGGCTGTAGATGCATCATGTTGTTCTTCTTTGTTTGATTCAGGAAAGTTTGATAGACGGGTCATTAGTGTCGGTGCTTTTCCTGGTTTGGTGAGATTCTGGATTTCTTTAAAAACAAATCTCAGATGAATGTTGTTTAGGACACCTGTCATCTTACACACGGTAGGACCTGGTTTGTATTATCAGAACCCACAATATGATAAATGCTAAAAATGGATGTCTCTGTTAAAGTCCATCCAAAATGTTTTCTACCTCAGAAATCAGACAAATACTTCATAAAAGAATCGCATAAAATAAAAAATTCTTTTAATGCTTTCTTTAATATGTGTTAGAAAGTGCATTCAATGCGCTGCTTCCCAAAACCACAAATATGTATGTGTTCATACATTCATAGTCAATGTCACTTCAGGATAAAGAAGCAGAGCTTTTTAACACGAGACTGCAGCCGGTTGGTATTTCACTGTGGAAGCAGGTTGTTTGATCAGTTTGGAAAAGGAACGAGGGGGTCTTCTTTGGGTTTGTGCTGCTGCAGACGGCACAGAACACGTCCACGAGAAGCTCATCTGTGTGGAAGACAAACATGATACTGCAGGGACATTGGACATCGAAAAATAATTAATCTGGATCTTGCTTTGCCGAATAGCAATTGTTCAGTGTTTACTGTCCTGCGTTGACATGACATTAGATTCAAAAGGATGTCACAAATCATATAATAATTCCTGTATATCAAACAAAGACACACATCTGAGGCTTGTTATTTACCTTAACGATGTTACAGTAATAATATTACACAAAATATACAGACACGCAAAGTTGGGATGCTCCTAGCAACGTTCTTCTTCACAAAATGCTAATGAAGTACAAAAAGTCACTGTGGACATAAATCAGTATTTTGAACATACAGTTGAATAAAGTTGGTTCCTTTGATTATCTTCCTTGTGGAAATTGTTGAATTAATTTAACATCCACCAGTTTAAAAACAGGAAAAGGTGGAATAAGTAAAGTCTGATTCTGAAAGCTTGTGTGGTAGTAAACATCATTCAGATGCAGGGTTTCTTTTCCAGAAAAAAATTACATTGGTCACGACCTCGGTGACCTGGTAGCTGACTATGGCCATGAGACAATAAATAATGTTTTCCAACTCTGATTTTTATATATATATACATATATATATATATATATATACATATATATATATATATATATATATATATATATATATATATATATATATATATATATATAAATATGTTGGTTGAGCCTGCGTTAGAAAAACCCTTGACTGTTCTATTATTCAATTATGGTTATTATTTATCGTTTTGAAAGATTTAACACTGCTCGTCTTCTTTCTGTACAGAGAGCAGAGACTCATGAAGATGTCAAACTTACAGATTTCTCTCGTAATTTGTAAAATATTGAAGACTAAAGGACACTTTACTTAAAAAAAATTTAAAAAAAGAAGCATTGCCCCAAGTTGAGGCACAGTTTATGGTGCCTCAACTGGGGTGCAAACTTTCACCTGAGATTCTGCACATTCTAAAAAAAAACATTTTTCCTGAATTGTACCTAAATTGTGCTTGCAAAAACATTTTTAAAAAGTCCAGTTAGTTAAAGGGGTTGATGTCACTTTAAAACACATTTATAAATAGATAGCATTAAATGCATTTAAATGATGTGACTGAAAATAATACTAAATCATGGAAAAAAAGTAATGAACTGGTTGTTAATGTATTAATAATTGCTACATATTTTATTTTCATATAAGTACCATCAAAATGAAGCCGTCAGGTTTCTGGTTCACCTCCAGTGCGTTGGTAGTGATTCAACATGTACTTAGTTTACACAATGTGGTTTTGTTCAAACAAGATAAGGAAACTATATTCTGCTTGTGGCTCATTAAAATATAGCTGAGTGAGCTTCACGGCTTAGTGTCTGTGCCATAGATTCTCTTGTTCATGGTACAATTTTTTAAATACACATACTGAACCTTTTTTATTTTAAACTGTTGACCACGTATTGGGAATGAAAAAGCAATACAAATATGAAAGTATTTTACTTTTCATATGTATATTGTATATTCCCGAAGGTTTGTGTGCTATAAACCTAGCAGTCCACCGTCTGCTGTAAGTTTATAGCACACCTTCTAGTCACAACTATGTTACACTTCCTGTTTTAAGGCAGGAGGGACTTTGTCCATGATCCATATCCATTCAACACTAAGCCCAGTTGTGAATAGACTTCTATTTGTTTTCATTGCTTCTTTGTCTTTTTCTTCCCGTCTGCCAGCTGAAGATGTGTACGCCCTGACCTGCAGCTGTTTCACAACCCAATACCACAGAAAGAGAAGCAACACCTCATATAACAAAAGCATCATTTATTCTTGAAAATTGTTCATTTTTACATGATCTGCAGTATGACACAGTGTGTTGTAACATGTTCGGAGTGGAAACTGCAGAAGCATTGTTTTATATATTGAGCCAGGATAATTTGATCATCACTGATTATAATGAGACGGCAACCTGTTGGCACTGATACTGTGTTTGGTTTAGGATCTGTTAGAATAACTCAATAAGGTCTGCCTGGGTCTTGGGATGCTGCATATCAGACAACTCTAATTCTCCTCCATGACATGGGAGTTTTTTAAAAACACGGAGGTGAAGATATTCGTCCCCTCCCACATGGACCTGCAAGCAAGACAAAGTAAAGTTTCAGGAGATCAATGAGGACTTTTAACTAGCAAGTGGTTACTTATTTATACATCAAGCAGAAATTAAGCAACGTAAGCAATCCTTGGAAGTCTTGTTTAACTTGTTGTAACATTATTATCTGTGTAATTAGATCAGGTTGTCAGTTTTAAGTGTACATGTTCTAGTTATGGCTTTCAGAACACATGAGCTCAGTAGTAACTGAATAATGACTGCACCAAATGTCCAATTGATCGTTGAGGCTACTTATCTGTCAATGTGTGCGCATGTAGTCGACTTCCCAGCATGCATTACATTAAGGTTAAAGTTCTCCAGCAATCCCTCTTTTTGGTGCATCTTGTAACTTTCTTCTTATTGACCAACATAACGAAAGGCTGAGGGTTCATCACTACAGGCGATCTCTTTCACATCAAAGTATGTGATTCATTGTTTATGTGAAGAATAAAATCGACTATAACCGCTTCATTAAATGTCACTTGATCTTGTTGCTGCAACATAAAAGTTGTTTATATTCACTGATCTGAGGCTTTTTGCCTCGCAGATGATAATCACCTTGATGAAGTAGTTGGTCCCGGCCACTACCTGAGTCTTGAAGCTCTTCGCTGTGAAAACATCATAAGTTTTCCCTGCTTTTTTCTCTGCATGGACCTTCACCTGGAAAACAATGAGAATACAGAAACAATAAATGGCTGAGTGAATAGCTCAGAGGGAAGAACGCCATTCATACTTTAAAACACTTACGCTTTGACAGATCTCATGAACTTCGTCGGTAGCTTCTTTAGCTTCCGTCGGTCCTCCACACATGGTGCGTGATGCCATCGTGACAGTTTCAATGGAAAGAATTTGCGAAGAAATGAAGGGAAACAAACAAATGTGTTTTGTTTTATACGTCCATGGGTTTGTGTCAGCGAGGTGTTGAGGATGAGTCACTGAATCATATGACGCTGAATCATGGGCGATACCATCAGCGTAGGGGGGGGTTGCTTTATATACGACGTTACACACCAACTACAATAACAACTAACGTCTCTATAGTGGTTAAAAATATAAAACATACTTTTAGATTTGTTCAAATTAATCGTTTACATATAGGTAATACATAGGTTATACATTTATATTTTCATGTGTCTTCATTGTTCAGTCTTTATCGAGAATGTGGTTTAGTCTGAGGCGTGGCTGTGTTTGGAGCCTTCCTGTTCACTATGAGGTTCAAAATATTCCTGGGAAGTGACAAGACTTTGCCAATACAGGCTGGTTGGGTGGAAAAAAAAGTCACGACGAACAAAGTTGTGTACTAAATATTTACTCTTCTTTCTTTTTGTATTTCCTTTTTTAACAGTCAGCTGTGCAGCAGACACAAAGCTCTTCAAAACAAAGAGTAGGCTAAACTGCACCAGGAGTATGAACCTCTCTGTAGACATATGATCTATGAAAACTTTCATCTTCACTGAACGGATTTTGTGACAGCAGATTATTAATATTTCCAAAGTTCCTATGAAGTTCCTCTTTTGAAACAAGTGTATCAGGATAAAATAAAATAAAGTGTTAGAATGACTAAATCACTTTGTATAAATACTCTGTTACAAGTAGGCTAAAAAAGTAAAGTAATAATATCGAAGATTGCCATCTAAATAAATGTCTATTAATATGGACTCTGGGCCGTATTAATCATTCTTTGTTTTACTTACAATTCTTTCGTTTTTGCTTAATTAAGGAAAGTTGGTTTTCCGTGTGCATCCCATCTTAAAGTATAATGAAAGTATGTTTGTTGTACAGGCTGGAGTCTGTTACAGTCTTTCACAAGCAAAAGAGTAAACATCTGAGAAATGCAGACAAATATGATCTGTGCAGCAGAAATGTCTCCAGACCTCACTGGCAGTTTGGGAAGTTTTTTTGCAGTTAAAAAGCTGATTTTTTTTGTGAAGACTTCTCCGCTGCAGTAATATGGGAAGATGCTTTAATGAGCGCTTAGTGAAATTCATCAGTGATAATGAGGCTGCACCAGATGCATTCTCTCACAATGGCTGAATGATGCCGTCAGATGGGGCAGAGCTCCTGTGAGGAGCGGTTTTCACTGACCAACTGGGAACACTGAGAATCTTTCTTAACAGTTAGATATGGATGTCTATTATGTGTGACAGACCAACATCTGCCACAAGGAGGATCTCGGCCTTGCTGAAAAATATGGTCACGTAGCAGCAAATTGCAAAGGCAACCAGAGATGTGGAAGATGCGCAGTCGAACATGATAATGGGAAATGCAAAGAAGGAGTTAAATTAAAGGGTTGGAATCGTGGAGGAGAACATAGCTCAGCCTGGTGGGTGCAAAGTCAGCGAGAAAGCGGCAGATGTGCAGCAATTAAGGTGTCCCAGGGGGTTTCATATGCTGAAGCAGTAAAGAAAGTGTCCATACAGACACATGGCCCTGAACAGAGAGCAACAACAGACAAGGGATCTGTAAATAAAGACATGCTAATTGTGGGTAAGAAAGAGTTTATCCTATGTATACTAGATGTAATAAGCTGCTCAGCATAGACGAGTAAAAAAGACTGAAAAGATAAAGAACAATTAGTTGAGGAATACCTTGGAATCAAAGGACTAACCCGGGAAGCAGTGGAGGAAATGTTAAGTGGAGGAACAGCAATAGTACAGATGCAATTAGTGAGTAATTGAGGATTTTTTGGATGATAAAGCCATAGTGTGTAATAATTATAGAAAGGGCCAAATATATTACAGTACACAGGATACAGAAAGTGTATCCACTACAAATGGATGCACTGAGAAAAGGGCTCTAGCGATACTGCCTCTGCACATTTGGAGCGTTGAGTTTAAGTCGGCATACGGGTTAATCTGCAAGGAGATAGGAGAGCACACCCTACAAAGGCTGTTTTGCAGGAGTGTTGAGAGCATAATGAACCCAGGTGTTGGAGTTTTGTGTAGATAGGGAATACTACAGCGCAAAATATGGGTCTTGGTTATTTGAAACTAGTCCCACTGTTCCATCATCATAAATACCTCCGTGGAGATTCATTATGCCATCCATCAATACAACATTACAGCTAAAATCTAAAGAGAACCCTAAACTGGTATCAAAAGCAATAATTGTACAAAAACATATTGACTACCACCATCATAAGATATTCATATTTACAGATAGGTCAGAAGAACTCGAGACAGGGCATCGAGGGGCTGCATTCTTCTTCGTCACCTCATGATGAGAGAACGTTGAAAAAGAGAATATTAGATCACCTTTTAATATACACTGTTGCATTGGAATAATGTGTGCATTGCAATGGGTGGAAGAAAATAATCAATGCAAAGTAGTCGTTTATGATAGATTAGCAGCACTATCAAGCATTAAGTCTGGAAAGTTGTCATGCAGGCAGAATATATTGTATTAATTTTTTATGTACTACTCAGACTGCATTTTAGAGGTTTGGATATCTCCTTCATTTGGGTTCCTGCTCATGTGGGGGTGGAAGGAAAAGAACATGCAGACATATTGGCTAAACAATCATTAAAACAACAGATAATTTACGTGCATGCACCGTTATGCAATCTAGAGGTTAAAACTATCATTAACAACAATCTGTGCAAAACATGGCAACAATATTGGGACTTCAGTGACACAGGGAGAGATCTGTACAGGATTCAAAAACATATAGGTGTTGGTGGAATATGAAACGGGAGCCCAAGGAAGGAGAAGGTCATTACCCATCTGAGAATAGGACATACAGGATTAAACCAAACCCTCTATAGAATTGTTAAGCACCCAACTGGACTATGCACACTGTAATAAACCCGAAACTGGATTGCAAAAGGTATGCCGAAGAAAAAAATTAATTAATATCAGAATTGATCAATGGAAAACAAAATATGACATTGTGGGAATCTGCTGGGAGAGGTATCTCGGAAAGTACACAGTATCCTAATTTATTACCCAAGAGCAACATCTACTGCTCCACCCTCCAGTCCAGTAGGTGGCGGTCATACACCTCTGAGGTGGTTTGCCAAACACCAATAAACACCAACGAAGAAGAATGCTTTCCCTTCGCCTCAGTGTGCAGGTCGCACCTGTCCTCACCATGTTGTCTTGTCTTCTGTCTCGAGGTGTCTGCCAGGCTGTGGCGAAAGTGAGACCCACGTCTTACCCGACGTTCGGCTCAGTTTTACGGGCTTTTACAACCTCAAGTCCTAAATGTGGCGGAACAACCGAAAGTGGTAAAATACATTTCCGGGTAACACTTTAGCTGTGTCCAACAGAGGTCACCTTCATGTCCTTGTTTTGTCCCAGTTGGCCTCCATGTCCGTGTCTCTTAATCGACTGGGTTGGATTTCAAAATATGACTATTGTGGCGTCGGAATGACGCTTTAAAATGCTATTTGAGTTCTAACAACTGCGCTTTGGGACATGTTCAGAGGCTGCCTGTGAGATACCTGCATTGTCACATTGAAAGGGCTGCAGTGTGTGTTTAGTTGACTGGCTATTTCTTTTTCTCAAATGGACAACAATGGTCTGTCAGCAGGGGGAAATAACGAGTCTATCCTCACATCATTGACCAGGCAGCACCACAGCTAGCTTAGGACCAGGCAGGTTACTGTTAAGACAATGGATGCTAAGCTAAAATGTCTTTACAGGCCTCTCTGAAAATGAGTCAATAGGTGAAAGGTGGATTTTAACCTCATACTAACGCCTAATCTTTTTTGTTTATGTTTAAGCTTCAGTGGTGACCTACTCCCAGCTGAAGACCATGCTGTCCAGCCAAAACATCCAGCTGTTTGATGTGAGAAATCCTGATGAACACCTGGCTGGACGCATTCCACAGGCTGTCAACATCCCACGTAAGTGTTCGTACTGTACACGCTGGGGAAACGAGTGGTTTTCCATGTGTTTGTACTCATACTGTTTGCTTGTTTTCAATATCAGTGGGCATCCTGGAGGAGTCTCTGAAGCTGTCCCCTGAACACTTTCGTCAGATATTTGAACTGAAGGCTCCTGGGAAAGATGACGACAACATTGTGTTTCATTGCAGAAGTGGCATCAGGAGCTCCAAAGCACTGGATATTGCCCGTCAGCTGGGATTTAACAGGTAAACAACAGCAGATGCATCCGAGTACACTGATGAAACATGCAGTACTCCAAGTACAACGTGACCCGGTAAAGGTCAAAGGTGAAATAAATCAAAGTCACTCCCCTGTTAAAATCGCAGATCTCAGTCCCGTGAGATGATGTGGATCCTGCTGTGCTGTGGCGGAGCTACTGCACTACTGTAGTAATGTCTCCTTTTATGTGTTGATTATTATTCAGTCCTGGTGCTGCGAATAGACTTCGATGTCCTCGGGCACTGCTTTGGTTTTTGAACGCTGGATGAATTTGAGTAGAAAACAAGACTAAGCTCTTCTCTTTTTGCTTCTTTTAGGGCGAGACATTACAAAGGAGGGTACAGTGAGTGGGCCGAGGAAGGAGCGAAATGAACCTGAGTCAAACTCTGTTAAGTTCCTAGCTAATACAAAACTACAGAACTTCAGTTATTCTTGAATTTACTTTTTTAATACCAGTTTAAAGAATTAACTTATGTTCCTTGTTACATTAGCTACTGATGTTACACTTTTTTCAAGTTTTGCATTATGCTTCTTAACCTTTTTATTCTGTGATTCTTCGTGTTGATTAAATGATTTACAAATTTTAACATGTCTTTGTGTACATTTGTAGACCTGCGGTCTGCCCCAATTCCTCACTACACGCTAATATATCATTATTATAATTGTTTACACTTTTGCAGTAATTGTCATCGTTTAATGTTTTTGTAGTAAGCATCTTAAAAATATGTTTTCAGTCATGAGTCCTGGGCTTTGTGTGTCAGCAGATATCAAGTACTGATCTTATACCAGCATGAATAGATAAGGGATCATTCTTATCCGGCTTATTTAAACATTGCTTGCCCATCTTCATAAAACACAATTTAACAAATAAATACATATATATATATATATATATATATATATATATATATATATATATAAACTAATTGTATTATGTATTATTCAAATAATTAATAAAACACAAATTAGCAGTAATTAAAATGTTTATTGTAAAAGTGTTGACACAATTGTTAATCTTTTTAAATGCATCAACAAATTGGTCAAAATCAAAACAAAATGAACATACTCATACATACAGACTCAAAACCTACTTTCGGTATTACTCCGTAGTTTAGATAAGCACTTCGATCTCTTGACCAGTAGATGGCAGTAACATTTCAATCAACTGTGAAAATGTTTATTTCCATTGTACCACTGTCCTTTATGATTATTGTAGCTATGCCCTCTCAGGCCTGACCTTCACACAGGTATTGGTCCAGACAGGTATGGATCCTTTGAGCAACATCTCTGTGAGCAGCTGTCAGGGGCCCCATTTGCAGTTCCATTTTAGATGCTTCATTCAGAGGGAAAGCATATCCCACTTCACCTTCACCCTCTATCCTATCCTCTATCATCCAGTCTATTTGCAACACATCAACAGTAAAGCAGGTGTGTGTCTGTGTGTGCACATCAGACAGACAATAGCCTTTCCATGGAAATAAAATGACACTCTTCCAGTAGCTGCATTCATGTGGGAGAGACTGAGATTGATTTCCTGATTGTTGCATGATGTACAGAAATGGAATGCAAAGGAAATATGGATTTGGTGGACGTGTTTTTGAGTGAGTTGGGAAACCGGCTGTGCACTCAGCACTCAAAATGCGCTATGGATGTCACACACCATCAATATTGTCAAGTTTCAAATGTATGGAGTTATGCCATGCAGCTACAGTGTGTATAAGATTCTCTTCAGATCTGCCGTGCAGGAGATATTTAGCGTGCTGCTGTAGAAGAAGGATGGCTCCAATTTCCAAGGACACGTGGACACTTTTAACATTAGTTAACACACAAACTGACTCCTGGTTGGTGGTGAACAAATGATCAGTTAGAGCCATTTGTCAGCTGCCGCGGTTTCATCAGATCACATCCCTAACCTCCTGCTGCTGTTTAAAAGGCTCTGTAATGAAATCTACAGTGAGGCGTTTGTTAAATATAGAAATATCGGGAAACGTGAGCTCTGCGGTCTTTATTTCAAACCAATTGTCAGATTAATGTATTGGCTAAAATACAATGTATGTTTGAAAATACAACCACAGTGCCACAGAAAAAGGCACTGTATTTTTTTTTTTAAAGAAATTAGATTATTTGCAAGTTGGAACTGGTTCATGGAGGAAAACACCACCTTCTCTTGGTTCAGATCTCATTTGTTTGCTGTGCACTCCTGCAGGGCTTATACTCTTATCTTAAAATGCCATGTAAAATGAAGCACATTGGGTTGTGAGATATATAACACAAGCTGTGGGTGCTTTTTTTAAATCTTTTTTTTTCTCTCTCTCTTTCTTTCTTGCTAGGTGGTTGTAGAGTGGCCCATACTAGTGTGTCAGTCTATACATTGCTTTTTTAATGCATTTACCCCTGACCCAATTTTCGCTCTGGTTTTTACGAGGCCAACACAAGGCTATTTTTGTGCGGATGTCACTTCCAGCAAAGCACGACCCAGCATGGTTCAGGGTCATGCGCAGGAGTAAAAGCCACGGAACAGGACTGAAGCACAATTTAAGCTTAGGCTTGTTCATACGTTTTATTTTCAATAAATGAAACATATTGAAGAGAAAACAATTCATTCTCACATTAAAACATGCATTTGGGGTTGTAATAATAGGTCACTGCATCACTGAACGAAAGGGAGACACCTGACGTCTCCACCACGTATAGGCGCTCGTGCTCCCGTGTGGCTGCAAAATAAGTGCAATCCCTGCGCGTGTTGCCGACAGTCACACAACCACAGAGCGTCGGTGGAAGTGTAGGAAGCGAGTGGTTTTCCTGTGAGCTTCCCACATTCCCGTTCGCCTGTGCGCAATGGCACCGCGCGCTCCTCCTGCTCCCCCTCTGCTCGCGTCGCAGTGCCGGGCGCGATGACAGGATAACTTTTAAACCTGCACGCATGACGCTTTTCCTCGATGGCATCTGATGAATTCTTCACTGGGAAACAGTAACAGGTATGTATGCTTGTTTTCTTATTCTGCCTTGTTTAAAAAATATATATAATAATAAGTCATTCAAACACCCTTTTTAAGTCATGTTTCTACTTCAATGTTAGTGACTTCAATTTGATTCTAATCCGCTGCATTTGTGTGCTAATTGTTTCATTGTGCGTGCGCGCTGATATGTTATATCATATGGGGAAATCGGGTTTGCGCAACTATTAATATGTTCCTTGACTGTGTGTGACCCCAATCTTTCTGCGGCACGAGGAGCCCGATAAGATGCTCCATCTCCGAATTTAATTACGTTTTTCGATTAAGGTTTGATTTGCACTTATCAAGTTTCCATGGCAGCTTTAATACAGGAAGAAAATATTGTGTTTGGCTTGCATAACACACGCACACACACACTTGTAGAAGGTCAGATGTTTGCAAATGGGCATTGAATAATATTAGAAACAAAGTGAAGAGGCTAATCTTATTCAATTACTATACTATTACAATACATGATTTACAATATATAACCAACCTATTCACAGGAGCACTATGCTGTATCATTCCACAAGATACAAAAATGTGTATAGATAGATGTTTTTTGAGTTGCATTCCTCGGGACCTGTCACGTCTGATTCTGTGATGAACCCACTCCCAGTAGGAGACTTCAAGGTGGTTGGGATCGGTGGATGTTTTTTTTGTGCCTCTAGATCCTCTTGTGGACAATCATATGATACTTGAGCCATTGAGCACTGAGTGGAATTATAGGGTAGGAAAAATCTTTAAAAGCCTCCTGGGTTTGAGCCAGGTCCTACTGATCCTAGTTTCTCAGTGTCTTTCTCCCTATTTCTGTCACAGAAAGAGAAGGAGGGCTGGATAAGATGGATCGGTATATGTTTAAGGTGTAGACACAGGTGTGAGCACTGCCACTGCGCTTTATCTGGATTTATCCCAGATGGGGAGGAATGGGAGTAAATGAGAGGAAGGCTGGAGTGTGAGCAGAGCCCGGGACTAGAGCCAATCGAACCTCTGACTTATTACCCCTCCCGGATGAGCTAACCTCACTGACAGTGCTCAAAGGCACACTGCCAGCCTCTCATTAAAGTTGCCATCTCTGCTTTGAACTCGCTGTTAGCTGTATTAAAAGTCATGAGCAGGAAGGCGGACTGGAATAATCAGAAATGTATTGGTTTATGTATTGTATACGTTTGCTGTTCAGAGCGTACATTTCTTTATGGAGTTGATTGTCTGAACCATGAAGTTGAGGAGGCATCAATATGTGGCTCCATTTCTCATTCAGGGAACATTAGTGCAAGGATGCTTTTCAACTCTTTTATTTATCAGTTCATCTGACTGTTACTAAGAGCCAAGATGTTTCCCAGCAGGCCTCTAACCCGAAAGGATGCTGCCCCCCCCCCCCCCCCCCCCCCCGCCCCCCCCCCCCCCCCATCATCTGATGGCTAATATGCTACACTTTAATCTAATGAGTTGAGAAGTGTTAAATCGGTGTTAAGTCAAACTATGCTGTTTGTCTTTGGCAGGTCTGTCGAACATCTCCTCTCCCATGTCACCGGGACGTCTCCATGGCGATGTTTAGCAGCGCACAGCGGGCCTGGAACGAATCCGATCGCCTCGGATGGGACTCGGAAAGGAATGAGAGCTCAGAGGCATCGGAGCAGGATGAGCGTAACTACTACGCCATGCTGTACTCGCTGCTCATCCTGGCCATCGTGTTTGGAAACGTGCTGGTGTGTCTGGCTGTGCTGAGGGAGCGGTCCCTCCAGACGACCACCAACTACCTAGTGGTCAGCCTGGCCGTGGCCGACCTGCTGGTGGCCTCGCTGGTCATGCCCTGGGCTGTGTACCTGGAGGTGAGGAGGTCATGGTGTCTGTTTTCCCAACCCTTTTTTGTCTGATGTACATCACACATCCTTTCAGGTCATTTAAGTTAATTTCAAAATAGATGTGAAATATCACCTCAACAGTGGATTTAGTTTAAAATATCTATTTTTCATGCAGTTGAATTGACCTTAAACAATGTATCCATCACTTGTATCTTCCTGTTGCCACTGTTTATCCATTCATTTGTGCTGAACTGTTACTTTTGGATGTTTTAAAACAATAATTTAAAAAAACTATTACTGAGCTCGAGCCCTGGATGGAAAGACGGGAAAGAAAGTGGAGAGGAAGTACAGAGGATGTGGAGAGATTGAAATACAGATGCTTGGCAGTGAGGGAGATGCTGAGTAGAGAGGATAACAGAGGAGAAAGAAGACTGCAGGAACAAAAGGTCCAGATCATTTGAAGCGTGTATAGTGATACGTGTGGGCGATAGGAAGACAGTAATGACGATAAAAGGTTTAGAGCAGTTTAGATAGTGCTTCATCATTCATGTAGATCCCACATAATTGCTGAGGGGCATTTTGAATATGAACAAATTATGACAAATTATGAAATTATTACTTTCAAACCTGTGAATGAATTTTTTTAAAAACCTTTTATTATTGGGTTTATTATTATTATTATTATTATTAATACAACATTTGTATCAAACGCAGTCGCCTTTTAGAACGTGCCATCTAGAAACGTAAAGGAGGGGGCAAGGACCCTTCTAGCCCCGCAACTGTGACGCACGCACATACCAGCATGGGAAATAAGCAAACAGGAAATATATATATATATACTCATGTTTACTGTTATTTCTTATTTGCCCGTCGCATATGACCTACTAGTGTCACACAGTTTATCTGCTAATTGTTCATTTTCTCAGCCTCCATCTTTGTGGTGCTGTTCAGTAACTCCATTAACTGTACAGGCGTAGGATTCAATACAATACTCCTGAAAATGCACTGCAGTGTATTCTGTTTGAGTACAGTGAGCACACAGACGTGCGTGCGTGCGTGCGTGCGTGCGTGCGTGCGTGCGTGCGTGTGTGCGTGTGGCTCGCGGGTATCGAGTGTGTGGCTCAACATGAGGTCCAGAAATCATCTGCTTGAAGCCCAGTTATGTTTAACAAGCAGCCACCCTGCTGCCCAAAGTTTGCTCACAGTCAGCAGAAAGCACTATTTCTCACAGTGCGCAGAAGATCCAACAGCAGGTCAACCATAAAAAAATAAATAAAAAATTAACACACCCAGTGGGCAGAAGCCGACAAATTAAACATGATTATATCCTATGAAAGATAATCCGAGGTCACCATGAACCTCGTCTGGATTCAGTCATGAGTGTTTGAACCTCCACGCAGGCAGTCATGCTGTTAGAGCATGTGCTACATTTTTGATTTCACATTCAAAGGGGAGACAATCCCTTAAGGAATGAGTCATTAAAAGATAGTATGACACAAAGGTATAATATTCATTCATTTAGCAGGAATGTAAAGGTCAACAATGCCTTGGATGAGACTGGGAGAAAATAGTGTGAGTTATAGGCAAAGACTTTGAACTGCCAAGACTAGCACTCCAGCGCCATCACGCTGCAAGCTCTAATGGAGGGAGGATTAGCCTGTTGTGACCAGAGGGTTGCTGGTTTGCTTCTGCAGGTGTGTTTCTGAGTAGCTCTCTCCTCACCTCTCATTAGCTTCCAATCACATGCCTTTGAGCAAGCCATCGTATCCCTGGATGGCACAGTTGATGTGAGACTGGAAGGAGAGAGCTCACTTTCCACAATTCATCTTAAAGGATGCTGCTCGGCCTCAGCAAATGGACGGCCTGAGTTTACCCCCTCTTTCCGGCCAAGATTCAATCAGTGGAGTTATATTAATCAGAGTACAAGGAGATCTGATAGGAAACACAAGATTAAGTGATACAAAGGCGCAGCTGCATACCCTGCTGATGTATTCTCCGGTCAACATTTTGTTCCTCTGACTTTTGTCAAGAAAGGTATCTAAAAAAGGGCTTCATCATCTGCACCTGTTTCGCCACCATTAAAAAATAGTAGTTTATTGTAACTTTCTATTTTGACTTGAAACACAACAAATCTCTCTGACAGATACTCCGTCTCCTGTCCAAGCGTCTTGATAATTGCTGTTCCTGCTTGGTATTTCTTCTGAGACATTTAGCAGACTTGACTGCTGTGAAAGTATAGATCACATACAGGATGTTCAAACACAGTCGATACCAAGTGTCCGCAAGCCCCACTGAGTCACCATCGTTATACTGAGTACAAATAAGTACTGTGTACATGCTGTGTATATATATTGTGTGTATTGGTCATTTTCACTTATGCCATGTCCCAGTTCCATACAAACTAATTGTATACCATATACTACAGTAATTGTCATAGATAATAAATAAAATACTTTCATCGTTGTTTCTCACCAGCACCTACAATGTATTCAGATTGTCATAGCTGTGAGCAGCTCCTTTATTTCCTTTGTGCAATGCATTGTGGGTCAATAGTCTGAATCACTATGATTTCATTGAGCATACATGTTTTTGTCACTTCTCCCAAGAAATAAAGGTTCCTGCACTTACCATCATGCAATTCAATTGCATATTTGATGACATCCTCCCTGCCTGCTAAACATCCACATATTTTAAACTCAGTGTCCCCAGTTTGTGGAGAACATTACGCAACTGTTTTCGCAGACTGGGTGGTACTAACCATGTCAAGTCAACAGATTGTTATGTGTAAAATTGTTGCAGTGCTCCTTTAAAAATGGAATGAGAATGACCACAGATGGTTATGCGGTTTAGGTTTGTGTTAACGTAATGAATGACAGCCGTGAATGTTTCCACACTGGTACGTTTGTCTCTGTGTGTGACAACGGTGGTCTCTGAGAGAGAGACATTTATGTCTATTTACATCTTCTTGCATGCATATGTGCGCATGTTCCCGTGTGTGCCTTCCGCCTCTCTTTGTAGGCGTATTCCCATCTTGGGCTCCGCATTCAGGCGATAGAACTTGGATCCCATATATCTTTGTCAGACAGTCATTACCAGGCATCATGGAGAATATAAGGGAAAACTGTCGGCCTGAGCATCACTCTGAGGAGGTTTTGGGTCTTACCTGTTTGGAAGGGTGGTCAATGTCCAAGGATCCTTGAACGTTATCCATCATGGTGCATCATCAAAGGACATTGACTCTTTGCCCCTTGCATCTTGTGTTACATGAGAACAAGTGACATAAACATATGTAATTAATGCATACATTTGCCTAATTCAAATTAACATTAGCATAAATGCTAATAAACGTTGAATATCAAGGAGAATATGGGAGTAACTTTGGCAACTTGTTCTTCCTAACCCTTCCCTTTAACGAAGGCAAAACTATCTCCATGTGTGCATCTTCTCCTCTCCCTTGCCCTTCTGTCACATGTGCAAGCGTGTGCGTCACACTTCACGGTGAAGAAGGGAAAGAGAAACGTGTGCGTTGATAATCTGCCTGTCTGTCCTGTGCAGGTGGTCGGCGGTGCCTGGCTTTTCGGCCGGCTCTACTGTAACGTCTTTGTCACGCTAGACGTGATGATGTGCACCGCCAGTATCCTCAACCTGTGTGCTATCAGCATTGACAGGTGAGTGTGCAGTGTGTGCGTGTTTACCATCTTGCCGCAGTTATATTTTATGACTGCAGACATTTGCTGGGGACACCTCCAGTGTAAATGTCATATCTACATTTTTCAAGGTCTTGTTCGTTTCTTAACCTCACCTGACAGATACTTCAAAACATCCCTGGGGAGAGAATAGATTCCCATCTTGCTCATATCCTCTTGATAAATGTGTGTCGGTGTGTATTTGTGCGTGTGCTTGAGAGATAGTCAGGAAGAGACAAAAATGAGTAGATTGTGTTTTTCTACTTGATGTTCTAGGTTCAGACTCTGGTCTCTTGACGTCTAATTGCTGTGCAATTTGTTTGCATTAATGAAGATGGAACTGTGCCACGCATCCATTTGAACCTTTACAGTAAAAATACATCTTGTGTTTCAATTATTTATTTGCTTAATGTTCTTCTTGTGTGACAGTTAACATTTAATCGCTCACTACGGTCTTTGATCTCACAACCTGCAGGCATCAAGAGTTCAACTATGCAACATTGAATTTAGGAACTACATAAGGACTGGAGCTTTCTCCGGGATGTATTAATACATTAAATATGCTTTTTCAGATGGGGGCTTTCATAAGATACTTGTTTTGTCAGGTGCAAAGCCGGTTTAGCATCACCAACCAGGCAAAGCGATAGCTACAAGGGGACCCCAACGTCTTATAGGTCACCATGCCTCTTTTTGGTCTTGATTAATTCTAAATGTGTAAAGGAATTTGCACCTCTTCCATACACCAATTATCTAATTACGTGCCTCTGGTTTGTAGAGTGTCAAAATCTACTTTTAACACTCTTTGTGAGGTGCTGAATTAAAGCGAGGCACCAGCGGCATTCTGTGTTCAACACACCTGTATTACCGTTGTTTATTCATGAGTTTATAGCAACCGCTTTGGAGATATTTGTGAAGATTTGTCGCGCGTTAAAAGGAAGAGTCGAATCAGGCTATTACGAGGCCGCCTGGATTCACCAGAAAGGAAGTTCTTGCATCTAACTTCAAGGTGAAGTGTCTGCGCAAGTACTTACAACATAGGTCATGTTCCGAGAGGCGTCTCAGAACAGATGAGCCTTGTTTCCTCGTCAACTAAAAGTGTATTAAAGCAGCACGTGATCAATAAATCATGTACACAATGTTTTACCTGCTGCATTTTTGTTATGTCCCCTCTCATTCAACTAGACAGCAGCGTTGCACGAGGGAGGAGTATTTTTAGTGAATGTCTGTGCTCCGAGTTTAGCCCTGCATTTTGCCCAGAGAAGTACCAGTGTAATTAGTCTGATGAGGATAAACAATCGTGGCAGATATCTGGCTCTAAACAACATAACATCACATCCATTTTGGGTCGGGGTCCATCGTAATTGCTGCCTCTTCCGAGCCTAGTTTTCCTGGGCTCATTATATACTCTTGGCGTACAGTGTGTTGATTAAATCAAAGCTTCTCTTGGTTTATTGCTGAATACCCTAATTGTTTTGAAATATAAATGCCTGTTTTTCTGCTCCATTGTTGTTCTTTATATTATCCGTTTTCTCTCAGCAGTGCATTTCTTGGCATCACTAAAGTCCAGTTATTTCCCTCTTTTTCTCACTCTAATTACTCAATTCTACCGTACTATTTTAGTAATTTTGTCTTCATTGAAATGTCACCAACTATTCTCTGTACGCACGTATTTTCAAAGCTGGACCGACAATAATATGTGTGTGTGTCTGCAGGTACACAGCAGTGGTGATGCCCCTCTTTTACAACACCACCCATTGCTCCAGGAAGAGAGTTTTTATGATGATTGCCACCGTGTGGGTCCTGGCCTTCACTGTCTCCTGTCCACTACTGTTTGGATTCAACACCACAGGTCATATCAACAACATTATGGCTCCATCTTGCTTGAGATGCATCGTAGCAGGATGCAAAATAGAATTCAGGGTCAAAATTCAGCTTTTTAGTGTCAACGGTGGGACATGAAATCCAGAATTGAACTTTGAGATGCACTCCCTCAATTTAGCATGTCAGAGTGATTGTTAATGTAAATCAGCATTTATACCATATTAACTATTTAAATGACATTGACAACAATGTTACCAGTGAAGGTAATTTGGTCTTTGAATAATGTCTGAGCGCTCGCAATTTGCAATAACAGGAATTTACTTTTTGGCAATGGATTAAAGCCACTGGAAATGTGTAAAATGCATATTGCCAAAAAATAAATTCCTGTTATTGCAAATTGCGAGCGCTCAGACATTATTCACAGCATCCACTAAAAGCTGAGTAAAAATTAAGCTTTAAAACTATCACAAACTCTAGTTTAAAAAAAGTCTAATTTTACTGTTAAGACCATTTTTCAAGATAGTTAAAATCACTTTCTCTCACTTGTTTTAAACATCTAGGTATACTGTGCATGCACAACCTGCTTATGATAAACTGTATCACTGCTAACATAAACTACATGCCAAGCAAAAGCAAAAAAGAGATTTCTTATCTTAGGTAATGAACAACTCGACTTCTGCAGCTTAGAGTTGTACAATTTGTTCCCTAAACTTCATCAGGCTGCAATACTACATTTTTGGAGGGTAATAATAACCGAATGTACCCTTACAATGTTATAGTATATGATATATCTGTGACAAGGTAATGTGTTTCGTATCTTCATTCTTCCAAAATGTGACTTTATTGTTTGTTATTTAGTTTAGCTTATTTTAGCTTATTTAGAAACACATTGTATATATAGGTGATAGATTCAAGTGGAAAATGTCTTCCTTTTTTAGCTTTCAAATATTGCAATCGATTCTGATTGAATGAGGTTACTGTCTGAGGAGAAATGGTGACAAGTGTGTCTTTTATAATTATGACGGATGTGTTTAGTGTATTATTCATGTTCTACATAAATGAACAATAACTTACTTACTGTGCCAATAAAACTGCGCCTTCTGCATTTGTGTGACGAGGAATGAACCGCCAAACAATAAAACGAATAAAGAGATTTGAATTTGAATAAGCACTGATACATGACTGCACATACACAATCAAGGGCATTACTCAGACACAATGTAAAGCTTCTAACAGAGATACGGGCATTTGGTTTAGTCCACTTACAATCAATGCTAAATAATGGCTGCTGATTGCATCCAACTTTTTTGTCAGTATGCAACCACGCATCAACATTGGAAGGAGGGACCAGGGGGTTCACATGAGGTCTGGGGTCCTTCACCGCCCTTCAAAATAAAAGCATTGAAAAAGAACAGCTATAGACAAAAACAGTGCCTCACAACATAATATGAATCTAGAAACTGAAGGTGGTTTGGAATGTGGCTATAAATATATTGTTATCTGTCTGTTCTCTTTTCTATCTGTCTGTGTATTGAGGGGTGTGGTATTGATCCAGGGGGACATCCAGGGAGAGGCAAATCACTTAAGTTTGTTCATGCCACTGACATGCAATATGCATTTCACAGCTGTCCCCTGAGTCTTTTTTTATATTTCAATTTACAGCACTGTCACTTGATAGATATTTAACTCTGGAATCTTTATTGAATCTAAAATTGATCTATACCCTATTAATATTTCAATTAGATTCCTGTTCTGAATTAATGGTGCAATTATTGTCAAATCAATCACACCTCCACCTCACAGTGATCGCTGTATGATTTAGTATGTACGATGCAGAATATGAAAGGAGACAAGTCATGAAGGTTATTTTCACAACGGAGAGCATCATCACCGGGGTCAGAGGTTGGCGATAAATCACGCCTGAGAGTTTTAGGCTGTTTTGCATAATGCTATTTTGTTTTTGACTCAGATGACCCCACGGTGTGCTCCATCTCCAACCCCAACTTTGTGATCTACTCCTCTGTGGTGTCCTTCTACCTGCCGTTTATTGTCACTCTGCTGGTCTACATCCGCATCTACGTCTTCCTCAGGATGAGGCGAAAGAGGATCATCTTCGGCCAGGCCAGCGGAAAGGTGCAGCCAGGCTCAACTCCGCCGTCTGTGGTGAGACCGTTCTCTTATTTCCTTCGTCAGTGTTTTCACTTTTACTGACTAATGGTGCTCCAGCTGCAGACGTAATGATTTGTTATCATTTATATATGACTTACTAACATTTTCAACTCCAGACTAGATATGTATTATTGTTCATTACTTATTTATGTTTACTAATGACTGCAGACTTTTTTTATTTATTATATATGTATGACTCATTAACATTAATATTTACAAATGTATAAATCTGTTGGCTTATTAGAAGCTCTTGACCTTTTTTATTATTGACTTATTAATGACTTGACTGTTGATGACTCAAGAACCAGTGACATTTTTCATAACCTGTCAAATGAAAAGTTGTCTTATCAACAGCTTTTAATTGATCTATAAAACATTACTAAATTATGTATTAACCATTAATCCATTAATTAGTTACAATTTAGAAACCCTTTATGAAGACTGTCTTATTAGAAAGTGGTACCTGAATTATTATACAAGGAGATGTACCATTATCCACCATTATATATAACCTTTTAGATTTGATTGTGTAAAGTAAAAAATACATGGTCAGAATACTACTACTATTTGTTTAAGCTCCTAATGAGCTGATTCTTTGTAGAGGCACGATTTCTTTCCTCAACCAAAGCCATATATTTCTCATGTAGAAACAATCTCTCTCCTTCGTTCACATTCCCTTTCTTTATACTCATGACTTGCAAATTAACATGATCTTGGACCTTTTCTGTCGGACCTCACTAGTAAACCTCCCCAAAGCCTCATTAGAGTAAAATAAAACGCTTTAGTCCCAAAACACTAGAAGTAATTTGCAGGTTAAAATGTTCACAGTAAATGTAGGCGGAGTGCCTTTGGCCTCTCAGAACCCAGGTCAAGGATGAAATGGTTTTTTTTTTAAAAAGTAGAGTTTGGTTCATTAGCATGCTGACACGTCTGTCACTAAAAAACTGAAGTTAATTAAAATTGCTTGTCAAGTAAAACATGTTAAATTTAATCAGGAGGAGGACCGTTCTCTGTGCCGGCCTCAGTCTTTGAGGTCATTCACGCAAAAAAAAATCAGTTCTTGGAGGTTAAAAAAGGATAGAAAAAATAAACACAAACAGCTTTAGTTTAGCCAATAGGAACAAAGAAACAGAGAGTTTTATGGATAGATAGATAGACTGATATATATGGTCAATAAAATATGAAGGATCTCTCTGCTAAGTGATTTATGTTCATTTTGAAAAGCAAATTGGACTTTTGTGCTCAACCAGCTGTGAGGTCTTTGATCACATCTATTATTCTAGTACTCGTCCCAGTTCCATCTATCATACAAATGATGGCTTTATCTCTTAACCTGGGGCAAGGAGACACCGGGTCATGTTCTGTGGATCTTTATCTACTCTATTTTTAAAATCTGGTGTATAAAATAACATTCTAATTATATCCTGTGACATGACCAGCATTTCCATATCCAGGAGCTGCCTGTGTTATGTGGTTCTTCTCCATTTTTCCCTTCATTGCACACTAATTCACAGTCAAGTCCTGTATCGTAACAGCAGTTTAAAGATAATTGGTTGTGGTTGAGCCTCAGTTTGGGATCTCATCCATGGGTAAGATCCAAGCCCTGGAGGAGATCAGACTGAGAGCGTTATAATGGAAGTGTGTTTTGAAATAACATAACAGGACTCATAATAGGACTCATATCAATTTCCCTCAGTCAACTGAGGGAAATTGATATGAAGAAGTGACTTATCTTTATTTCTGCTGTGAGCTTTAATTGAGTCACGCAGCTTTTGGAAGCGACAAAACATAACAGATGCGAGTCCTAATTTATGTCCGAGACGATCACCAAGATTTCTTGGAGGTTTAACAAAACAATCCTCTGAGATGCAAAGAGATGATTCAGTAACTTTCCAAGTGAATGTCAAAAACCTTATACCTGTAGATTGATGGGGTAGAGGTGTTTGGATAAGATGAGGTGGTTTAAGTATTTCACTGAAAAATATGCTCTTTCCCTCTCGCCCCCTAGGAGACCTGTCTGCAAGAAGAAACTCCTAAGGCAAAGCAAGACTTGTCACCTATAAGGATTAAAGTGGTAGGTGCTACTATAAACTAGAGATTCAACACAACCGCTGTTGAATACTCTCTCTTATTGACAGTTTTGGGCTATTGTGACACGATGGCACGCAAGGTGGTTCTGTTTTTAGCTTTTCATGCGAGTCTGTCTGCGTGTATATTCATGCACACTTGAGTTTGGCGTTCTGCTGTGTGGCCGCGGCCCCGGGTCTGAGAAGGAGCTGATAATTGTGATTCTAAAGCGTGGCTTGTTGGCTTTCGTCACCTGGTCACTTGTCAACTGAGCAACATCTGTGGGTGACGCACTGCAGCACCTGCATATTCCACAGACTGCTCCAAGGCGGCAAGAATAATGATCTGCAGTTTTCCCCTGAGCAAAATGTCTGATAAAACCAGTAAGAGAAGACTGAAGTGTATGCAGTAGCACTGATGTATGCCGAACATTAACTGTGCATCTGTGATTTAAAAACTCGGAGTGGAGTTGCCACTTTGTAGTAGTCTCAGCTTCTAAAATGTTCCACATGAGGTCAAGGCAGGTCTAGATGAACATAATAACTTCAATGTGTAGGAGAATAAACAGAGCAATGAACTGTAAATACTTAAAATTCAAATGTTAAAGCTGCAGTTTTTTGTTTATGACAATTTAAGACAGCAGAACAAGCTGAAAACACAACATTGACGCATTGTCACCATATTAAGTTATTAGCAAACAGTCATTTGTACACATTGGCTAGAGATATTTAAGCTTGTGTTTCTTGACACTTGTCAAATATCCAATATTAAGTCCTTTCGTTATGTTTTGGTCTTCACTAACTCTAGAGGAATGTATGTTTACAGATAACCGCTAACTTTGTCTGTCATTTGATGCATGGCAGGTAGCATCGAGGAACTGGAGGATTATCTGAGCGTTTTTACTGAAATGTGCTTCCTGTTGTTGAGAGCGAACCAAAATATTAAAGCTGCAGGCCAAAAAACTAAAACAATGCTCTGAAGGACGCTAAAAACCTTTGTAGAGCTCAGGGGCTCTGAGTTTGGTGATCATTCTGAAGCTGGTTCGTCTCCACAACCCGCACCTTTGATAATATATGATGTATTGTTCATAGCCTAAAAACAATTAGTGCATCTTTAATGACTTAACATAGAAGGAAACTATTGCGCCGATTACATTATTATATATTGGCGATGATTGGCATCTCTTCATTGGGTTTCGTTTGTTCCAACTGCAGACTGTAGAGCCTTCAGGTCCCTCCAAGCCCAACCTTTTGTCACGATGCCTGTGGCGCAAATGGCCGAAGACGGGACCGGTGGAGAACTCCATGCTGCCCCCAGTGGACACGCATAACTGCTGCAGCATAAGCCACGCCTCCTGCGGTCGCACCGAGATGGATCTGGAGCAGCAGCGAGGCGAAGAGGAGGCAGAGGGCAACAACCAGAATGAGCGGCCTTCTGTCAGAATGGGCTGCGAGGTGAAGGATCTGTCTAATGGACGAACACACACGTCACTGCGGCCGATGGCTCATTCCATCAATAATCCACGATTCAGGAGCATGCACGCACGGGAGAAAAAAGCGACTCAGATGCTGGCCATTGTGCTTGGTGAGTGGAAATTGTCCTAACTGGGATAAGCTGAATGAAAATGTGATTGTCATGGAAACACCTAACGGAGGCAATTTTATAGAAAGTTGCTTATTCCACTTCAACTCCTTGAATATTTTCACGATGGTCTTTTCTGCCTAATGTACCCGGTCACCTGTTCTATCTCTCGCCTGGTGGTGATGGCACCAGCATATTTTCTTAATGTGTGCATCGGCTGCATATTTTTGCAGAGCCACAATAAATCAAGTTCAAATGTCAGAAATCTCTGGCTGGTTCCGCGATCACAGTGTGTGTCCACACATGCTGTAGCTCCTGACACAGCTTCCACACGCTCCAATTATCAGCCAGGTTGTTACAAGGCTGGTCAAGTTCTGGCTTGGCATAGATCTTGCTGACAAAAATGTAATCAGAGGTGTCTCATTACGTTACACTTGTGTCAGTGGAAAATTTGGCACACATTCAGAAAATGATTTCCTGTCCTGCCTACCTACCACCTGTTTTTAAGCCAACTGAACACTGATTTTGTGACCCCAATTATAGTGCTTGAATTTTATGTTGCAGCATTCGTAGTTGTGTATATATAATATATGCCCTGTTGTCTGCTGCTCGGCATACTGAGTGACTTCAACATTTGCCTATATTTACCACCCACAGTAGAGGTTAATTGGGAACCAAAAGTGTTACATTTGACACCTCGCTGAGCTTGCCAAGCTTTTCATTCTAGCATGAATACGATACAGTCTCCGTTTTCAATGAGCAGCTTCCTACTACTCGAAAATCATCGTAATTGTTGAAGCTGTGGGTCTTATATGAAAGTGTAATAATATGAAAGTAAAAGAACTGTAGCGGTCCACCACATAATTTGTTGGCTAAAATAACTAGAAGATCTGTATCAGATGTAGTGTTACCTAACTAATACTAACACTATGAGTTGGTATATTGGGGATCTTTCAAGCGGAACTACATTAATAACAATGTAGTTATCTAATGACTATTAATTATTATTCATGATTAGCTAACTGTGAGCATTAAAAGTAATCCACTGTTTCTGTTGCTAGTAAGCTAGTTAGCTTGACACGCTAATATATTCAATTGGTACTCTAAACTCAGATATAGGAGCAGTATACTGTATATATATTACCTATAACCCCAGATAATAATAATAATATAGTTAGCCAATGACTACATTTATTATCATGCATTATTAGCTAATTCGGGAAGTAACGATTGGTAAAGCGACTACTGTTGGTGGCTAGCTAGATAGTCGAGCATGCTAACATATACAGCTTACGACCCAGCAGATAAATGTACTGTTTCTTACTGTTTTGCTCTTGTGTTTTTGATTTTGCCCTCTCTCTATACCTCTCTGCTCTCTGGCTGCTCCAGGGGTGTTTCTCATCTGCTGGCTGCCTTTCTTTGTGACTCACATTCTGAACACCCACTGCAGGACATGCTACGTGCCTCCTGGGCTTTACAGTGCTTTCACCTGGCTGGGTTATGTCAACAGTGCCCTCAACCCTATTATCTACACCACCTTCAACATTGAGTTCAGACGGGCCTTCATCAAGATACTCAGCTGCTGAGGAAGACAATTAAAATCAGGACAATTAAAATGGAAATTAGGCTGTGCACTCAAGCATGGTGCATACGGTAAACAGTGACCACAGATTTACGCTCATGGTCCACATAAGCAAACCTGTCCCAGGAGTTACACAGCAGAAGCAAGGTGAAGCATGAAAAACAACATGCTGTGGTATGCAATAAAAAGAGGCTACAGACTTTTTTTCTCAACAGGGCTGGGACTCCACTTGAACAGCATTATTCCTCAAATAAGACCTACATTGTACATGTATACAGTCTTGTTGATAGCGCAAGTTGTCCGACTTTATTGTGAAATATCTTGTACAGTATGTGTGCTGCTCTTTGGCACAGGACTTTCCAATCAATGTAGGCGCTGAAGCTCTTGAGCCAAGGTGGAAGCTTTGATGCTGATTAATTGATCGTAGAGCTGTGGGCCATTTTGTCCTGAGGCCCGCTGCACTGTGTAGATTAACTGATGATTCTCACCTCCCCCTTTCACCCCGTATTCCCTATTATCACCATCGGTTACTCTCCAGTGCATGCACACATAAAATGTCAAAGGCGTTCAATTGAATTGAGCTGGAAGGATAATTTTGGTGCCTCTCAAGACTCACAACATTATGTACATTGTCATGTATATTGTTGTGATCAATGTGGATAAAAATGTGAGATTTTGATGTAAATCACAGTGAAAACAGTTTCAGTGTTTTCTTAAAGGGACAGTGTTTATTGGCAAAGCTCCCTTAAATTGAGAGTTGCCTGCTGCCTAGCAGGAGCTTTCCGATATTAACAAATCAAGCAGGATTGTAAATTGTGTTGTGGTCAGGACTGTCATGCACAGAGCATTTACTGTGCTGTAAATAAAAAAAACAGATGAAATGTTTCCAGGCTATTTATACACATTAGGTTTAATACAGCTTGTGTCATGTCTTAATGTTGCTTATGATGGGGGACACCATCAGATATTGGTGAATAAAAGTGGAGGAGTGCTTTCTGGCAGGAACACAAGAGAAACCCAGCTGAGTGAACATGGATATTGGGAGATGTAGAAACAGAAAAAAGAAACAACAGTGGCACAGTAGGAGAATAATGAAAAACACAATACGAGATCGGGGATGATGGTAGGTAGGCAGAGGGGGAAAGAGGAAAGCCAAAATGAAAAGGACTAAGGAAACTATGAATCAAGGATACCTGCAGAGAGAGAGAGAGACGGGGTGGTGGGGGCAGCCTTTCTAAGTCTGTATTTCAAGCTCTCTTATTTCTCTAAGAAGCATGAACACCTGCACCCCTGACACTTTGTGCCATTGCATCGTCTCGCTCTACTGAGACCACTTATGGTGATGAAGCACCAGGTGTGTTTGCAGGTGTGTGTCACTCTATTTGTGTGTGTGTGTGTGTGTGTGTGTGTGTGTGTGTGTGTGTGTGTGTGTGTGTGTGTGTGTGTGTGTGTGTGTGTGTCTGTGCCACTCTATTTATGGATGGATGTTGTGATGTGTGAGGAAACCTCCAGTTTCTGATTAACATACAATAACATAACCCTACTATATGTTATCCTTCTCTAAAAATCCAACCAGAATCAATATTTAAAACCTATTTATATGAGATAGACAAGTCTTGAAAATGTAAAGACTTAATGGTGTAATCAGGACATAAACAGACTGAGGTTAAGATTCATGGTGTGTGCTCTTCTGTAAATTAATTTGAGTGTGAATTAATTCAATTAGAGATGCGTTTTAGGTCGTAAATACTGCACAGCTGTGCAAATGTGCTTCTAGATTACATCCAGTCATCCAGAGACAATAATAAAAACCTCTTCCTGTAAATGAACTGCAAATGAGTCCAAACCTCTAAAGGCTGGGAGTCGCTCAATCCCAAGAGATCAATACGGTGACATCATTTTCATGTTTTGGATCATGTCTTTTGTACAACATACTATACCATATAGAAAGAGAAAGAACATTGAACTGTTTTCCGTGGTCATTTGACAGTTACAAATTTTTTTTTTTGTAATTGTTATGGTGACAACCTCGTCAGTTGTGCCTTGAAGAGTTGTCACAGCTTGTTGTCGCAGCTTGTTGTCGCAGCAGTTAGACAAAGGAAACATTAGATGAGATAAGATTTGTTGTTCAGGTGCTACATTTTACCCATTTACTCCAGTTCGTAGCTGCTCGTTTGAGTCGTTACTACAAAACATTAAAAGAAAAATCATACCCAAGGCCTTAAGCTCTCCAATCTGTCTTCGAACAGTCTGACCCATTGAATCACACAATTCACTGTCTCTTTAAGCTTTTTACTCTTTCCTTAAGAAAAATGGCATTCATATCTTACTGGCCCTCAGAAAAGTATCAATCCTTCAACTTCAGACTTGCCAAACCGTCTCCTGACAGCCTGATCTACTAGATCACACAGCTAAACTCGCTTCAGAGAGAGAAATCCGGCATCCAAGACTTACTGTATGGTATGCCATAAAATGTCAAGTCATAGTATAGTGTGACATAAAATGTCATAAAAAAGTATAATATAGTATACCATGAATATTAATATAAAAATATTGCCATGGTATTTTATGCTTTACAAAAATGTAAGGAAAAATCATAACATATGATAAAATATGTCATATTTTGTAAAATGTCATCAGAATTTTGTAAACATATAGTATACTGTTAAAAATGTTTGTATATTATTACATAACATGTCATACAGACCTGTATAGTTTTTAGTAAAAGTATATGTTGTGGAAATATCAAAGTCATAGTATAGTATAGTATGTCATAAAAATTTCATAAAATATGTCATAAATAAGTAATGGTAAAATGTCCATAGTCAAGTATATCATTAGACAACATGTTGCAGAGAATCATAGAATAGTCAAATAGAAAATAAAAAACACAAAACAGTATGCCATAACATATTGTAAAAAGTCACACTATAGTAAGCCATAAAAAAATTATTTGTCAAATGTGTATACAAACTCTCAATTTCTTAAAAGATCAATACAAAATTCCTTAGTATGCTATAGAAAAGTCATAAAACTGCCAGAAAATTGTCATCATACAATATGATATTGAAATGTAAAAAATATGTATTATTATAGTAAACTATAACAAACAATTCTAAAAAATTAGAATGGTAATAAAACAGTTTGTCATAAAAATATCACAAAAAGGTTACATCAAAGTATGTTGTTTCATGTCAAATGTCATAAAAATTCATAGTAAATGTGCTAAAAGTACAAATGTCATGTCATCTTCTTTTGCATGGTGCTCTCAAAGCCGTCCTAACTCTGATTATGTATACCAACACCATGCAAACTGATTATAACCGGTTTACATGCAAAGCACCTTGTAATTGCGTGTCATTGCGTATGCTGTGCAGCTATATGCATATATGCATGAATGGATACATACACAGGCTTTGTTTTTTTATTAATTGCTGCATGATATGCATAAGTCTGATGTGGACATGTCTGTGAAAACACAAACCGGTGCTTGCCTTTCTTCATGTCTGTATGCATTTGTCAGGCGTGCATGATGGAACACATGTAAATAGGTCCAAGTGAGCGGGGAGGATCAAAGTGAATAAGCCCTTCCACGGGTGAAAGGCAGGGGGAAGCTTATACTTGAGGATGACACATTGAAAAGAGCAATCCGATGAATGCGATGCAGACTCTGCATGTTTCTTCAAAAGGAAGAGGATGTTTGTTCGAGTGATGACTGCTCATTGTGTAATTACTCATATGCTGTTGTGTGTTTTTACACTTTCTAAAAATCCATGATGCTTTGCATGTTTGTGACTGAGGAGGCGAACCACAAAGGGGAAAAAGACGTAATGAACTAAAGTGCCACCACTCCAGTTCCTGCACAAATCTCTTTTCTTTTCCTTCATGGATATGAGAGGAGTGGTGCATTTCTGTGGGTGCACGGCCATTGGTGGCATTGCAGTCCTTAGCAACGGATAATGAAGGGGCGGACACACGCCTTGACTGACATTCAGTCTGTCCTTCTCTTTTTCCACAGTTGCCTCACACTTTTTCCACCCACCAGTGTGTCAAAGCAGCATAATAATCATCCTCCCCTCCCTGTCGCTCCCTGATGTTCATACACATGCAGCTGTTACCGTTAATATTATGCCATTTTAAGGTTAGGAGGTTATGTGCAAGGAGGGAACCAGTTGGGAAATAAGTTATTGCAATTTGACGGCACATAAAAACATTGGTGTCTCTCTTTCTCTCTCTTTCCTTCTCTGAAAAAATAGGAAAACCTCCCGTTACATTTATGGTAAATGTGATTGTGTATGGGATGGATTGGATGTCCAACAACTCAGTATCCTATGATGTGGTCATTTTGAAGGGTAATACAGGTGTAAGACCCGTCAATGAGGACAAAATGACCATTATACAAAAATCAAAAACGCTGGTCCTTTTTTTCGATTTCAGGAAGTTTGCATTGGCTGGTTATGGATAGGATCAATTTCAGTAAATGAATGTGGGTAAAACGTTTTACCGTTTTGTTCTATGAGATAAAATACATCAGTAAATACCTCAGTCATGAACTTTAAAGCTGTTACATCATGAAAAGAGCGGTTGCGAACAAGTGGCTAAATGAGACTATATTAAACATCATCATGCCGATCGTTAGTCCACTTCGTGGTGGTGATGTGAAGTCATTCGACCAGGGTAGAGTATGATTTTGACTTGCATTCACGCTTTAAAAAATCATGAGTGGCATTCCTTTGTGAAGATCTTCTTGTTTCTTGCCACAGAGCTTTTTTTCTGCAATAATCCAAAATCCAATGGAAAAATATCACTGGCTTTTTGTCAAGGGAATGAGTGCCTGGCTGATAGATGTGTATCACTATCCGATCACTTCTTCATGTTCTTATATAACATTAAAATAACGCTACTAGCACTAAAGCAGAAGAACTAATGCAATAGTGTTTCAACCAGAAGTGAAAAGACTGATGGGGTCACATAGGGTGAATATATAATGCAGAGGTTCTCAAATGGGGGTACGTGAAGGCACTCCGGGGGTATGTGAGATTTGTAAAAAAATATATTTAAAATTATTATCCATTCAAAAATCCTTTAAAAATAGTTATTTAATAAATATTCAATCAAATAAGTGTAAGTTCATAAACTGAATTGTATATATTCTATATTAAATCAGACACTGATGGCACAGCGCTGTGTATTACATCTTTTTTTCAACCAAAAATGCTTTGCGCTGGTTAGGTGATACTAAGCTGAAAAAAGGTTGAGAACCACTGTTCTAAAGAATGCATAATGTGGCCGAGGGGGAAGTTAAAGCTTTTTGAATATGTCAACCAATTACAGAAGATCAAAGCAGGTGACGCAGTGTATCCCAGGCATTCACTAATTAAGTGTCAAATATGTAAAATCACAGCAAAGCTGATGAGTTCAAGCATTGGACTGGTTCATTCAGACATAATCTGTTTGCTTTAGTAAGATTTGTGTTTGTTTAGACTATAAAACAGGCTACTTTGTGGGAAGCCTGCAAGACTGGATTTTATTGTTTGCATAATTCTGATAATGTTCCACTGTGGTGCTTTACCCTGCCAATGTTGAGAGGAGAGAGATGTTTTACCAACATCCTTCCATTATCCAAACCGATTATCCTATTCAGGGGCCATCCCAGCTGACATTGGGCGAAGGTAGGGTTCACCACCGGCACATATAGAGACAGACGACCATTCACACTCAGATTCACACCTATGGGCAATTTTAGATTAAGCTGAGCTACGTGTCTTTGGACTGTGGGAGGTAGCGCTGCATACTCCACACAGAAGGACCGCCCAGGACCGGGGATCGAACCCGGATCCCTCTTGCTGCGAGGTGACAGTGCTAACCGCTACACCACCATGCAGCCCCCAACATCAATATATAATGCAATCTCTACATGCTCCTGTACAGGTGATGCCTGAACGCTCATTTCCAATCGGCCCCTTGAAAGGTGCAGGCCCCTCCCATTTACCTCATGTATCCCCAGCTGGTATTATCTCACTTCTGTAATCAGGAGTTAACAAGAGGAGGAACGGAGGCCTCAAGAGGATGATGTTCTTCACGAGTTACGTGACTTCCATTAATAAGTAGCACTTGAGTATTTGAGGTAACTATTTAGCGTGATTAGATAGTTCTGGATGTTTAGCGATGTAGAGGGTTTGTAAATAAGAGGGGGAAAGGGGATGTTTCAAAGTGAAATACCTCAGTAAGACACCTTTAAAATCAAGATCCAGAGAATGACCCTGTTCTTTCTCGATCAAAGACATGGGCATGAAACAAAAACAGAGAAAACCTGGAACAAATGTTCTGTCATCTGTATGCTAAAAAAATACCAGCCAAGATGCAGCATGAAGACTCACTACAGTTACTTGTACAGTATATGCCACATGAAGGGATCAACTAATAAGACCCTTCACACACACACACACACACACACACACACACAAGGTTTGCATATCCAAACCTTTTCGGGAGCTCCTGTGGAATCGATTAAAGGGCTTTGCTGCCCTGATAATTACCATCCCAATGGGGCAGTGTGATTATAATCAGCAAGCCATGGGTCTCGACCAGGAAGCTACTTTTGGAGTTAAAGAGCAGAAGAGAGGCGGGAAGAAAGTCAGCGGCAGGAGCACTGACCAGAGAAACAGTTTAATTAGGGTGGAAATTATTCCAATGAAATTATTATTTTACCCAATTAAGGCTCTACTGTATCTTTGTATCTTGAAAATGGTACTTAGTTGCAGATAATCGGTGCTCCTTAAATAGAGACACACATTCAATAATGTATTAGCATCCATAAGTGCATTATGCATTATGCACGGTCACACCTTTCTAACTCTGGACCCTCAGGACCTAGACTGGGGCATCTGTCAATCAGCAATTACAGTGAGACCTCCCTACAACCTTTGCAGGAAGGCTAAGGAGCAACGTGTTGTGTGAGTGAGATTTGCATTCTTGCTTGAGGGTGTGGTTCCATGTGAGGCAGAGAAGGAGATGCACAGGAAGATGGTCACGTAAAGGCTTGGTCATCATATTTTCTTCAGTGGTCATGATATATGCAGGAATCCAAATACACCACATGTAGACCTAAGCTGCTATAATTACTCCGAATTACACACTTGGTCCTCGTGCTTGTTGTCCATTGTACAATGGCTGCTGATGCTTTGACAAGAGAATACTCCACCCGGGCCTGGAAGGGTAAAGAAAAGCATTCCCCTTTCCTTGTTGCTCGTGCTCATTCATAAAGCTTACCACACCTCAACATTGTGTGGTTTTGTGAAGTTTATTTTTATCAGAGCCTCACAAGCAACTGAATGCAACGAGTTACCTTAATCAGCACACACACTCCATATCTCCGTTTCCTGGTACAACCTCTGTGCTACTCTGCTCGCTCTCAGTTCAATTGCTGTGAGAGACACTCTCAAGTGACTCCGAAGCAAAGCTACGGAGACACACTAAACTGTTTCCACACACAAAATCTCTTCCTAATTTCTTGCCTTCTCTTGTGTCTGTGTTTAATAATTGCTCCATCTCCAGCTCACTCTGCTTTGCAATCACATGCTTTGTTTGTGCGTGTCAGGCGCTCATGTATTGATTGTTCATTGATGATGCACAGGTGGCTGTTACTGCACGGCCATATTGACGATCTGTACTTGCACACTTCTCCTGCAGTCTACGTGTGGTTGGAAACAAGACTGGAGTTAAAGAAATAGTTCCCCATTTTGGGAAATACGCTCAATTTGCTTTCTTGGCACGAGTTAGATGAGAGGATTAATACCACAATCCGTATATCTGGATACTAAATAGGAAGATACAGCAGCAGGTTAGCTTATCATAAAGATTGGAGATTGGGAGGACAGCTATCCCACCAACAAAGGGAACAAAAATCTGCCTACCAGCAGCTCTATCACAACTTGACGTTTCCGCTTTTTTTTTTTGTTAATGCTGTTAGGCTGCCTTGTTTTCTTATACTTCACCAGGATTTTGTTACCTTTGAGCAGATCTGTTTCCCCACCCCCCCACCCCCGTCTTTAAGCCAAGCTAACTGTCCGCTAGGCGTAGTTAGGAATCCCACTGCTCTTGTTGGTAACATCTGCCCTGCATAGCTAGTTGAGGCAGATATGGTTGGTCAGATGTGGAATCGCTAATGGAAATAAGCTTTCAAGCAATATTGTTTTCATCCTCTGGGATTTTTATCAAAATGTTGAACTAATCCTGAGTGAACAACTGATACAGTTTAATGAAGTTGAAACTTTCCTACAATCCTGTGTGCACACTGTTACCCACTTTACCGTATTAACCTATTTAATCATCTCTAACACATCCTTTCTTCTCTCTTACCCAAGGCCCGGTCTATCTTTCATCCCAATTGCCTTTTTGTCTCTCACACCTTCCCTTTCTTTGATTCTGCTTTTCTTTACCATATAATCCACTCCCGCTCTCCCAGCTGCAGGCCCCTGCTACCTGTTAGTCGTGTGAAACGTGTTAATTAAATCTGCAGATTGAAAGACCTCCGGGTAACAATGTTTAATCGATGAGCACAAATAGATGACTTTCATTCTATACAATTCTTCCCCTGATGATAGCCCAATCCATGGCTCAATAGAGAGAAGTGAGAGTGAGAGTGGGGTACAACAACCAAGAGCCCATATAAACAGTGCCAGATCAATCTCAATCACTAAATGCTAACAAGCTTCCTCTCCCTCAGTCACAGCAAGAACATAATTTCTCTACTGCAGAACGTCTGTCTTTTTTTTTGTGCCTGTGCTTCAAATGTCCACATATTAAAACTTTTGTCTCTCTTTGTGCTTATGATATGCCAGCTAAATCAGGAAAGATGGTCCTTCTACTGAAGATTTTATGAGTACCCGTTGTGTACTCAAACCAGCAGCTGTCATTTTATTTCCAAAGCCAAACCGACATCACTGTTCATTCACAAAGAACAGACCAGAGATTACAAATCTGACAAACCGTGCAACCCACAAATGAAGACAAATATCCATGCACGAAGCGTGGCACGATCCCATGTGCACTCACACACATACTAAGTGTACTTGGTAGTCAGACAGAGGGGTGCCTTGCCTGTCGTCAGCTGCAGGCAGTATCCCGGTTCGCCCAGCTGTTCTTTTACCCCTGCAGCTAACTCCGTGTCTGACCTCCATATCTCCAGCAACAATAACCCGACCCAGCTGGTTCAAACATCAGCAGCACCCACAACAACATCGAAAGACAAAGTCACAGAGAAAACATGAACGTGAGTCATCACAGACGCAACAATCTCTCTCAAAATAGCTAAAATGGTCCCAAATTGCCTGAAAAAGATGTCATCATCGACCCACCACAAGTGTTTTACATTCATAGGTGAACTTCAGCGGCTGTTTCATAAAAACATGTTCGAGCATAGTTTTAATTTAATAGATACCGACTTATTTTCAAGCCGAAGATTTTTGCCAACCGAATGGCAAAGAACTGTGTTTCCATAGTAACAATCAATGACAACTCGGACGGAAATATGGTTTCATTTGTTGTCTTTGAACAGTGACATACTGTCGTAATGAGGAGGGAGAGAATTGTTATAAGCTAGACAACAGGAAGCAATTTATATAGACTTTAGGTTTACAAACGCTCCACTTACTCCCATGAAATATCTTTTGTGCTGGTAAATTATCTTTTCGAGGACCCAAGTTTTCTGCTTATGCTTCGAATGGAGGGAGCTGAGTAAAATGACGCTGTTTTTATTAAAAGAGTAATTTCACCAGAAAAAATAGCCCTATTTAAGGCACTTTTACTTTTTTCACAATACTTGTAGTTTATTTAGACTTTTCTAAGGGCATATTGTTTATCAATGTGTTTGCTTGTGCTGATGATAGCACAACATGAAATGTCCAACTGAACAACAATCAGGCCGACTAGAGCCACAAAGCCCTAATGAATAATACATATATTATAATGCATTTGTATTAATAATGCAAAGTATGCAAAAACACAGTCCACTTTACAAAAGACACAGTGGAGGGCTCCCATGTATAATGTTGTGCATTATATCAGAACACCACACCTGCTATAATAAGGCCTTTAGGATTGTGGCATCTTGTGTCTTATTTGGCGGTTTTGATTGAACATGCAGCAATGCAGATTGTCTTTTGGATTAAAAAATGCTAATTCTGGACTGGCTAATCCCTTGTGGACTTGTGCTGAAGAGACATAAGATGCTGCGACAGCAGCGAAGGCGAAGGCCACCAGTATCCAGGAGGCATGTAGCCTTGGGGACCAACCGGCTGAAATAATAATATTCTGCTCTTGTTTCAACTCCTACTTTGACCTGTAATTATCACTACTTGTAGATGTCTTTTACTTTATCCTAATAGGTGTATTTTGTGAATTTCTTTGTGCTTTTAATCTATAAATGGATTAATGTATAACTAAATCATTATAACTATGAATAGGCCCTCTGTGATGCCTCCTGCCTTGTGAGCCAGCCTCCTGCCATGGCCCCTGCTGATGCCCCCTCCTCTCTACCTCCTTCTGTTTCATGGATTGTGGAGGTCCATTCATACATTGTCATATTCATTGAATGTGTTTATGTAACTCTGTAACACTGTTCATTCTGTACACATGACATCTATTGCATCTGTCCATCCGGGGAGAGGGATCCTCCTCTGTTGCTCTCCTGAAGGAGAGCAACAGAGGAGGATCCTTTGACAGGATCCTTTGACAGGATTTTTCCCTGTCAAAGGTTATTTTTGGGGAGTTTTTCCTGATTCGATGTGAGGTCCTGGGACAGGGATGTCGTATGTGTACAGATTGTAAAGCCCTCTGAGGCAAATTGGTAATTTGTGATATTGGGCTATACAAAATAAACTGAATTGAATTGAATTATGTGTAATGCCTTTGTAAAGAATTCTGGGTATAACTACTATACACATTTAGGTAATTCAAACTTTCAACAAACATTTTATTCTCCAACCTCAAATAACCCTGAAAGTAAATTGTACCAACTGCGATTGAAATGTTTCTTGAATCACAGCCGCAGATGTGAATGCTTAAATTCAGTAAATTATACAGTGTCACCTCACTGGTGTAATGATACTATGGGAAGGTGGAATACTGCTGATTGGATGTGGGTATACTGCCGTCCCATCTTATGCATTGCAAATGACTTTGGTTGTATTGATGGACGTACATGAACAACACATGTAGAATATCCCAATTTACATATTTACACTCTCACTGAGAAAAGTCCCAAGTGAGGGTGAGTAACTGAGGCGGGCTCAATACTTGTGGTGTGCAGAGGTGGACAACAGGAGAGATTTGTGTCTCCGCGTGGCTGCCTGACAGCCTTTACATCATCGCCATCGAAACACTGGACTAACGCCAGAGTTTCGATGAGAGTTTGGGCTCCATCATTCCCTGAAACACACATTCCCTTCAGCCTGGAGCAATGAGGCACAGAATGTTACTCACATATTGCTCATCGCAGGAGTAAGGAAGATTTAGGGCGAGAGAGGTTGAAACAGGTCCTATAGTCTGAATGCATAGCATCAACAACTGTGCAACCAGAATGACAAAAGAAAATTGCTTTTAAACTCAATCACTGTCAGTGCATTTATCAGAGTGACAGCACCAATCTCTTGGTTTCCAAGTCGGTGAAATCCCAGATGTCCATAATTTGTTTCTTCACATGTAACAAATTGCACATTGGCACTCAATCATGGACCAAAAACAGATTTTTCCGAAGTCACAACTGGCAAAAGTATGGAGCTAAATCCATGCCAATAGTTTTGTTTGTTTGAAAAAAAGATTTGAACCTGAAAATTCATTCATTTTCAATAAAAATAAGTGTATGAAAAGTTTTGTTGGTTTGAATATAATTTAGATTCAGTTCATTTTTCAGTAGCATATTTTATATTTTCAACTTTCAATCTTTTTTTTTCGGGTTCAGATCGGGTTAAGGAGGGACTGTGAACCAATGATTTCTTCTTCATGTAAGCTGCAATTTATAATGTGTTGTGTGTGTTGAACCCCCAACAACGCAGTTAGAATTAGAGTCCTTTAGTCTAAGAATCCCTTGAGTTGTCATCATGCAGACAGTAAACATTTTCAGATACTCAGATGTTTTTAATGTAAAGAAGTTCTCAGCTCAGTGTGCAGTATTCCTGAGCGTACTGACATAAAGAACAAATGAGAATCAGCTCAATGTATTTTATATGGCATGGCTTGTGTGGCGGCTAGTTCTGAGCGGACCAGCGATGGTGCTGGTGTTGAGAGCCCGAGGCAGCTGCTATTCAAAGACTGGGATTCTCAATGAGAAGTAGGCCTAGATGTGCTTTGAAGGGGTTTTTCAGTTGTTTATTGAGCTTTTTTCAATGCAGAGTATGTTTATGTTTTCTAAATTGTATAAAGAGGAGATATTTAAAGGAAAATAGGTTTAAAAACACCACCATTTGCAGCGACACCATGCTGAGCAATGGATATGTGATGCAAATTCAAGCTCTACAAGCGCATCTGCCTTTGATGTTCCTTCAAATACATATAAATCTGTGCTATCGGCTGCCTCTAAGGCTACAAGAAAGAAAACTCGTGTCTAAGAACAGGAGCAATGGGATTTCTCCCCACACTCCTAATTTCTCCCACTTAAAGATTCCCTTTCTATAGCGGTCGCCTGCTCCCTCAAAGGCTGCTGGCGAATGTCATTTTATTGTCCTTACTTTCATCAGACCCTATCCAATGTTTTATGAATACCCTGCTGGTCTTGCAAAAGTGAGAATTATTCCACAGCTTGTCTGAGAAAAAGAAATACTGTTCTCTCTCTCTCAGAGTGTGCACCATTAAGAAATAATGCCGCACATGCCATAAAATAGCTGGTGCAACATTTGTGCCTTGCTGTGAGGCAAAGAAGACAAACCTCTGCTTGTGTCTCATTGCAACTCTAAAGGAATCAACCAAACCCCTTTGATAATGACATCACTATTTAATCAGGGATCTGCGTGTGAGCCAATCAAGATGTTGGGTCACACTCTTGAGAACGAAAACCTCCAAGCTGTCATTGCAATTACATTCTATTGAATTGCCCCTGATTGTCGGTGGTCACTGTTGATTTGAGTTAGTTTAGTTCCTTCCACGTATTTGATAACATGTGCACACGAAAAAAAGTAAAAGGCATGTGAGCATTTGTCCACACTTACTTACTAATTAACTAACATAAGACACACAATGACGTGCTGTACTTGAAGACAGTGTGCTGTGTGATTCAAGTCTCATAAAAGCTGACGGAGGCAGATGGGTTGCTATTGGTGGGGCACACCTTAAATTTCTGTCAATGGCTCATGTCTTGCAGCCTTAATACCCATTATTCTTCATCCAAACACTGTAAAATATGGACAATAGTATATAATATAAAAATAATGATTTTTGAATTGACAATAAACCATCCTGAATTACGGTTGACATGTATATGGATACGTTAGATTAATGGCACGGGGATCACATAAATTCAGCGTAATTAAGTCTTCCGTCTTTTCTTTCTTTCAAACTAGCGCCACATAAGCAATAAACAATCGCGGCAATCAAATGTAAACGGTTTGAAGGTGGTTTGCAAATTACCCCCCAGGCTCCTTAAGGAAATATCCTGAACAACTCCCTCGAGGATATAGTCCACGTGTCGCACTTTTAGGGGAAGATGTATCCTTAAATCATCAGACATTGTGTAAAAACTTCAAACTATTGCCTATCCGAAAATAGTGTAGGGAGGCATCCTTGAAGATACATTTAGCAGTAAACACTTCAAGTGCAGCAAATCACTTCAGGCAATATCCCTGAACTGTTAAAGGTGAAACTAATGCAGCTGCTGAAAACCCTTTAAGTGTTAATGTTTTACCGAACAACCTTTCCTTTCCTACATCCTTTCCTCTTTCCATTTCAGCCATCAGCTGGAAAGATGCTGAATGAGGCGTTCATTCCCTATTTACTCGCATTAACCGTAGATCCTCACCAGTAAAGGTCAAATTCGTGGCATTTTCATCCGTCCGCTGTCCCAACACAGCTGACCTTTCGTTACACTTCCATTGACCTCTCGGCCAGCAGAGCAATATTAATGAAAAGCCTGCTTTAGTCGAGAATCGCTGAAACTAGAGAAGCGAAAGCTCACCCGACCTTCTGTAATATTTACAGGTCGTGTGAGTCCTTTGAATAGACTAACTCAGTTTTAGCACCTTGAGAACAGCCGTTACATCACATAATAATCCTGCATTCAGGAACTGAATCACTGTGCAGACGGAGCATCTTTCCCACAACTTAAAGGTGCCAAAGAAGAAAAATGCGTGGTACCCATGTGTCCCATGGGACTATTGTTCAGTATGACAAATGTACTGTATGTTGTCGGTAAAAAAGGATTAAAAAAATATTTTCTACAAACTCCAACTTTTTTCTTCTTACCGTGGAGAGAGCCTTTTACTGACTCTGGGGAAAACAAAATAACACTTCTTCCAATAATATATGATTTTAGCCAACCTCTCCACTCAAATAAAACCTACCGGTCTTTTTCTTGAGAATGGCAGTATATATTTCATTGGATGGGTGTGTGTGCAGGCAAAGAGAGGATTTGTGAGTCAAAAAGAAGACTCACTCAGTGTAATCAATCTTTGTTTTCCATATTAGTAAAATGATTAATTACAGAAACAGACTGAAATTCCTGAGCCAGGAAATGTGGTATTCTTGTTCGATTCAAAATACATTATAATGACATTGGGGGTCCTTGAACTATTTCTCTAGTGCATCATTAAAACTCCCATGGGTCCAATACTTTATGACATTCCCATCAGGGATGTACTTTGTATTTCGTATTACTTAGCAAATCTTGGCATCCTAACACCCTGAAATAAGATGATGAACATGTGCTATCATATTAGTATCGTCATTGCAGGCATGTTAGCTTTTAGCTAAAAGCATCGCTGCAACTACACTCGCATAGAAATAGCAGCATAGAAGCTGTAGACTTCCATACAATAAACGCATATATATACACACACACATATAATCATGGAAGTAATTTAAATATATAGGATGGGATTTGCTCATCAGCCACAATTCAGGCAGACTGGTGTTCACCAACACACAAAACACCATCGCTTGCAAATAGTTTACAAAGTCATAGGACAACATATTACCGGTTGTACCACTCTGAATATAACTCAATATTTCCTCAAAGCTTTATGGGAACCTTTTGAGTTTGTGTCTGCTCTCACAAGTGGTGAGTCACCACCTCACAAGCACATGTAAACAAATAAACAAACACCTGGCTTTGCAGTGACCGTACAGGTAGTAAAAAAAGAATAATATGACTCACAAAAAGAAAGCATAGGCATGTGCGTGTGTGTGTGTGTGTGTGTGTGTAAAAATACAAGCAGGACATAAATGTTATAGATGTACGCAGACGAACACACACAGATTTTTTTATTCCATGCACATTCTTTACTAGTTTTCTATACCATCCCATTAAATGTACACATGACACCGGGGCAGAAGGTCATGAGGGATGTTAACCAAAAGGTCTGGAGCATTAATGTAATATGACCTTGTCTATCTCTATATTTGAGAGTACTTTATCCTACGCCTATACATTGTGAAGTGCAGAATCACAGTCCTTATGAAATATTCACTCCGACCGACCGAGTAGGTCTCCGCTGATTTAGAACATTATCAGCTGATGATTTATGTGAATACATGAATCCTGAAATACATCCGAGAGGTAATAAGGCATTTGGACTCCTGTTTAGTGAGCAATCCTTCACAGCAAGTGTGCCAAAATCCCGGCTGCTCCTCGCTGGTGGTCAAGGATTACCATTGGGATAGAGGAGAGGGTCAAGAGCTACGAAGGGAGACATTGTGGTGTCCTGATTGTTTATGACTGAAGTTCGGTGTTTCATTGTGTGACTGTAGTTAGGAGCAAGCAGCCGCTTTTGGAGTCAACGGGCCCCAGGGCATAGACATGTAGAGGGCCACTATGGAGTCATAGGAGAGACATAATAAAGAATACATCTGTAAAAGAATAAGAAAAGAAAAAAAGAGGACATGGAGTCATTTTTTATGTTTGTAGTTCTTTGTCTCTTTGTGTTAATTATCAATTTCCTTGTGGTCATTTTATGTCTCTTTGTGGTCACAAAATGTTCAAACATCTAATGGGTCACATAACCCCGAGGCCTGTTGAGTAATTCATTTATGGCTGTAGCACCTTGTCAAATCAATGATTTAAGGTACCGAATGCAGGACCATGTGACACTGTCATAGTGACAAATATTGGTCCTTTCTCTTTCCCATTAAGACTCTGGATGCTCTGCTCCAACAGCACAATCCCACACTCATAAAACCCTTCACCGGCCATCATTCCCTCCACGATAACACCTACTGCACTTCACACCAACGGCTTTATGAGAATCTGTTGTCTTGGGAGAACAGCTGATCTCATCCTTTTGCAGGTCGTGCTGCCACAACAGCAGATAAGAATCCGTCTGTGTAGTGTGGGATAAATGTGAGACTCGGCTCACACGGCAAACTTGTTCAGGAGAGTGGAGACAGAAAAAAAACTTGTAGTGATCAAGCCTGAATGGCACTCTCCGTCTGTATAATTGGTTGAAATGAGCTATGGAGGACCACCTGCTGACTGCAGCATTCAGAGCTCTTTTACATGGAAATTGTACCAAAATGTCAGAGGAGGAGAAAGAATGGCCATAACCATCAGCTCTCAAGGATGTAAGCTTCTAGATGGAAATACGTCTTTCTTAAATGTTATTTATTTTCCTTTTCAGCTTTTCGTGGAACTAATCCCAACAATAAAGTTGTAAACTGGACAGAACTGAGATATAGCGTTGTATTATACTACTGCAACCTTCCCTTAATCTCAGTCTGACAGTTTGCTGCACTTATAAATGTTTTTACATGAAATGTGAAAATGATGCTCACACATGGACAAATCCCCAGAAACTAATTTATGGAGAATTTTAGTGCCTTTTTGTTCTTTTTCCTTTTATGGTTCACAAGTTTAATTTTCAGCTGCAACAGGCACATTTTTTCAATTAGAAATCTCTGCTCAGGAGTTAGAGACTAGCTGGTGAAAATCCTGGGACATGCAACAGCTAAAGAGACAGATATGTATTTCAGATATATCTCAAGACACGATAAGTCTAAATAATCAGTTGGAATGCAGTAATCAAGACCTATTAAGTTTGTATTTTGATCAACCTTCATTAAGAGCAGCTTCAAAGAGGCCTAATTATTGCCATTAACAGACTTAAGCAATGCATATTTACCAATAGATTTACTGAGCATGCTTTAATACAAATGTTTGTCAGCACATCACACATCGTTTTTTGATAGCTGCTGAACACCTCCACTGAAAGTTTCTGATTCACATATCAATAGCAGTTATCCAGGGGAAAAAAGACATTATCCATTCACTACTTCTATTGTTACTGGATAATCTGGGAGATAGACTTCACAACCTTCTGCAACCTTATCTACAGCCTCAAACCTTAGAATAAACACAAGTCTAGAAGTTACTGCTTTAGACTTATTTTCCCCACAGGCATAAATAAACTACTTTCTTTCCAAACTTTCCTAAGTATTTATGTACTTCGGCCACTTATTGATGACCGCAAATCCTCCAACCTACTTCTATATTATGCTCAATGCAGTAAAGGTAACCCACAAGTGCGACAAAAATCCTCATTGCTGTTCCATAAATCTGTCACACTCTCCCCTCTCTCGCTCCGTCTGTCCCCCAAAGACTTTTGCACGGTATGGTAGTCAATTATATCTCCTCACCTTCAAAAAGCCTCTCTCCATTGCTGTACGGGAGGCAATAGAGACCCATATCTATCCCTGATCTTTATCCCTTCTCAGTGGAGCTGTCAGCTCGAACCTTCAGGTGACCTCCCTGAAACCCACGAGAGACAACAACCACCACATCTGCATGTTGAGAGCAGCGTCTTTATTGTGACACCATCTCATCGTACATGATGTGAAACTACTGGGTGCGAGAAGCTCATTCAACTGAAACATTACAAATATTAATAATGCACAAGACGCATGACAATTCTTTCACGGATAGAGATTAATAAAGTATGAAATGACAAAAAGCCTCAGGGAAATCATTTTATACAAATTACGTTTTAATGTATAACAGTAGAAAAGAAAGATCTATTTCAGAAATATTTTCCTCCCATACCTGGTTGATTCTCCCTGTGGTCTATACTTTATGTCAATGTGTTCAGAGGATATTAGATAACTGCTGTCCTGCAGTAAGACCACAACAGGAAGCTGAAAGTGATTCAGTCATTGTCGATAGTACACCACCATCCATCCGTACATTTCCCTCTTTATGCAAAGTCTTCTTGACCTCCTATATCCTTCCTTCACAGCCACCTCGCCCTGACTTCTCCTGGCTATCTGCTCTGATCAATAGCAGGCTTAAGGAAGTCGCTCCTGGTGCGAAACCAGGACACAAATCCAAGGAACACACATCAAATGGTCGTCTTTACATGCGGTGTTGTCTTCTCATCCTCCACTTTTAAACGTGCTTCTGAGACGTAACTTCAGAGACATATGGAAGGACTTGGTCTCAAGGTCTCTGCAGTAGTAAGGCAACGCTTTGATTGAGTCTGGCCTTGTCAGTCCAGTGGTCCTTGAGAGGAAAAGCAGGATAAATCACTCTCCTATCATTCTGATTTATCAGTATCAGTCAAATCTTTCTGTCTGCCGCCGCTCTCCCCAAGTACACGTGTCTTAAGGACGTCCAGTTTATCATTGGCCAGAGCTTCTCTCAGGGCGCTGAAGAAGGCATGATAGTGGGCTGTGTTGTGGATCATGAGCAATACTCCAGCCAGCAGCTCATTGGTCACCAGCAGGTGGTGTAGGTACGCCCTCTGGTGGTTCTGACAGCAGTAGCAGACACACCCCTCAACCAGGGGCCTGAAGTCATCTTTGTATCTGGATAGAAGATCAAAGAAAGTTTAAGTCAGTAGAATTCATGCACAGGCACCCTAAATGTAAGGGTTGATTCTGCAAGCATTGCGACTTTTGAAAGCCGTTGGGGTTTTATGACAGCTGCCACAAACCTCTGGTCTTTGAGATTGATCTCAAAGGATGTCATCAGCGACTGATCATCAGGATTTAAATCTCCATTCTGTTGCGTCTCTCCCGACGTGCCCCTCTCTTCATCCAGCTCTAGCACTAGTAAAGCACACATGCATCGCATTAATCCCAGCTCAACACAAACTATTCACACCATTATCTCATCTGATAGCAGAAAATACGTCCCTACGTAGAAAACCTCAGCGCTCCATCAGCCCGCGCTGAAAATAAACCGGGAACACATACTGTAGCTTGACCCGTAATATAGACACAGCTGAGTTCTATATTCTCTCCGCCGTTATAATATAATTATAACCGTATTATTACTGTTCTGACAACAGAGACATGTCTCACAGAGCGGTGTCCACTGCAAGGTGACTTCACTTAATTTATGAGAATAGAAAAATTGACCGAGTTTTATCCAGAGGGCTGTTGTACACAGGAGGGTATCCCACAGGTACAGACACCAGGGGTATAAGGAAGATGAAAATGACAGGGAGGGAAAGATAAATAGGATGAAAATGGTCCATAACAATGCACATGATTAATAATATTAATAATACTGTGCACTTTTATTGAAGATAGAATGTAAAAGGTAGTAACAAGAGAGCAAAATGGGTTTAGTGCAAACTGAAGCGGGTGAAGCAGGGAGCAACAAAGTGTATAAACAGAGCATACAATGGAATTTAGCTTAAGGAGGGGGCGATAAGAGAATACCAGGAACAAAATTAGGCTTAACCAAAGCTCATAAGATGTAAAGGAAGGGGCAGTAACTTGCGCTGAGAAGCACTTCTTTCTTACAAAAGCATAGAGCAGCACAGCTTAGCTGAACAAGAAATATCTAAGCAAACAAAATGTTATAAGAAACTTTCATGAATGGAAAACACACTGTGAAAGGGTTAAAGACGAAAACTTGGACTATTAGACTGCACAACGTTGTGGTGGCAACCTGTCAATCAAAAGGTAGCTCCGCCCTAAAACCGCGTTATAGTCTATTTTACTCTACATTTAACTACAATTTACTAAAAGACCATCACGTTGTATCGAAGACTTTAAACTATTGATGGAGACATAAACTCATATTTACAATGTTTACTGAGGTAAATCAAGGGAGAAGTAGAGTCATTGTCTCATATTCTATACAATCAGACTACTTATGCAAGTTTAAGGCACTTCAGCATTGGCTTCACTCTTCAGAACCTGAGGTGGCTGCCTGGCTCAACAACATTACATCATATGAACTTCACTGGAGTCAGCGGCTAAGGGGATGGCAGTTACTGCCTCTCTGATAAGCTAGGCTAGTTAGGTTAGCAGGACTACTGTTGGTTCCCCTGAAATTACACATTTCTAATGATAATACATCCATAATACATTTTCATATTATGGTAAACAGATTCTAGTCCTAAGTCAATCTCAAATTTGACCACATTTGTACTGTAGCGTTTTGGCTTTTTAGGGCAGAATAGGCAGCATCTGGTCTGCAGTGTCAAAAAAGGTCTTGACTGAAAAGTTCCCCTCACAGGATTTTTGTAATTGGCCGAAAGGGGAATTAGAATTTCTCTACAGGTTTGACACCATCACTGCTCTCACCTCCACTGAACTCCATCACACTCCCTGTGCAGCATCGATTAATGCTGTCTGACACTCGATGCTGCCCAAGACCGAACTTCACTCCAGCTGTCGAGTTTTACGCTACTTTTTAATGAAGCACAAAGTCTTCAGCAGGCTATTTCCCAGAGCTCTTGTCATAACACTTCTTTAGCTTTTCACTTGGGACACAATGACGGGTCTAGCAGCTATGAAATGCACCATTGATTCAATTCCACCAGCTTTCTACCCAATTACTTCAACTGACCGGGGGCTAGAAAACACACACACACACACACACACAGCTTTGATTTTCAAGCAAAAATTAATCCATCATCTGCAGGGAAACGTGATATTCTCATTAACACACAGATAAACACTTCGTTCCTATTCATTATGTGAAAACCGCAGTTAGACTTCCTCTTGCTCTTGTTGAACGCTGAATAAGGGCAGTTCATTTACTGAAGACACTCTGCAAGGTCTGTAATGTGAACCTTTTAAGTGCGGGTGAAGGTGGTGCAATTAGAGAAAATTCTCTGTGCATCCTTTTTTCTGTGAGATGAATGGCCCTTTATGTTTGTATAAGCACCAGAAGCATCTCTAAGCCTTTTCATCACAGGCTCCTGCTATAGAAATTGACAAAAGCATGCTTGGCTTATTATTGGGCATATCTAATCATCGCATTACGACTATACAGCAATTATTAAATCAACTCACATAAAATCTGAAAAAGTAAAACACAGCACTATCTATTACATTGCGATGTCCATTTGAATATGATTAATTGTTCCAGCCTACTCTGAACCATTAATAACATAAAAGTGGTGCCCCCTATGACACCCAAAATTCTGTTTAAATAAATAAATAACAAAAAATATTTACTCATTGCTTTGTCCAAATCTCTTTTATGCACGGAAAATATGTTTCGGAAACTATCGTGATAGGAATCATATTTTCTACCACAAGCTCATTTCATTGAGTTTCATTAAAATCCAAATGCATCTAGTTAGAGAGGCTCCCTATCCAAGCTCCCGAATTACATTGTGACATGTCAGTTTGCTCGAGGCATATGTTGCAAGCTTGTGAAGAGAAGGCCAGGATTTTCTATCTTTTTGGGTTAATTTCCTTCATCACATTTACATTTTTAAATGAGGCTTTAGGCAAGTTTCTTTTACCTGAAAAGTCATTTGACAAGAGCAGAATTGTACCCTTTTGAAATGCCAAATGTTAAATGCTTAAGTCTAAAAACAAAGGACAGTTGCATACATTACTGCCTGAGATGAGCGTGCAGTGTGTGAAATAATACATTTGTAATGGAAATCCTTGATGCAGATTAAATGGAAAGGTTAGCTGGAAGTTAACATACTTGATCTACATCTGATTATCTGATGATGTTTGATTTGTGTGACAAGCTCAAAATGAGGCTGGAGGATTTGAGAAAGGAAATACATCACAAACAATGAAATAAGCTGTTTGTTAATGGAGTTTGGTGTTGAGACCATCTACATAAACTAGAGACCACCAAGCGATGGGATTACACCAGGAGACATCAAATAGAGGGCGTAAAGTGGGGCTTCCCTCACTTCCTGCCTACCTCTCTATCTCTTTGCACAGACCAGACTCATCTTCAACCTCTTGCTTAATTTTTATCTCAATTACACACCTGTAAAAACACAACCAGGTAGGGCTTAATGCAATGTTACAATCATTAAAAAGAGAAGTAGCATGTGTAGCAATTCAGTTTACATTCAGTAGCATGCGTAGCATAAACGTGCCAATGCTCGTTAATGATGTGCTGACATACTCTTATTAATTTTAGCTCCACAGGTTTTTATGTAGAAACGTAATATTTTAGAAAGGTTTATCTGGGTAACGAATATCACTATTACTCAACATTTAACGCTGAAATCTAGCTCGAAATCCACAAAACCATCTCATAATGGAAATGAGCTGGCCAAAGCTACACTATGATTGGCCGATCTGCGTTTGAGTTCGGGACGGGCAAGCGAAGGGTCAATAACAAGATAATTATCCGTTGATGCACCACAGCTGCCAATTAAGTTAAAACGTTCTTTCATTACTTCGGTTTAGCTTTGTCAGATATATTGAATCACCCTCCAAATGGTGTAAATTAAAAACAAAAAGTTTAAACTAAACTGTTCCTCATTTACCACACCTGCAGGGGGCGCTCTACCTGCAAGCTCTGGGTCCAGGGAGATGTCGAAGCTGAAGCTAAGAGCACAGCCTCGTTCTGTCACTTGGAAGGGGAAGAAACTCTCGAACAGGTCCACACCGGCCTCCACACATGCTAGCACCTCATCCGGTCGTCCTACACCCTGCAGCAGTCTGAGACACACACACACACACACACACACACACACACACACACACACACACACACACACACACACACACACACACACACACACACACACACACACACACACACACACACACACACACACACACACACACACACACACACACACACACACACACACACACACACACACACACACACACACACACACACACACACACACAGCAGAAAACACTGAATCAAAAATGTAATTAATCATTATACCAAATCACAGCATGGACTTTTCTATGGTGTTCCTTGAGGTCTTAGTGTATTAATGTGGTATTTTAGAGTGATTTTGTTTGTTGTTTTGTTTTAGTGGTCAATTTTTTTTGTAATTGAAGAAATTGTATCAACTCAAATTGCTGCAACTTCTGATACATAATTAATTAATTTGTATCTCTCATTTATGACTAGAACAACTTGACATAAAAAGCCGAGCTGCATCTCAAATAAGATGATGTATAATACTTCTATATGGCATATATAATGCTATCTCCCCCTAAATATCTGCCGTCCCCCTAAAGAAGACAGAAATGTGTCTCTGTGGGTCTCTACGGGTTAATGTAACCCACACAAGCGTCTACAACATATTACCCAACATGTGCACCCTTGTGTGGTTGTGTTCGTCATGGACATTAAGTCAACTGGCTCCCGCTGACTCTCTGCCTGCAGGCATCAAGGTCAAGCCCAATTTAGCATTTGATAATGACTCTACTCCACTTTCCAGTAGGAAGCAACATCTACACAACCACAACAACCTGCAACCAAGGTGCCTGTTCACAAGCACATTTAGCAGCCGGTGCTCCTCCATCACCTCCGTGAGCACTCATGCGAGACAGTCTCCAGTGAAAAGCCTCTAAAAGATGACAGGCTAGTTTGGAGTACCAACAAAATCTAGTAAAAGTGTAAGTGAAAGTGCATTTTATAATTTATCATTATGCAATATTCCTTCCACAGCATTAAACATTGGTGAGGTCATCTTTCTAAATTCCTTGTGTGTGTGGGTTTTAATCTTAATAGTTGAAGGTGTCACTTTGGACATTTTAACTATTTACCTATGTTTTAGACTGTGAGATTAAGGAAGGAAATAATAATAAGTTTTAGAAAATAATCGTTAAGAGGCAACTCAAAATGTAATACTTGACTAACAATTACATTTTAAAACATCCCTTTAAAATGGTTATGGACATGTTTAAGCCTTTTGTAGAGTAAATGATTGATCAAAATCAACACATTCATTAATGATGAAAATCAATAAGGATGTTTTTTTTTCAATAAATCAATCAATCAGCATTTATTCCACAGTCACAAGCTGACCTAGGTTTGTCCTCAGGCAGCTCCTTGGTCACAGCAGTGATGAGCTGGGTCCTCAGGGCCTGGTCCATGGAGCCTGTCTGTAGGCCGTCCAGGCAGAATCCAGCCACAGGCCTCTTGGCTGTCTCCCTGCTTGAGCGCACCCTCTCTTCCAGGATGTCTCCTCCCTCGACCACCCCAAACACCTCGACTCCCTCCAACTCCTGACAATGACAGACAGTTAGGTGATTAAACAGCTGACAGAATGAAACTCTGAAAGATAGTAAGAAGAGCAAGAAAAAGGCAAAAAAGGAAAATTGTAGTCTTTTTTTTTGTTGCAGGGACATAGTTTAAATGTACCTCAAGTGCAAAAGAATATATCTTTGATTCTTGTCAGAGCTAATCTGGGTTTTGATGACTTAACATGAAGTTGAGTGCAGATCACGAGGAGGAAATATGCTGTGGGTGGTGGATCTTAGGAGCAATCAAGCAGCTCTCTCAGTACACTCTTGATTTCAAGAATTACCTGCAGTACGCCATCAGTTGTTTGGCTCCCAGCTCAATATCATTCTATACTTGCACATTTTTTGTGCCAGGGGAAATTATGTTCCATTCAGATAAGAAAATACACAGAAGAGCACATCTTCAAGATATACAGGCATTGAAATGTTCTCTCTCTCATTAAATGATGTAGCGTTTCACTGCTTTTCAAAGAAAGAGGAAAAGTTGATTCCCTTATTCATGCTTGATGTTCAGCCTTTACACAACTACTGATGGGTATGTACCCATTAATGTAATCAGTGTGTTTCCAGCCGCAGCACAGCGGTTAACTGCGACAACAAAAACACCAAACAATCAATCCTTGCCTTCTGCGCTTGTGTCGTGCATGACTGATTCACTAATTTAGCCGTGATGTCATTTTATAGACTGCTGCTTGTGTGCGTGTGCGTACCTGTGATTGTTGGTGAACCAACAGACACTCATCCAAGTGGGCAAGAGTTCGATCCACTGACTTTCGAACCCTTTTGCGGGAGGTGTTGTTCAGCCACGTCTCTCCATCCGCCATGCTCTGGTACCAGTCTGGCTGCACGGTCTTCTGGAGAGCCATGAACTTGGCCACAGTCAGCTCTATCCGCCCACCGCTGCCCCACACGGACACCGTCTAAGAACAACCCCCAGAAATTTGAAAGGAAGCTTTGGTGAACTAATTCTCTTTAAATCGTTTGGAATTGAGGGAGAAATGCTTGTTTGTTTTCTTGCCAAGAGTTGGATGAGAAGATTGACACCAATTCAACAGCAGCTGGTTATCTTAGCATAGGGACCAGAAATCTGAATGATAATCCAGTTTATTGCCAAGAAGGTTTTTACATTAAAGGGATAAGCTATGGTTTATTTTGTATAGGAAACTAAACAAATATTTAATAGAAAAATTACAATACAAATATTTCAAAAATATGCATCATGTAACTGTTGAAAAAGAAAAGAGCCAAGTAGGATTGAGCAGTATTGAGAATAAAAAGAATATGAAATGTAGAGAGTTAATAGTCCAATAACATGACATAGGCTACAGCCACATGTTTAGCATACAAGGCCAATGCTTTTGACTCGGTCAACCATAACATTCTCCTGCAAAGACTTACCAGCATTGGCTTGTCCAGTAGATGTTGCAACTGGTTTGCTAACTACCTGGCTGGTCGTGTCCAGCGGGTGAAGACCAAAAACATCATGTCTGAACCTCTTACGATCTCTAAAGGTGTGCCTCAAGGCTCCATCTTAGGCCCCATTTTCTTTTCCATTTATATTAACGATGTAGACAAAGCTGCTGGAAATTCCAGGATTCATCTGTATGCTGATGACACCATCATATATTCAGCTTGTCCTTCACTCCACTCTGCTGTGTCCACTCTTCAACAAAGCCTCAACTCCATCCAACAGTCTTTGCGCAACCTCCACCTACTCCTCAACTCCAAAAAGACCAAATGTATGCTGTTTGACCGGAAAAACCTCATCATCCCCAGCCCTCTCAAGATCTACAGTGCTGATGGTTCGGAGCTGGAGTTTGTCAGCTCCTACAAATACCTTGGCTTCTGGTTGGACTCATCTCTCTCATTTAACATACACATCAATAACCTTCTGGCTAAAGTCAAAGCTAGACTGGGTTTCCTGTATCGAAACAAGGCCTCCTTCACACACCCTGCCAAATTCACTTGTGAAAATGACCATCCTTCCTTTATTTGACTATGGCAATATCATTTATAAAATGGCATCAAAGACCACCCTCAGAAAACTGGACCCACTCCACCAATAAGCAATCCGTTTTGCCACATGTGCACCCACCACTGTGATCTTTACAGATTGGTGGATTGGCCCTCCCTTCATACCAGGCGGCTACAACACTGGCTGCTCGTGGTCTCCAAATCCATTTTGGGAATGACCCCTCGCTACCTCTCAAATCTCCTGCACATTTCTGACAGTAATCAATGTTTAAGATCCAGTGACTTCATTATTAATTTACCTATGTTGTTTTTAGCCATTTCCTCATGTGTTTGTCATACTGTATTGTATCTGTGCTGTTTGTGTCACTTGTCTGGACTGTGCTATTGCCCAGGTCATCATTGTAAATGAGAATTGGTTCTCAATTGATTTTACCTGGTTAAATAAAGGTCTAATAAAAATAATAAACAGATATAGATGAATGAACACGTTAATCTTCTTCTCCTCCACTCTCGGCATAAAAAGGAAGAAGACCATTTCCCAACACGTGGAACTGTTGCTTTAAGCAGAAGCTTCTTCTCACCTTGTTAGTGGTGTAACCCGTCGGGCAGGGAGTCGCAGGGTCGTGAAGCGAGCAGTACAACACAGTATCATGAAGACCTGCACAAAACAAAAATCAATGCCAAAATCAAGTAAGACAAAGGGTTACAGTCTGCAAAGGCAGAGCACGAAGCGAGTGCTCTGCATTACTGCATGTTAATGTGATGAGGAGTCGGGAAAGAGGAATGAGGTTTGGCCTTATCAGCAAACACAGCTGCAGCAGAGGATCAAAAGGTGAGAAAACAAATGGCTTATTCGCAGCAAATGCTATTATTATTTCTAATTATTCAATCACTGCTCTTTCCTTCTGATACTTCAGAGACAGCCATAATCTGCTGACAGTTTAAAACAAGTGATTACATTTCTACTTTCTTTGCTTGAGGCAGAATCCCAAAGCTTCTGTTGTACAGCAAAACTGAATGAGGTCACTGTTCTGGGGCATTTATTAATTTTACTCAGAACGTCAACCCTTTTTGCTCAGGCTCATGGAGCTAATAAGCTTTTCAATATTGAACTCAAACGTACTATATATTTAGAAGCAATTTGCTCCCGTCTTTCCAATCTATCCTGTGGAAATAATGTTAACGCACTCCAAACTCTTCAGAGACAATTTGTGCACGGTGCATGCTTGACATTTACGTCACATACATTAACTAGTCACATCAATTAACTAGTCACATCATTACAGGATTTTTAGCCCCGCCGGAGGTTCTTCTGATGTGGTTGCTATTTAAAATACGACTCATGCAGAAGATTAAAGGTGCATTCTAAATGGTTTAACAAACAGTCCCTTTCCTCCTCTACAGCCTCTTAATATTTGACACTGGAGGTGATTTTACTTGTTGTTTTTTTACATGTTTTTAATGATTACCCAAGCTACTTCGGTCAGGGTACGGAAACACAGCACAGTTCAAATGCCATGCTTTTTCAGCAGAGACATACCAACCGGTCCATTAAAGGGCAGGGGAAAAAACTTTGAGAAAGACCGTTACACTTAAAGCCTCTTTCAAAGATACAGATCCTAATCCAATAATATCCTTTCTCTCTTTAACACATGTAAAGATGTTGACAAAAACACCCCATGAGGTCCAACCCAGTAGTTGTTGTGGAGATTTCAATTGTTTCACGCACGCTTTATGGATTTCTCATCCATGTTGCCTTTAAACTAAAGTTGAGACTGAAGGAATAGACCTTCTGTTTTCAAGGCCGAGAAGGAACTTAAAATCTCAACATAAAAAGTTGGTAATTAACTTTTTTTTAATAAACATGCTTTGTTTACAATAAGCTTACGATAAGCGGCTACTATATTAACCTTTGTGAGTCGATGTGGCATAATGTTGTCCTGGAGACACCTTGTGTAACTGGAACTACCACAGAAGTGGTTTGGGTACTTTGCCAGGTGCTTATATTTCTTATGTTTGTGGACAGATTATGTCACCTCAATAGCATCACAATTGTGCAAAACTTCTAAACGTGTGTAGTTAAGATCAAAATCAAGGCTGAGTTCGAAGGCGCGTGTGGTCCAAGCAAGGGCGCTGAAAGTGGGGGAGTTGGAAGAGGGAGAGTTACCCTTCCAGTTAATGCTAGTGGTCAGATTTGGCATCATGTTCTGGTGGGATCCCTTCGCAAGATGGTCTCTAATATCAGGCCCAATATTTTGACCAGTATAGAGTATCAGAACTGTGCATTACTAAAACCTGTCCATAGCATGTTGCAGTTGACTGCCTTTAACAGCACAAAGTAAAGCGATTATAACTATTTTATAAAATTGTGACAAAAAGTTGAAAACACTGCTGTATATATATTGTTGGATGCCTGTTCAATATGGTACTTGTATTAGGTGTCTGTAAATAAAGCTCTAGTTAGTACATCAATATGAATATGTCTAATCAATGCCGTTTGATCAAAAGTACCTGCAAACTTCGTGACTCCATCCTTGAACTCCTCCAATACTTCCTGATGCTCTGCTCTTGAGAAAGAGAAACAAAAGAGTTAGATTTCAGAGAGAGTTGTGTGTGTTTATGTTTATTTTTTACGATTATTTCATTTAAGAGGCGACAATGCACATTAATTAACATGAGCCACAATGTAAATGTGTCAGATTTAGCTCTGCAAGCTAATTCTTCATCTAAAATCTCTGGCAGGTTGATAATATTAAAAGAGAACACACAAGAACACATACACACAGACCCATAAGCATGTAAGCACAATAAAAAGCACATAAGTAAAGACAAAAGCACAATTAAAGGTACATATTAAGCACAGACATTTAATAAAACATTGACATAACCACTATTTCAGATTATGACAGCATGTTTGATTCTCCAGATAGATAGACAGATGTTATGTTCCTTATATCATTAGGTATAGTGTTTCAGGTGTGTGTTGGCCGATAGGAAAAGGCTGACTGCCCAAAGGTACTTTTCCTAGAGGCTCTGGTTGATGAGGTTTTTTGTATTTATGAATTCATTAAGCAGACTTTGGGGGCTGAACTTAAAAATGTTGATACACAAGAGAAATAAATGCAAATTTGATCACGTTTTCAGTTTAAGTTAATTAGTTTAAGTCATATTTAGTTAAAACGTTAGCCTGCTTAGAAACTGTTTCTACTGGTTTTAATGTGGTCCTAGTTAAGACAGTAGTTCATGTGTATGGTGTGTGTGTGATGATTTACGAGCTTACATATTGGACAGGGTGACCTGAGTGACAGAGGGGAGGTTGCTCAGGGTGCGCAGTGTTTCCTGGGTGAGGTGGGGCACTGTGCCCAGGTGTGTGTGCAGCAGACATCCCGGGACTTCCAGAGAGCACTGCCCCGTCTTGCCAAGCTCCTTCAGGACACCTAGCCGACCTCTTCCCTGAACTACACGGGACAGCTCCAGCTTCATCCTGCTGCCAGCCATGCGAGCAGCTCTAAAAAGATTCACAGATCTACACTTAACTCACGTGAAATTTCGAAACCACGAGTTTGAACGACAGTGAAACCAGTTAGCAAAACACACGTGATGTACCTTAGCCACTTAGCTAATCAGCCCAATCACAAGCTTTAGCCGAAAGAGATGTTCAACGTTGATGCTCTTAACTGACGTTAAGAAAACGCACGAATTTGCAGTTGTGTTATTTTTAATGAAATACTTGTTTAATTAAGAGCATATTTCACTCACTCACCTACACATTTATCTGTCTGACATGTAGGAACTGAAGCTGGGCTAATACGGATCCGACAAAGACCCGCCTTAATCTGTCTCTGATTGGCTAGTACTCGTTTCCTCCGTTGGGTGGAATACCATAGTAAACCAATCAGAGGCAGGATAGGAGACGAAAGACATGTCGTCTAAATATGTCGTCATCACCAACTGCCGCGGCAGTACTTGGAAAACTACAGAAAGCGAGGTGCCCCCTTTTTGAACACCAATTTGTTGTGTTTGTGCTTTGTGAAACAGGTTGACTACGTTATGTTACTGGATTCATTTTATTTTTACTTTTAAGTTGTACATTAGAACACACTTTTGCCTCAACTAGAGAAATGAACAACGTTGCCATGGTTACCAAGAACCACAAATAAACTGCAGTGGTCCACGTAGTCCTAAATTACATCGTTGAGGCGACATTTAGGCTAGAAACGTGTTTATTGTACTACATTACCCAGAATCCCGTGCGATTAAACTGTCCGTTTTGTTTACAGGACTTCGTTGAGCGAGGGCTCTTTGTGACGACTTCTGAACTCTTTTTGTTCATATAATAGCAGTGAAATAGTTGTCGTGTGTGTCTGTCGGCAGAAGAGAACACTATAGTGACGTTATAGTAGCAGAGGTATACTTCTATAACGAAGCAGATGATGACATTCCCGGGTCACAATCATCACCTGTTCAGGTGGCGGGGGCTCGGCAAGAAAAAATCTGTGGACAAGGTACATTTAGTCTTTGGATTTGTGTTAAATTGAGAGGTGTGGCTTCTATTTATAATCGTAAAGAGGAAATGAAACCGTGCCGATTCTAGTTAGATAATAACCTTCACCTCTTTTTTTTCTCTATCATTAAATAATGTTTCAATGTTTTCTATTTGCATTATTTGGACCCTTTTCCTAGGATCAAATCCCCTCTAGAGATCCAACATACTCGTAATACGGTCTCTATTTAATTTATGATTGAAGGAAAAGCACATCAGTGTTATTACGTATGAAGGCATGGCTCATGTCGGGAGGCTTTCTCAGATGATGCCTGCAGCCTCTTATGTCTGCTAGTTACCTGATACAGATTGCTGAATCGGGGATGTAAAGGGACGACTTTTGGACCTGGAATTTTTTTATAATCTGCTGATTTAAGGCAATGGCTAAGCTTTTCTGTGAAATAATCCGCATCGTGCATTGGCTCAATCATAATTTTGCACACTGTGCCCACAGCTAAGGTGTCAGTGAGCTTGCCTGGGCACTTTAAAACAGGCAAAGGTGACCATGAGGCCCTTTGGGCTCTCTTGCAAACAGTATCAGCTCACAGCTTGCTTTTCTTTTCTTTTCTTAACAGATGCTTGTGAAGAATGGTGATATTGATCAGTGGAGAAAGGTGAGAACTTCTTTGCAGCCGCTGTAAATACCAGAATTTTCATGAAGCACGTTTTTGTATCATTGTGAACTGAATTACTTTGGATTTTGGACAGTTTGGACTGGACCAATAAAGCAATTGGAAGATCTCACATTTGACTGATGGATATTAACCAAGTAACCACATATTCCATAGATTAATTGATAATGAAAAAAGTTTGTTTATTTTCTTGTCCTTAGCGTGTGGAGGTGGCCTCCGAGTTTGCTGTATCTGAAGTCTTCTCCCACAAGAAGCCTCGTTCAGGAACCAACAGCAGAGCTGTACCCTTGCAAAGCTCTGACCAGTTAAAAGATCACGATGATGCTTACAGTGAAGGTAGGTCAGCCCGTAAAAAAATATAGTGTGTCTCTCGAGAGGCGTTACCTACATAATGGAGTTGAGCTTGTGCAGCAGCTGCAGGCAGACAATGATATTTGGGTGCTTGCTTGCAGCTCAGGCGCTCCTCAGTGATTGGCTGAGCAGTAAATTGCGTCTGGAGCTGGAGGTGGAGGAGGAAGATGACCTGATGTGCTGCAATGAGAGGAGAAGCCGCGCTGCACTGGCCAGTGCTCAGCCTGCTGCCCTTAACTACAGCAACTTTGATGGTACATAGAGTGGAAAAAAATATATATGTTACCAACTAACGTGAGCTTTCTAATTAAATTATTCACGACCAGTTCAAATGTTCTACTTATATGGGAATGGTGTGGTTTACATTTGACATTAAAAATCCAAATTAATAATGTAACAATTAATTAAAGCCCAGGTTGAATACTTCAAATGTTAGGCCAGATACAATTTAAAGGAGTAGTACAACAACATATTTAGTCATTATCATTATCATGTATTATGTTAATGGGATAAACATTACTGTACTGATTTTCCTTTTAGAAACTACTCAGTTGTGATATAATACTTCTTATTCACACTCACTTGTGCAAAGATCTGTACAACTGCCTGGCCGAGGAGGAAGAGCAAAGTGCTGTTAACAGCTTCCTACAAGACCTGATGGAGCAAGAGGTGTTAGACTTTGGGGTTATGGAGGAACTGGCACTGGACGTTGGACAAAAGAGGAAGAAGTTCAGAGATCCAATTGTCACCATGGAAGCACGACACCTGCAGGTATGTCACCAAAGTGAGTCTCAATTTCCTAAAGAGAAGGAGACGTGAATGCTTTGGGTTAAAAAACTGCCAAGTTGTGTTTCTCACTTCCACTAATTGCTACCGATTGCCAATGAAGGTGCGAGAGAACAGAGCCCGGCAGGAGGCTGAGAGGCAGAGGCAACAGGGAGAGAGGGAGGCTCGGCGTGATGCCAGAGAGGAAGCGAAGAGGAGGGAGCGAGAGGAGGAGACAACAAAGAGGCAGCAGGCACGTAGACAGGAGGACATGGTGCAGCAGGAGATGGTGACACTGCGACGTCGGATGGAGGAGAGGAGAGGCCTGGAACAGCTGGTTCGACAGAGGTATGGTATTCACAGCAACCGCTGTGCTGAATGAAGCGCTGAGCTTATCGCATATAAGCGGGGGTTCGAAGCTTTGTCTGAGGGGAGGCCTGCAGTCTCAGACTGTGAAAACCCTTGGATCAAGAGAAGTAAGCCAGCTCTCTGAGCCAAACTAGTATTGGGGACGTTTCGCTGTGGAGAGTACATACGCTCTTGGCAAGCACAAAGAAACTGCTGCGCAATCTCTCACAAAGTGTGAACCAGGTAACTTTCATCATGAACATTCTTTGTAAAAAGCAATTAATTGCGGTCACCATGCCAACATGAAAAAAATTATTCATTCTGTAAAATCAACATTAGAGGGCATGGAAACTCTCTGTTTATCGTTTTTGTGTTTTTATACAAACAAAATATTCGTAACTACCAAATTGGTCTCAAGGTCACCTTTTTCATATCTTGGAACTTTTGTGGATTACTGGTAATCTGTATGGGGCCCTGGTAAACTAAGTATATATACAGTATATAGAGTATATGTATGGTTATTCCACAGGGAAAGAGAGAGAGTGGAAGGGCAAAGGGCAGCCAGAAGCCTCCAGTCAGCTCCTCCGCCTCTCACAAACCAGCGGCCGCAGGATAGAGAGCGACTTTATAAAGAACAGAAACTTCAAACCATGGTTCACATGGTAAATCTCAAGGTTGGTTGTGTTGTGAGTGTTGCATGTTGGTATGCAAATTAATCAATGTAAATTCTCTAATTTCGTGGATGCGCATGTTTTAGCGTCTGCAGAGGCATTTTTCTGGATGGTATTCAGTTGTGTTGGACCGAAGGCTACGTTTAGGGAAGGCCAAGGCCCTCTGTGACTGGAAGCGGCAGCTGAGAGCCTGGCGTGCGTGGCGGGGAGTCGTGTGGGCGGAACATCAGCAGCGAGAGGTGGTGAGAGCAGAAGAGGATTTCCGAGCTGAAAACAGGCAAGAACCTCAATGAGATTGTGTTAAAGGTTCTGATAACCAATCCTTGTATGAATCCTGCCTTTACCGACAAATGAGACAATGTTAATCACTGATCCTTGTTACCTTGACTAAGCAATAATTGATGAAAAAATAAAATCCCATTTGTTCTCTCTTTCAGACAACGCCAGCTGGCTGTGGAGAGTGACCGACGCCGGTTACTACGGCGATGTCTGAATGAGTGGCAGCTATGGTGTCGGATAGAGAAGGAACAACGAGAGCTTTTGGCCCAGCAGCAGGAGACCCGACGCAAGATGGCTGCCTTAATCAACGCTGCATCAACGGGCAAACTCATGTCCACAGAAACCCCAACTTTTCAGGCCATTATGGCCCCAGTTGAGGCAACTAACCCACCTGAGGCCCCAGAGAAGGTGGGAGGTGCACTCACAAATCCTCACGTCATCAACTACAATGCAAAGGTATTATTTTAACCTCTTTGTTGATGCTTCCCACTGAAAATGACCTGACAAATCACATTTATAAACAAACATCAGCCCTATCCTTGGAAGGTGATACTTTTAAAATAGGTTACAAACCTCCTCTTTGCATGGCCTGAACCTTTCTTAGGTAACTAGAGAGGAAAACTTATATTACAAACTCTGGAGAGAGAGAGCAGTAAAGAAGGGGGTGGTGTGAATATATGGGTTGTGAAGGCATAGCGCAGATGGAAAGAATGCAAGAGGTGTAGGAGAGTGGCACAGAGCTCAAGGGACTGAAGAGATGAAGTTTCAGTTCATGGAGGATGGGTAAGAGGCCATCCTCACTATCAAGCCTTTACTGCTTATATATATATATATATATATATATATACTGTATATAGTTTTTGCAGCAAAGGCTTGATAATGAGGATCAGGAGATTAAATTGCACTGGGACACTATATCTTTGTTATCCCCCTTCAGTTGTTAGGTGGATTTCTTTCATAATATCAACTTTATGCCTTCTCTGTAGGAGGATCACCACAGGTCAAGCACTTTAGCCCCCAACGCCTCGGCAGTACCTCAGCATAAGACCCCTGTGGGTGCTGTGGCCCAGCCCACTCAGCCATGGCAGGTGACTAGACGCCATGCAGCGCCGACTGCTGCTAAGCTCCATGGGGCACAGCAGAGAGGCGAGGGCGGCGGCTTTATCTGTTTAAAAAGTGCAGTGTCGCCGGCCAGCAGGTTTGAAAACAGACACGCCGTCCAGCAGCAGATCATCACACAGCAGAGGAAGCTGTTGAAGGAGCAGCAAGAGAAGATTGCACAGCTGAAGGAGGAGCAGAGCGTAAAGAGTTTGGAGCTGGAAATGGAGAAAACAACACAGCTCACCCAGCTATCAATGCTAAGAGCATCAAGACCAAAAAGCCACAAAGGTGAACTCCCAGAGCAGAGGTAGGCTCACTGCAAACTGTGGAGATGGCACAGAAACTCTAGATGTGTGTGCATCATATTCACCCATATTCACGCTGTAACAGATGGCTTTGTAAATGGTTAATAAACAGTTTTCCACTGCTTTACCAACAACTGTAAGCCACTTACAAGAACAATGTCTGGGTTGCCAGTTATGAGAACGTTTTGAAGAGTCTTATTTTTAGGTGATTATACACTAAAGAAAACATACATATTAATATTATATTCCATTTCTGCAACCTGGCAATGTTGTTCTTATAAGTGATTTAAAAACAATCAGTGAATTTCTTTATGACTGTTACTAAATCCACTAGTTACAACTTATGAGCCTTTTATTAAGGGTGACTTATAGGAAGTGGTACAAAATTCAGCATTAATAATTTTGTTACGGTCAGGGAGCAATCACCATTCAGTGTATATTAGTCAAACCTAGAAATATTGCATCAAATCAAACCATTTAGATATTGTTCCAGTGGGTCTAAATCTAAAGTCATAGTGACTTTTTGGCCATGTGTACCTTTCCTGTTCCACTAAAATCCTTTATTACAGGCTCAGATAGTAGATTGTATCATTTATACAGAAATAATACCCCTTTAACCTATTATCTCAGAAGTCTAGAAAAGTGAAGAAACTCAGGCGCTCCACTGTGGTGAATTGGGGTAGAAGTTATTATCCTTAGCTTTCTTACAAGTCTCAGAGTAGATTGAAAGAAACAGCTGCAGAGCGATTTTAATGCTAGAGAACTTTGTGCCAAAGTCAATAGTTGTGAAAAAGTTAATATTTTGTACATTCATAAGATTTGAGCCTATGTTTCGGTGCTTCTCGCTGTGACTGTTACTGTTGCAGGGCATCAAGAGTTACTGGGGAACCTGACAGTCTCTGTGCACCCCCAAGGAAAGCTGCCGCACGGCAGACATGCCCCCATGCAATTATCACGGGTCAGTCTGCAAGGTCCTTCACTCAGAGAGCTTAAAAGCAGAGGATGAAATGCACAGACCCACACATACATACATGCATAGCAGACACATATTTCCTTGTTGCTCTTTTGTCAAGAACATTGCTGATTTAAAAGCCTATAGGTCTATCGCCCCACAGCAACACCACTTCTATTGTCCTCCCAGTTACGTGTTCAGAATATGAAAAGCGAATATAATAATAATCCGCCACATATTCACTCCTAAGACTCTGTCGTACCACACGACTCACCGCTCTTTGTATCTTTGAAGCTATGGAGGTCCGTGCACGTCAGCGTGCAGAACGAAGGATGGAAATCGAGGAACTCAAGAGAAAGAAGGACGAGGAAAAACTGGTGAGAGATTGATGAACTGTTTTTTTGTAGGATGAGTAGCAAGTTGTATCGTCTGAAACAATATATTTTAAAAAACAATATATTTTAAAAAACACATTTTAATACATTTTCAGGCTGAGATGAAAGCTGCTGAGGAGCAGAGGCAGAGGGAGGAGGAGGAGGAGAAACGCAAAGCAGGGGAGAAGAAAAGGGAGGAGAAAAGGCAGGAAAGAGAGGTGAGATTCATACTTCCTGGTTGTTCTCAATAACATTCGTTCAAATACAGGAAGCAGTAACACTGACCGACATGTAGCAGGACTGTACTCCAGTGACCACTATAACATATTAAAATAATGTCACATGTTCCTTCTGTCTGTGCAGAGGGAAGAGGAGAAACAGAGGCAGCTGAAAAGGCAGCAGGAGCTAATGAAGCTGGCCCGTCAACACCACCGCAGAAACCTGCTGCTGCGGCGAGGCCTGGCGCCATGGAAACGTCTAATTCAGATCAAACAAGCCAACATACAGGTGAATCACCTGTCTTGTCCTTTTAGCTGTCAGCTATAGCAACATAGGGAGTATTGTCCGTCCTCCAACTCAACAATTTGAGGAGGAACTCTTGGTTCTGGCCTTGACCTTTAACAGGGAGCTGTGCAAGGAGAGCTTTAGGCTTCCCATCAACACACATGCTCCTACAAACGAATTACAAGAAGCAAGAGGACATTCTGACCTACAAGAATACCAAGTCCAGGTACACACCTGGATTTGAATTAAAGAAAAGAAAAAAACTGGTTATGGACCGGCTTGCATACAGTACTGTGTGTCAGTTTTTCATTGAAAGGAAATGCGTGTCCTTGAAATGCTTTTTCTAATTCAAATTCAAATCTCTACTTGTGGCTGGATGTCTTTCATGACTCACGGACCGTTTGTGGACAGAATGATTCCCAATTGTCTCACACTAAAGAGATTTACTTATTTTTTTCCATACAACAAAGATTATATGGACTAATCTGTTTTCAATTTTAGCGATTCAAAGAGGATTACACGTGCTTTCATATTTCCTGCCAGTCACCAGTGGTATAAATAACTTTCTAAAAACCCCATAATGAGTAGAATCTCCAGCTCGTTATCTATTTTGTTGTGGCTGATTTATGTCTTGATTTTTTCTTGATTTTCTTTTCTTTTTTTTAAAATGAAGACCCCAAGCCAAGGGATCCACATAAACCCACCACCCAATCACATACTTATACTCTTCTGGACCTGCACGCATACATCAAGGCAGAGGAAAAAGAATCCAAGATAAAGAATGTAACAACTTTGTAGCTCACTGGACACAAAACGGATGTGTGTGCATACATGTTTCACAGCGAGATATAAAACCTCTTTGTTAAACCTGGCACGTATGATTGAGTTAGGATGCACTCATCAGCGTGCATCAACATTTTTCTTTTCAATCCCTGCCAGCTGGCCGAGCATCATCGCAAAGTCTTCATCCTGAGGCGGTGCACACGAGGCTGGCAGCAATCAGCAAGAGAGTCCCTGTCGGAGAAGGAAGCTTTCGTTGACCAACTGCACCAGCACTTTTTGCTTCGGAGGAGCTTAAGCTGCTGGAAAAGAGTGTGTATACCCCGCGCATGCACGCACACACACACACACACACTCACTCAGGATTGCCCATCTTCTGCTAGGGGCTTGGAGCAACACCTTTTACTAATCTTCTCTGGTACCTGCACTCAATCATGTATTCAGGGGACCCAGTCTTTAAAGAAAAAAATCAATTTTCTTAGTGCTGTCCTCGTCACTCAAACTAACTTGCAGTTGTTCCGTTGTGGATTTTTGCTGCTATAAATGCAGTAAAAATACACCTATCTCTAAGGATGTGTTGAATGTTTCAGCTTAAAGACTGGCGGATGATTCAAGAGGAGAGAGCCAAGCGTTTCAATCGCACTCGCACTCTGAGGAGGTTTCTGCTGGCACTGCTCGACCATGTGACCCAGGAGAGGCTGGTGGAGTGGGACCGTCAGGAGCTGGCTCAGGAGCACAATAACAGGTCTGCTGCCCATGACTATCCCATATGTTCACTGTGTGGATGCAGTGTCAAATTCAATTTAAGAGCTTCCTTAATTACAAGTCAAAATGTTATTATATCAGCGCAGTTTGGTTACAGTACAGGGGAAAAAAACACAATGCCTTGAATTTTTTAACTGTTACGACATTTTTAAGGAAGCCATAACTTTCGAGATTGACTTGAAATAAAGGTGGTTAATTCATAAACAAACAATGCAGAATATTATAACAGTCTTGGAGCAGATGCAATTGTTGAACATTTACCAATATCTTTTCCACCGCAACTGCCTTTGCATTAGATTATAAACGACACCATCATCTCTTTAACTCCAGTGATGTGCCTCAAATCTGTTGTTCATTGTAAATGTCTCTTCATATCACGTTTAATGTCATTGGGGTTTTGCCGCTCAAGCGGAAACTTCAATATGGCTAAACTAGCTGGTGTGGCAGTGTTTATGGTCAATAGTTGGGAAGACATTTACCCTTGAGCCAAGTTTGCTAGTAGATGTTTAAGACCATTCACTGAGACACTGGACACTTTAATTTTCATTTAAATACTTTTGCAGGATTACTTCCTAGACATATAAATCAGCAAAAATATGTGGTTTGGATTATGCTGAGTAACAGCACTATTATTCAGTCCTCTGTTTTCCGTTGTGGAAAGAAATAATGGTTTCTGTAGCACTGCTCTAACTCAATGATTTCACCGTTATTGACACTTCAGCTTCTCAGGTGAGGTCAGCTAAACCCACCGGCTGCCATGGTCAATAGGCCCCCAGTGACATCATGTGAAAACTCATTTGGTTTCGTCAACCCGTCTGTCCCTATAATGCAGTTTCTTATTGCTCTGTTCCCGTCTGTCCCTCCACCTGCCTGCACTTCAGACGGGTGCTGCGACGATGTTTGCTGGCCTGGAGGCAGCTACCCTGTCTGCTGCGCAAGGAAAGAGTGAAGGAGCAGCGGCGGGAGAAGCTGGGGCAGAGAGTGGCTGAGGTTCTGCCTGATTTCGGTTCCTACCCGCTGTAAAGCCTCAGAGAAAAACTTGCATACAAACATCTCAACAACTCTGGGAGACACACATACGAAGACAAAATGAATATACATTTCTCAACATTAATTTAATAAAAATAAATAATTTCATACAAACAACTGGACCAATACAACTTTTAGGATTCCCAAAAAAAGCTTTCAAACCCTTAGTAAAATGTGCGATAGTGGAAAGACATTATTGGTTTATTAGCTTTTAATTAATTCAGGAATCCATTTGAACCAGCTAAGAAAATAAAAGTGACTACTAATATATTCATGGCTGTCCGATCATTTATTATGTTAAATGCAATGACAAACTGTAGAACCTTGATTGCCTGATTATGTGGCGAGACGTTTCATTCATCGGCGATAAATAATCCATGACACTCACAAGGTCAAGTTAGGTACCCTCCTTTGTGAACACTGCAGGTAAGTGTTTGAGAGAGACAATCTTTAAAAATATGTTTCCTGTGTCATTGAGGCGTCGACACCGTGCTCAGAGAAATCAACACTACGAGGACCAGAGCAACTATTGGTTCTCACATTTTTCTTGTTCGTCGTCTCCCAGCAAGGCACTAGAATGTAGAGGGGACATAAAAACAATGTTCAAGTCCAGAGAAGACAGTCAGTGTGAAGGATACGGTGATATTTGTTTGGCAGGGAGACGAGTGACTAGCGAAAAAGAGATTAAAAGGTCAATGCGAGTGCACAGCTGCATGGAGGAGATGCCAGTAGTGGGTGACATAAATGGCAGTGAATGTATCCTATTGTAGCTTTTATTACTATGTGTCCAAGTCAGAGCAACTCAATAACTGTAATCCAGTGATACAAGTAATTTGATGTAAGCAGAAGAGGAAATTGTAGTGAAAAGAGCCATGCTGCCATCCAGTGGACCTGAACAAGAACAGCAACCATAAGATCCAAACGTGTTTTCAAATCAGGGCTGGCAAACGGTCTCTTACACCAGGTCTGCTGGGACGGGAGAGGGGTGATTCAGCTTTTCTCCCATGGTCATGAACTCTGCCCAGTTGCCACGGAAACCTCGAGAGTAGACGCCCGTGTCCACGACGAGTCCCCAGTAGGCGCTGCGAACGGTTTTGTCCCTCAGGGCCGTGCGTGCCTCTCGCTCGGTTACGTTGTAGCTGACGTTGATGACCTGCACCATCAGCAGGTGGAGCAACCCACAGGTCACGATGCTGCTGTACCACGCACAGGTGAAGCAAAGTGCAGTGCTGAAACACGGACATGAGAAAAGATGCTCAATGGAAAACACTCTAAGTGTTGTGATTAAGTTCTTGTTACTGATTTTTTTTTTTTTACTGGTATCGAGTACCCAAAAAAGAAATATAGTATTTTTCTTTCCCTTTTGCTTAATCTTGTCCGTTTGTTATTTTTGTCATGTGAATTGTTGCCAGCAGACAACGGTGGAAACGTGAGAGAGTTGAAGAGATGAGTGCCGGTATTGTCAGAGTTTGTTGTGTTGAAGTACAGAAAGTGTAGCTTAGTGTTATACAAAAGATTTTAATGTCGTGGCTGAATGTTTAGCAGATTTCTACAATTTGGAGAACGAGACTTATCCAAGCAAAACCCACAATAACAGATCGGATCAAGTGAAAGGTAAAGTTGTACTTCTCTGTAGGGTCCTTTTCATAATGTTGATAGATACTTATAATAACAATCTGAGCCCGTCAGTGGCAAAAACAAAAATTTTTAGCGGATGTCCATTCACGCTGAGGAATTGCCTCGAGCGTTTACATTGCAGCCGTTTCCCTCAATATTGGACCAATTTAGTGGTCATTTAGACAATCAGGTTCAGGTTGAAAAACAAGTTACCGTTTATGACTCGATTTACATTTTAAATCATAATTGTTCTCATATTTACGTTTATAGTTTCTAAATTTGAAGGCATCTGATTTTTTGACCAAAACAAACGTCTGGCCTGAGAACAAAAACAATGAATGGACAACACTTAAACACACCAATTTGACTATTTTTGGGACAAAAACCTATATCATCAGAATAAGGGGGCTTCAGATTCAGGAACATAGTAACTTTGAGGGAGTATAATGTGAAAGTTATCCAGCCCAGAGTGCACAAATTGTGAGTCTAGGCTCTCAGTACCTGTACTGGTTGTAGACCCCTGGGCAGTAGAGCAGGGCGGTGAAGAGGTGTTGATTGGGACAAACACTCTGCAGCACCAGGATGATCCCATACAGAGACGTCAACAGGAAGAGGACAAGCGTAAGCAGGAAGCTGCGGTGATTGGTCTGCCCCACACAGCTGTTTATCCTACCCGGGCACCGACACACAAGTACACACAGAGGCAGACAAAACATCGTACTGAGACCACAGGGTTACATTACACTACACACATGCAGGACCACACACGCAAGTGTACGAGTGGATGATAGCAAGGAACTGTTCACTTGTAGCTGTGAATATTATGAGTGTGCGATGCTGGCTCGACACATACAAATATGGTTTTAAAAAAAAGACACCGCCAGGTGTGATCAGGACAAACACTCATTCAGTCTGAGCTGATTACCTTTTTGATTTATTGAATAGTTTATGTAGAAAAGAGGAGAAGATGACCAACAACTTCAGTGTTTGAGATGTGAGACAAAGTAGAAGGAACAGTGATGACAGGTCGAGTGAGAGGCATTTTAAAATGGCACCCACCAGACACAGTGGTGGTCGAGACGCAGCACGCAGACGCCACAGATCCGACAATGTCCCGCCCTCGGGGGCCGCACCATCCTGCACACCGGACACCAGTTCCTTCGGCCGCTTTCCTTCAGCTCCGCCACCGCATGCTCCGACGATCCCGCCCGGTTGGCTTTGGTCATGGTCACATCCACCCTCCCCCCGTTGACAGCAGCGTCTCTGTCCACCAGAGGGGTGTAATACGTCACCGTGCTGTGGACGGCCTCTTGGTTTGGTCGCACAATGCCGAGTTCTCTCTTGGTGTGGACAAGGGCGACTAGGGTGAGTACGACCCCGACGGTTACCACGGCCAGCTGGACCAGACCAATATCCCCATTGGGAAGCACCTCAGTGATGAACAAGTGGTACATGTACGCCAGGGAGAAGAGGGCCAGGCTGAGGAAGAAGAGGGTCTGTCCCTTCTTGCGGTGGGTGAAGTAGTAGTACCACAGCACCAGGCCGGGCAGAGCTGTCAGAACCACCACGCCGAGCAGGAAGTGGAGAGCAGCGATGTGCAGAAGGACTGGCAAGAGAATAAGAGGAGGGATGATGGACAGGTCCACTTTTCGGGCTCCACCCCACAGCCAGGGCAAACGAATCCGGTCTGTGACAACTGCAGTCACATGTGACAGGGATTCAGGTTTCTGAGACTCCCTCTTTAGAAACCTGAGAGAGTAACAAGTGGAATAGTTATACTTCTGGAAGCAATATATTTGAAAGATAAGATTTATGTCTGATCAGAAGTGTTTTATGTTAACTTTGGTTGTCCACCTCCAATGAAAAGCAAAGCACAGCCTCTTCTCTAAACTTTGTATCCTCAAGAGAGAGTTTGTCAGACGATCTGTAGGGAATACTACCACACCAGCTGAGCAATAAAGTAATCAGCAGACAGGTAGATTTCTTTTCTTGAAAAATAACATGACTTCATTCTCATCTTCTTAGAGAACACAGATATGTGGAATAGGATTTGAATGTGCAGAAAGTTTTTTTTTTTAAATCAGCAGAAATTGTTCTGAAACACATTGACACGCTATTAAAGTCCAGGGGTTTATAAAGTAATTACATAACAGAATAATAAACAAGATTAATATTCAGGGTCTAATTAGTCTAAATTGTAGTTGATGGAATGCCGTAAGGGACCTGGATAATTTTTATTATCCAGGTACACACACACACACAGTGTTGTTTTTTTGTTGAGAATAGTAGGTCGTGTTTGCCTTAACGATAAATAGTTCTAGAGAAAAAGCTAAATCCTGTAACTAAGCATCAAGTTACTGTTTTCCTGCACCGAGCCATTTATTAAAATGGCCCACATCCAAGGGAAGATCTTGGTGAAAATGGCTTTGAAACCCCGATAGATAAGAGACTGCTGAAAATAGATTATAGCAGAAATGAAGCGTGCAAGCCAACTTAACGTTAAGGTCAGGGCTTCATTTGATACAAATATTATTTTAGCCAATTTGGTTCTAATGATGTGCGTAGGTAATGTACCATCAAAAGACTAGTGTAGGGTCCAGTCTAGGTAAAATAATTGAAAACAACAACTTATTAATTAATGTATTCATATTATATTAAGTGGATGATTTCATGATATATTACTAGATGTTATCTGGGTCAAAATTATTATGATACAGTATATTGTTTGCTTTAAATCGACAACAGAGTGATAAATCAAATGGAAGTTAATGCCTTCTGCCTTGTCATGACCCCTTATTAATTTGCAGACAATGCAAAAGGCAGAGTAACTTCCAAATACGGGTCAAAGGTCAAGTTTGAGAAAATATTTAAAAATAAAGAATTGACACCTTTCCAATAGTATACCCACAATGAATTTCGCTGGATACCAAAACAACTTTAAATTGATTTTCCTCAGGTCCTCCACTCACCTGTCACAGGCGTCATCCAGGTCCTCACAGTCACAGCAGCAGGCTCCGACATGGCTGCGCTCTCCGAGTCTGTTCACATACTCGCAGCAGCACAAGGTCTCCTCCTCCAGCCCCTTGTTGGCTCGCTTCTTCATGATGGGCAGCCTTACAGCCTATTAGATTATAATTTTAAAAAAGTGTGTAAGAACCATTATTAACACTTATGCTACAGATTAAACTAGATTCAGAAAGTGGCATATAAGAGATGGGAAGAGAAAGACAATAACTGTAAATACTGTAAAAGCCAACTTTGCTGAAGTGTCCTCTGCCCACAGCAGCTTAACAGCCATGTGTGTGTGTTTTAGATGTTGGAGTGGTTCCAAACAGATTTCCACCACGCAACCCTGCTCATTTGACCCTACTCAGTCCACCTCCTACCCTCTCATCTGTCCCACATCTGTCAGGCTTTAATGATTTACAGGAACTGAGCGGTGCCACCACTGAAGCAGCCTGCTGGTTTATTTAGACAGTGCAGATGGATTTGTGCTGAGGTGAGGCAGTGGAAGCATTTATAACAATCGCAAGGTCTTCAGTGTCATCACAGAGAGCAAGATGGGACAAATCCTTCCGCTCAGTTAAACCTCTCTCTGGGGGGGATCTGTTGAATGAGCCTCTGATCCTTGAGGCAAAGTCTATGAGGGCCCGAAGAGAAGACCTACATGTACTGATGGTCTTTCTAACCTGACAACAGCAACATAATATTAATAGTGCTGCAAGGATTCATAGCATGCGATGTTCAGCAGTTTCATGTCTGGCTGTAACACTGAGGGATTCTCTGTGGTACACAGTGCTTTTGCAATTGCTGCAGAACAGTAAAAGACTTGTAAAGTATAATGAAGCCGTTTGTTAATGATGTCTCTGTTGGTGGGATTAAGGATGGGGACGCATCCCTCAAAAGGTCAGATAATTAGTCGGAAGAGAGATAATAAATTGCCAACTATTTAGATCATTTAAGGAAGTCAAGGCCCCCGGTCAGGAAATAGTCCCCTTTGTTCTCCAGCTGCTGGCTGTAACTTCATATTTACAAAAGACAGATATGAGAGTGGTATCAATAAAGTGAATTTACCAAAATATGTATAACATAAGAATGCAACACTAGTATATTTCTTACATCAACATGACACTAGTACTGCTCTTATTAAAGCCTCTGCAACTTGTGTCTTGATTAAAAGTGAAATTGGACACTTCCTGCACTTTAACCAGATGATCTTTAATACATTTACAAACGGTGAGGCTCCAAACATCATAAAGGGATCCAGCTGAAGAACGGGTGCATTGTTAGTCAGTCGATGTGCAGGTTACAGTTGGACTTTTTTTCACACTGATCATGTTCTGGAGTTCTCGGTTCATCGGTACCAGTTGACCCACATTTCCCCTCGTCGTGCATGTCAAACCAGCACCGTGTAAAGATCGATCCGACCCGATCGATCACGGCTTCCACGTGGAGCCACAGACACACAACACACGCTGAAACACGGACGGAACATACCTGATCGCAGAGCCGCTACATGCCGAAGCTTTCGAGTAACGTTGAATCTCGACTGAGGCGGCGTCTCACCGGAAGTCTTCAGCGGCTGACGTATCCGGTGTTTCTCGGAAGTCTAAATAAACCGGTCTTGGTTCTCACGGGTCCGGGATCTCGGCGGGGATCTCGTCCGGGTTCGAGATCGCTGTTGAGGGTGACGTCCTGTGGCTCTGCCCCCAAACAGTGTCCCTGGATCCTGACGTCAGAGGGGCCACCCGGTGCCCGCCCACGGCTCGGTTACACTCCCACACCTCCAGTCGCGCTGGTTTGAGATCAGTTTGACTCACTGCTGCTTTACGGTTGAGCAGTTCAATCTTAATGTGTGTTTTGTATGAATAACCTAAACGTATAAAGTCATTATATGTAAACATAGTGGATTAAAGATCCCAATATTAGTATTAATAGTATAGAGAAAAGTACAAGATATTACATCAACTTTTATTAAAGTCCATACATGTAGGCTATACAACAATAGATTACAATATAAAACTAATTGCCAGTATCAGATATCCTGAGGCAATGTGGTAGTTCCTCTCGGAGTACACAAGGACATGCTAGTGGTAAATAATTAAAGAATGTCTCAATAGTCTTATATTTCACCTGTGACAAAGACACATTGGGCTTTACTCCCATTTAGTGTTCCACTTCTGTTTCCAGCTGTAGCGGCCAGTGTGCAGTTCCCAGCATCATACAACAAAATAATTCAAACAATCAGAAATAGTGGCTTCATAGAATGAAGTCTAGTACTCTTAGCCTGGTCAGACACTGAGAGAAGAGCAATATGGTCATTTCCCTTTGTTCTGAGGCAGATCAGCTTTAAGAATAATGAACAGATAATTAACAAAGCAAAGAAAACACAACTATTTAATAGCCAATATACAATCATGAGCTTGTTTTTAAGCCTGCAATAGTCTGTAATCTAATAATCGATTAATCTTTTCAGTAACTCCTAAAGTAAAATGATTAAAATCAACAGCTTCTAAAATGTTTAAATTAGCGAGGTCGCCATATGATAGAAAACTGAATGTGTGGTTCCTTGTTTGGTTAAACCCCCAAAACATATTCTGCTGCTTTGATGGGTTTTTTATTAACACTATTCTATAGATTATAATATTGAGATCTTTTTATAGACACTAAGAATTCATCAAGAAAATAATTTATGAACATGTTCAGCTCGAATATGTTGTACATTCAAAATGTCAGCAGCACTGCTCATGATTATGGCAATAAATCATGTTTTTACTTATTGCAATATGGCTAAAAATGTACAAAACAACGCATTTTAAACAAGCGGTTGCTTGCAGTGTTGGATATAAGTAAAAACAGCTGTACAAAATGATGCACAAACTACGGTGATAGCAACACTGTAAACATCAAACAAGACAATTGTAGGGGCATGTCACCAACAATTAATTAACACAAAAAGACAATAGTGTTCATGTCAATTTGGAAATAACAAATCAAGCGTGCCTCTAGTGTCGATAGTGTGAAAGCAAAGTGCTGAGATAACCTGAGAGTCTTACTGACCCTACACCTAGAATTTTAAATTAAACCAATATATTATACTTGGTTCAGTGTAGAAGAAAATACATGAAGTATGAGGAAAATTAATCAAATATGTATATGTGGTGTGAAAAGGAATAAGAAGAAAAAAAAGGCCCCTCGTCAGCAGCACCAGATTTGGCTTATATACAGTATTATTACAAACACGGCTACGAGGTACAACAAATTAAAACGTGTGCAAAAAAAGTACATCGAGAAAATTGTTTTGTTTTAAATAAATATATTAAAACATCCCTGGAATAAAACAAAAATAAAAGCATTTCTAAAAGTGCCTTTGGTGTGGCACGATCGTCAGCACATAGTAAGGCGTATGCTGAAATTCAATGCCACCATTTTAGGAAAGAGTGACAAAGACGGCAGCCGAGGGAGCAGACAACAGCACCCTTCAGAAACCTGAGGCTACTGCTCCTTGCAGCAGTCAGTCCACAGCGTTAAAAACATCCTGGCACCTGAGGCCCCGTCACAGGCATTGGGACCTGTAACCCCTGGCAACAAATGACACATCAGTGGTTTGGGGAAGTCCACATGGCAACGTCACTGGATACCAGAGATTTCCTCAGAGACAGTTCACTACTAAAGTTCCTTTGTTGTTGTTTTTCCACAGGCCCGGGGACAGACATTCTGCAGTCGCCGTGTGTGCAGCATCTCTGTGCAGCATTACTGTGGAGCTGCTGTGCGATTGGCCAATGCAAAGGTTTGCTGCAGCATCAGCAGAGAGCTGCGGAGCTGTGAGGAGAAGAAGAACCGACTCAGCTTTAGGTTTTTTTAAAAAGGTCAGGTAGGAATTTATGAGATGGACTCCTGCTTGTTGTAAAATAGAACATGACAGCTGCATGTCTCCGCTTTGTGACGACAAGATAAAGAGTCAAGAGATAAAGCACAATCTTCATAATCATATTCACGTCAGAGCTACAGTTGTTCACTTCTACAGTAAATTCCCAGCTTGTCCTACCTGTTCTAAAAGGTTGATGGAGTCCTGCAGTACAGTTTTTAGCAGCTGCGCATCCTCTCTGGCCCGATACTCTGGTCCCGATCGTGGCCCATATTCGGGGGCTAAGCTGCAAAACAACAGAAAGAAAATGTGATTATTTATGTGCAAAATATGATATTTACATTCGCTAAAGAAAAGGCGGCACAAGATAAAAACAGAGAGTGGCGTGGAGGAGCACAGAGGCGAGACACTGAGTCATTAGAGCAAGAGCTCTCTATGTGGGCTGCTCTAACACCACAGACTGAACTTCTTGTAACACCTTCCCCCTCTCCACACACACACCAAGACTTCTGCTTTCTGAGCGGTCATGGCAACTACCGATGTACAGTAGTTACTGTATGCATAGTTCTTTGGATTATCGCCCTTGATTAGTCATCTGTCATCTTGCAAAAGGAACAGAAAGTTATCCGACCTGGTCTCAGTCCTGTCCCTCAGCCGCTGCTTTGTGGTCAGGTACATGCGATGGGCCACGTCTTCCATCGCCCACAACTTAAAAAACAGACCCAGGTTCATCACCATCAGCATCAGCAAACTGAAAGAGACAGAAAGCACGGAGTTTAACCTGACCACTTAGAGACGAATGTTTGAAGAAAGCTCGCCAACACCAGAAATGACACGTTATATATATATATATATATATATATATATATATATATATATATATATATATATATATATATATATATATATATATCACACTTACATCAGACTCATGCCAACCACTATGGTCGTAGTGTTCCATTTGTGCAGGTTGTTCATTTCTATGGGACCTGAAATACAGGAGGACAGGAATAAATTATAGATTAGAAGAACATGATGGCCGTTTGAAAACAAAACCTTGGATGCAGACAATGAGAAAGTTTGAGGAAGATATTTCCACCCTATGGTGTGCAGCATTTTGCATACGCCTGAGATATTGATGCTGCCGTTTTGTGGGGGTGTCAAGGGTGCAAGCCAATAAGACAGTGACTCGTCTACAGAGTGACATTAGACGTTTGCTTGCAAGGCTTGGTCACAGCTGCTACCATCACAGCAAGAAATTCTCTCTTTGATGTTGACAGTCAACATGTGAACATCTTAGTACTTTTTGAAAGGGCTGAAGGCCTCACAGGTTCATGTTTTACTTCGGTCAGATTAAGACAATGTGCTCCCAGGTTTAAAATGTACATTCAAACACTTTTGGCATCCCTGCCTACTAAAATATTATTTGAACGATTAAGTAAATGGTTTAAATCTCAACCAAGCAGCCTTGTAGGTGTAGTTAAAACATTTCAGTTAAAAATGTGTATACAAAACCCTAGATGAGATGATCGATACTCTCATATCTTTTCATGAAGAATGAAGCTGGAGCAAAGAGTTGATTAGCTTATCATAAAGACGTTTGTTCAAAAGCCAACGGATTAAAAACAACACGTAATTTTATGGCCTTATTTTGCTATTAACTATTTCTTGGCGGGACACAGTGACTTCCTCATGGTGACTCAGAAAGTCTGTGTTTTCGAGCACATAAACCTCCTGTGAAGCCACAACCTGTCTTTATACAAACAAGATATAATTAGCATTAGTGAGTTCCTGGCTCAAAAATAAAAAAAGATAGACATGGGAGTGGTTTCGATCTTCTCAACAAACCTATTCCTTTAAAGCCATTATATACAGTACGTGTGTCATTTACCCATGTTGCCATCTCTATGCTGTTCAGGGTCTGGTCCATACTGCTTTTTGGGCTTCATGTGCTCTGGCAGAGTCCGGCTATAAGTCCGCCTCCTCCTCCGAAGCCCACCCGTCTTCCCAGAGTCTCCACCTCCTTGATTCAACTCTGCTTCCTCCTCCAGCAGTTCTACCTCTGTACGGTGTCAAATATGGGGCAAGAGATTGAATAAAACACGAGCTAAAGAAAGTAGACAGGGAAGCTCACCCTTTTTGCACACGGCTTTCTAACTTACCCAGCTGTCGGAAATTTTCTTCTATGCCACTCCAGGAGTTTTTGGTGATGAAAGACTTGATCAGGCCCCATGGCTGCTTCTTGTATTTCACATCGGTATAAACCCTGGCAGCACAACAGACATTTTAAATGGCAGCTGCATAAAATAAATGTCCAAGTCATGAGATTATCATGATCCCTTTACCTTAGTCGACACTTCCGCTTCGAGTTACTTATGATGTAGTACCGATTTTTAATGTAGAAGTAATCGTGATAGGGAACGTCATGAGTGTACACCTCGGAGTCCACCAGGTAATTCTGACCATCCCTGGATTCTTTGTACAGTATCTGAGAGATAATTGAAGTACAAATACATGATTATTCATCCAGTCAGGCGCGCACAGACCATTTACACGAATGTAAACACACCTGGTTCTCTGTAGCGGTGGAGAACTTGCCAATCAGAGGGTTGCTGATGGTTACTGTGTAGTTCAGACTCCTCTTCATGTTTCCTGAGGCGTCTTTTTGCCAAGCAGTAAAGCTGGCGTCTGATAACACAAAAAACTATTTGAATATGACACTGGCTTTGAGGAAACAGAACCGGTTTCAGAAATGTATTAATTTATTAAGCAGGCTTTAAATTTAGATTAAAACCACTGAACACTCACTGGTTGTCTTCCTGATGTTCATGAACCTGCGGGTGAAGCTGGAGTCGCTGAAGAGCAGCTCAAACATCTTGGTGGCGCTGATGTGGAACACCTTGTTCAGATAGAGTCGACCATGCACCTGGGGCAAACCCACTCGCTCCTCCACTGATGAGGCAACGATATTTAGAGACGGAGGAAAATGTTAAACCACAAAAAGGACAACACATGAGCTCACGGATCCTCCAGTGCCTCTTCTTACCGTCCTCGATGCTTTCTGAACCGCTCTGCTCAGACATGTCGTTCTCATTGGCGTTGAGGTCAAGAGAGAGCGAGGAGTGTTTGGAAACACGTTCTAGGGCAAGGCGGTCCAGCGAGGGAGCAGGACTGCGCCGTTGAGGCAGGGGGCTGCGAGAGTCGTCCTGCGAGAGAGGCGATGCAAACCAATGAGACAGGGAAATATTTTAGACATGCACAGACCACACGCAATGAAGATGAAAAAAAAGATATATGTATACCGCGTTGGGAGAGTTCTGCGAGCTGAGAGGGGAAGGAGAGTTCTCCCTCTGAGGAGAGGAGGTCTCTAAAGGCCCATGCTCCATCCCAGGGAGGCGGAGGGACTGAGGGTGCTCAAGCCTCCCGAGACCATCATCGCCACCAGGCCTCACTGTCAGGCTGCAGACAGACAGGTGGTGTCAAATCACAGCGCATTTGGATTGCGTGCGAGGATGGCCGTGCAGGTGAGAGTACGTTACCTGGTCTGCATGCTGGATTCTGCCGATATCTGTAAACTCTCCATCTCCTCGTGGCTCAGGCCCAGGTCATACCCATAATGCTGTCTGACCATCTGCCACAACTCCAAGCTGGTCAGAGGCTAAAGAACCAGAGGTCACAAAGTCATAGAAACATAAACCGCACAATCTTGTTTGGAAACCAGCTCCTGTAGATACCACTTCCTCTTGCACAATAAGGACTCTGCTTTGAGAGATGGAATCCATAGTATGCACAAAGAACTTAGCTGAAAGTCGACTCAGTTTGTTAAAGGTAACCTAGAAACATGTATTCTCCACACAGTATCATTTACAGTCTTATCTCAATGGTTGACAAAGCAATTTATAGGCTACACAACGTATCTTCTCTTCTGGCCGCTGGGAAATTAATCTCACATGTTGGTGTTGACAACCAAGAGAAGTTACCAAAACAAGAGGAGCTGTATGGCGGTGCGACAAATTGATCAAAACAGTCCGTATTGTTGTGGGCTTGTTTAACCCGACACGTTGTTTGCTTGTTTTTACCATATGGAACCACATACGGCGTTCCAGCGCCACTAAACAGAGACAGAGTTTCAGATCAATAAACACGGACTTTACTTACTTGTCAGACGACATGTTCCCCGCAGCTGTGAGTTTCAACTGTCTGTCAGCCAGTGATCTATAACCTGGACGCACATTCAGGAAGTCCCGAGTTTGGAGCGAGTTCAGAGGCATCAAGACGCGCCGCCCAGATTTAAGTCGCGATAAAAAAAAGGAATATGTAAATAAAAGCTTGTTGTACCGGTCGAAAGTCCGGTTTACCGACGGTCCGCAGGAGATCTTTGTTTTAAAAAGGAATTCCGCTAACAGTTTCACTGCGACATAAGCGGAGCGCCAAGTGCGCTGTGTGCGGTTCGAGGCAGCATGTTGAATCAGCCCCGGGGCCACACCTGAGAGGTCACTGAACTCTACAGGTGTTGGTTCTCCAAACCCCAGCAGACGCGCACCCCCTTGGGAAGGCTGCCATGGTGCCCCGTCTACAAGAAGTCTTTGCTGCATAGTTTCTCCTCTTAAAAACCAAGATAATATTACACGTGCATAATTTTAATATCTATAATCTTCATTTTTTTTTTACCTTTAGTTTTTCCAGGATAGTCCTATTGGGATTTTATATTTTCTAATTCTCCAAATAAAAATGGCTGAGCTGGTGGTTTTATTTTTGACTACACCTGTGACATACTGAAGGTGAAAATACTTCCAGTATTTGAGCATAATATATACTGTAACATATATGCCGCTTTGACTGCAGTATCATTTTAAACTGCTTTCATGTCTTAGTCGACTCACTTTGGCATTTAGCTTCTACACATCAACTGACACTCATGTTGAAGCTTTAATCTTGTAGATTTAGATGAAATCCAACCCTGTTTCTAAATGTTTTTGGCTGCAATGGCAAGTGCCACACGATGCATTTGTATAATTTTCTCTCTAAATCTATATAGTTTTCATTGTTAGTCTGCCATTTCCAGACTGTAATGTAATTAGCTGTAGTGGGTTTTCAGCAATATCACTTCAGAGGCCTCAAACCCATTTAAGTGTTTCAAATTCAACTCACGTGCTAACAATAAGACTTTTTTTAAAAAGTGTACAGCGTTTGCACCTGCAGTTTTTACACTAGAACTTTACGTATTTCTAGTTTATTTATTTTACATTACAAAGAGTTGGTTGGACCTAAATAAAGTTAACTGAACTGTACTGGGCTTACTTTTAACTATATTCCTCACAGACATGAAAGGTAACTTCTTCCAAACACAGCACCTCAGTATGTGGAACAATTAACAAGTGTGTGTCTGTTGGACTCCTGTGCAAACCCTGCTGTGCTGCGGTGTGCAGATATTTACCCTACATGCAATAGCAGCGCAGCAGTGATAACCTCAAAGGAAGACAGGGCAGTACGATACGTACTCTGGACTGATTAGATAAGTCCTGCTAAATGGAGTAAAGTCACAGAGTTGCTGGTGATCGGAGAGGCATTTAGTCACAGCAGTCAAATTAGTGTACAAATGCAACGTCTGCGTGTTGACGTGTTTGTTGTACATGTGAGCCTGCATGAACAGTGGTCACTCCCACATGGAGAATGAGCATTGCACTGATGAGTGTCTGTCGTTAGGAGACTGGATGTGGCGGCAGGTAAGTGGGGGAAGACCTACCTTGTCCAACAGCGTGTTTTGCCACATGCGGAAAACGCCTTGGTAACTTTTCTCTCTTGCCGAGAAGGATGTGAAGAATAACTGCAGATGAAGATGTAAAGAGATATAAAGTAATTGAGTATGTGTTAATCAAACGTGAAATAAACTCGCCCCTCCTCGAACCCACCTTCTCTATCGTTGTGCAGATCTGGATGGCATTGGGAATCAGACGAGCTGTTTTCTCTCTGGTCATAGTCATGATGTCTTTAAGAGTCAGTGCAATCTATAAGAAAAAGGTGAGTAGTCAGTGCACACATGCTTATGAAAAATGTTTATAATGAAATCAATCGAACCCTGGATACCAATGTCGTGAGCTCGATCCTCCTTCACTCAAGAGTTAAATTGTGAGGACATCTTATAATGACTTTCAGCAACTCCCAAGGAGAGGCTTGAACTCACAGCAGCAATGTTGCATTAGCATATGGTCGACTGATGCAACTGTATTTCACATGCTATTTTTACTGTTGTGGCTTGCTTGTTCATCTGTTGCAAACAGAAATGTCTTGGCCTATGTTTTTGAGGAACTAAAAAACAAAAATCAGATATTCATATGATAATATAATCTTGCACATATTCGGTTGCTTTTTCCACACATTTGCGGCCCCATTAATGTGAAGACAACGTGCTTCTAGACTGTACAACCTCCCCCCTCTTTCCCTCCGTCCTCCATTACCGTTGTACCCCGAAACACATTGCTGTGGAAACAGATCCAGTTCTCCGCGAGGTAGAGGCGTCCCTGAAGGAGGATGTCCCGCTGGAGGGCACACGGGTAGTCTGGAGAAAATATATAAGCCTGCTGAAATCATCCATGCAAATTAATAGGATACACACTATATTTATTTAAAAAACAGACCACTGTAATAAGATGGTGTGTGAGTCGTAGTTTGATTTACCTTCTTACACTTCAGATAAAGAAACCATGTAACCATTTATATTTTAGATTAATTTTAGGTTCTCGGTCTAGTCAGCATAGCCTTGTGGTTTCCAGATGGTCCTTTGTCATGCTAGAGCTATAGGGTAACATGTCTATTATATTACATAATTTTAACTTCACTTTTTTACTTATAAAAACATTAAAATTATTATGACCCTAAAAGAAACACGGAAAATTGAAATAATTGAATTGTCATCATATATCAAAATAAATAATATGATAAATTATGCATCATAGACCAACACTATAATTACTATGAGAAGCAGTCTTTATATAACTCACCCGCTATGAGTATCTCTGACTCCGGCAGTTCTTTGAACAACCTCTTAAATTCATCCAACCTCTGTTTGTAGGTCGTCAGAGGAGTTTGAGGTGCGGCGAGACACTGTCCCTGAGGGTCGGAGCTCTGGTGGAGAAAAACGTTACTGGTATGGAGAGTTTCATGAAACAGAGCACATTTGTTCTCCTTCTTTGCACAAAAAAACAAACAAGAACAAATGATCAGCTGTAATTCTGACCAGAGGCCAAAACAGGAAGACAGACAGATCGTCTCCTGTGAGTTTGAGCCGATGATGAACAGCACAGTGAGCCTTTTGGGACAACAGCAATCCCACTTGTGTGAGGTGAAACAGTGTCATGAATCTGACCCACGAGGGAGCAGTTGTATAATAAATGTTATTATAAATCATACTGGAACTGCATGACTTATATGAAGGAGCATGGTGGTTGTGTACAAGTAGCAGCAGCTGTGTGTTAACTGGGAACGTGTTGTGTTGTGTTTGTACCTCTTCTTCATCAGAGCTCAACTTGACATCCACTGTGGATGTCGAATCAACTGTAAAATCATCACTGGCCACTCCCGACCAGTTGGATACCTGGTCCATCTGCTCTGCTGCGCTGCTCAAATAAAATACAAACATGTGCCTGTGTGAAACTTCTGCAGATTGATGTGAACACATTTCAATAAGTCATAAGGAGAACAGTGACAACCTTATGAGTCTTTGAGAGTTAAAACATGATCTGAACCTCCCTGGTAAATGTCATGAAACAAGGATTTCCAGTGTCACAGTCACTGCAACGGAACTGGTTTGACTGGGTTAAATGGAGGGAGAAGTCATGCCAAAGAACAAAAACTTTAAAAGCACTTATGACTCACGTGATGCATGTCAAACAATATCTTGAAGAATGGATTCACGTCACAAAGTTGAAAACATGTATACACATAAACTTTCCAAACACCCACACTCTTTTTGTGTGCCGTCAGATTGTGTTGGTAAATTGGAGCCACCACGGCTATCTATGAGAAGGGTTATCAACCAAAAGCCACATGATAAAAACTGACTATCAGATCTACGTGTGTGAATACATACTTGTACAGACGCCATGAGGAGTACACGGGCGAGCTGAACTTCCAACATGTCTCCACATGCGCATTACCGACACGAGACTAAACAGGTGTTGTCACTCACTTACCCGGCGCGGAGTGGGCGAAGGTTTCCTGTTCGACAGCGTTAAAAAAAAAAATACAATAAAATAAGTCAAGGATATGCCCGTTGGTCCCCACGCAGTCTTGGAGCGCTGCTGATGCGCTGTGCTCATGCGGCTTGTTGCATGTGCATCTCATCTTCTCAGAGGAACTTACTTAATGGGGAGTTGTCATCTCATTCGTGACGCTCATTGGTTTTCACACAACTAATTAATGGATGCAAAATGGCATCTCCCTAAATGTATTCAGAAGTGGATTCCACTAAAAGCCAAGTATTCAGATGAAAAAGCTATACTGCAAAATGTGTTATTCAAATGTCAAGGTGTTTGACTTATTGTTTTGTTAGAATCACAACAGTTTATAAGGACTTTGTTTAATTGGGATCACCAAATTAAGCTTGGAGCTTTTAAAAAATGGTAATTAAAGTATATGAATGGATTTTTAGGAACAAAGCATATCCAGGGCGAGGTGCTGGAGAATGAGTGATATGCAGAAAGACCAGTTCAGCAGCTCGGACAGCATCATCAGGAACAATCAGATCAGGCAAACACACAACATTTGGTTTTTTTTCCCCCCTCATGTTTTAATTCTTCTGGAGTAACATGAAAGTATTGGACAGCAGAGCGTCGACTCACGCATTCACACAACAAAGTACACAACTCTGCACAGCGTGAAACACAACCATAAAAACAAAAAGAAAAGAACGACAAAGCCTTCACGTCAAAATGACGGCAATAAATATGCTGATCTTATTAAATATATATTCAATTCTCTTCTGTACAGATGGTCTATGATTTACAATACATCAACCGAACATCCACACACGCACACACGCACGCACACACACACACACACACACACACACACACACACACACACACACACGCCTATATGAGGCAACAAAAACATTATGAATACAGTACACCTTTCTCTTTTCCCTCCACATAAAATTGCACACACACACGCACACACACACACTCGCTCACGCAATCACAAAAGGAGCACAGGGGAGTATGCAGGTTTGGGGCATACGAGGAGGTGGAATGTGATTCTGCAGTGGAGGAGTCAGAGATGAAAACTGGGAAGGTTGTGAGAGGGCCTATTCCTCCAACGTGCGGAAGGCGTTCTGCATGTCCTCCACTAGCTGAGCGTACTCAGCCTTGATCTTAGCCTCGCCTTCCTTCAACGGGTCCTATACCAACAAAGAAACACAGTCTCACAACGCGAACGTAAACCGGAAGCGGAGGTAGATTATGTGCATGTTCTGTGGTGCCTGAGCTATGGCCGCTATCCTCACTGTGTCCTACAGATATGTCATTTAAAATATGCTTTCAAATAAGGCTGCGCCATCCTCTTGGAGCAATGTACAGACTTGAAACTGTCAGAGCTTTAAGTTAATTAAATGTATAGTTTAGGCATCTGAACTGGATATTATCGACACTCTTGCCTCACCCTGTTTATGTTGTTTGCATTTATTGTTGTAACAATGTTTTCATGCTACGCCCCTTGGGCAGTTGTGTCTTTAACTATATGACGAGCGAAAACCTGATGGGTGGAGGTCATCGCAACAGGTCTAGTTAAAGTAATGAAACTTTCCACTGCCTTATTTTAATTGTCTCAACTCCTAAATGCACTCTGTGTATAACAAATAATACGTCAACAAGCTTGAAGTAAACTTTTAAGAATCAGCACTAAGAGACTCTTCATCTGATGTAAACTTCCTGCAGCACATTATAAACAAAGACTACTGTTCATGGGGCAACAGTCTTATTTAAAAAAACAGTATTCCACCTTTTACATTGTGACCTCTGCAGAATGTGTAATGCTTTAAAATTCATAGATTTAAATCCCATTTTGATTATGAGTCTTAACTCTTAAAAACTGTTCCGTGGTTTTACAGGAAATAAAGCAAAAAGTGCAAAGTCTAAAAATAATCATATGTTAGGATATAACACTTAAATGAGAATCACTAAATGAACCCGTAAGCTAGATGTGATATACAAGCTTTTGCATACACACCTTAAATTTCATTGAGCTGATCCTGTAGAGGATTTCTCCCATGTGCTCCTTGATGGTGACCCAAGTGATCTTGTTCTCACTCTGAGCTGTGGTCTCCACTGCGTGCCGTGCCATGTCGTAGAAAGAGACCATGTTGGAGAGGATGCCCACCGTCTTATAGAAGGGGCAGAACCTGAGGACGTGGACACAAATCAGTCAGCCATTTTGGATCAAATACTCTAAAGCAGAGTTTCACTTTCTCTCCGGGGTGTCTGATATCTATTTGAACTCTGGTCAGTGCCTGTGTGTGTCTAAAGGCGAGTGAGTACATGCTATGTTGGGTACGATGCTACCTGTCATAAAGCGTGAAACCGTTCTGCTGCAGGAAGTCGTCTTTGATCAGTTTGGCCACCTCCAGGGTGATTTTATCCGTTTCTGCCAGTGATGCCTGTCAAAACAATTATTTAAATTGAAGAAATGTGTTGTAGAAAGCAGATTGTGTTACTTGTGTCTAACTTCGAAGTTACATACTGTGAAAGGAGAGAAAGTACAGTAAAAGTTAATTTACAGATCAAACCCCTGCCGCCAATTAAAGGCTGACTTACCTTTCCGACGAGCTGCACAATCTCAGCCAGGTCTTCCTCCTCCTGCAGGATCTCCTTGGCCTTGGTGCGCAGGGGCACAAACTCTGGGAAGTGCTTGTCGTAATAATCATCCAGAGCACGAGTGTATTTGCTGTAGCTGATCAGCCAGTTCACGGAGGGAAAGTGCTTCCTCTGAGCCAGCTTCTTATCCAGACCCCAGAACACCTGAGAGAGGAAATAACCACAACCTTAATGAGTAAAGAACGGAGCACCTTCGATCAACAAAGCTGGATTAGAATCTGAATTTGAGCATTTACCTGCACAATACCAAGGGTGGCTGAAGTGACCGGGTCAGAGAAGTCACCACCAGGAGGCGAGACACTGAGAAAAGGAACAATTTCGTTACCCTGTGTACAAGAAGTGCAGAGTAATGGCTCCATCTAGTTGGAAAGAGCTGTACTCACGCTCCGACAATACTGACGCTGCCCTCCCTCTCCGGGTTGCCCAGACACGTCACCCTGCCTGCACGCTCATAGAAGGAGGCGAGACGGGCGCCCAGGTAGGCAGGATAACCACTGTCTGTGGGCAGATGCAGACAATAAGATTGAAGAACAGGTGATATACACTTTATTGCATTGCAGGTGAAGCCCAATTGAATGAAGTGCTGCAAAACCAAAGATTATAGTCATCATTGATTAATCCCCAGAATGTTTTCTTTATTAATGGTTTAGTTTATAAATGACAAAAAAGACCATTTAATTTAAATATCCATAAAAATTCCTTTGTGACATCTTACAATTAAGGGTGAACGATTTCAACGATTTGTGATTAGATATTAATTGCGATTTTTTTTTACAGATATTGTGAAAAATATGTTCTGCCATATTAGAGTGAATGATCATTTAGACATCATCGTTTACATTTTAAAATGATTATAGTGTGATTTTGGCAGGGACCTGGGATCTTCCCTCTAAACAATATTGAGATTATTCGTCTGACCAACAGTGCAACACTCCTCAAATCTCCAAGTATTCACATTTAATAACCTGGAAAAACATTTTTGGCATTTTTGCTTCATTAAAAAATGTTTTTTTAAACAAAAAATGTATTTTATTGTCATATTACATATAGTTACATACATATATGAAATATGTTCTCGGCATTTAACCCATCCTTAGGAGCAATGGGCTGCTGTGAAGCGCCCGGGGAGCAACTGGGGGATCAGTGTCTTGCTCAAGGACACTTTGACATGCAAACTATGGGGAGAGCGGGGATCGAACCGGCTACCTTGTGGTCTCAAGACAACCACTCTCCACAATGAGCTATTTTGATTGTTGAACTTTTTCTGCGTCAGTTGGAATGAATTTAATAGAGTCCAAATCACCTCTCTCTTATTATAATCTCCAAGAGACTCCAAACTTACCAGCAGGCATCTCAGCCAGACGGCCAGAAATCTCCCTGAGAGCCTCGGCCCAACGGGAGGTGGAGTCGGCCATCATGCTCACGTTATATCCCATGTCTCTGAAGTACTCAGACAGTGTGATTCCTGCCAAAACAAACTGAGTTAGTAAGCACTACTTATGTGTGTGTGTGTGTGTGTGTGTGTGTGTGTGTGTGTGTGTGTGTGTGTGTGTGTGTGTGTGTGTGTATGTGTGTGTGTGTGTGTGTGTTAATCCACAGAGAATGAGACTCTTTATTCCAACACATGCAAGTGATCAATGAGTGTTCACCTGTGTAGATGGAGGCCTCTCTGGCAGCTACTGGCATGTTGGAGGTGTTGGCCACCAGCGCTGTCCTCTTCATGATGCTCTCCGTCTTTCCGCCCACCTCCATGGTCAGCTGTTGGTCAGATGGCACGGTCAGTCACTCTGAAAACCAATCAAGTTGGAATACAACGCCACCGCCATCGCTACTCACCTCAGGGAAGTCTCGCAGTACTTCTGACATCTCGTTACCACGCTCCCCGCAGCCTACGTAGACGATGACCTCACTGTTAGAGTACTTGGACAGGGACTGAGAGATGACAGTCTTTCCACAGCCGAAGGCTCCTGGGATGGCTGTGGTACCTCCCTGCACACATCTTCACAGAGGAGAGGCGAGTACAGGATGGGGAAAACATTTTCAACGTGTCTTGGGTGGAAAGGTTTTCAAAGGAGGATGCGAGACTCACGGGAAAAGGGAGTCCAGCACTCGCTGTCCGGTCAGCAGTGGGTGATTGGCGGGCAGCTTCTCTGCGACGGGTCGCACTTGTCTGACAGGCCACACCTGCACCATGGTGAACTTCTCCTTCACCCCCTCAAACTCCATCTCCATCACGACGTCCTGACACAGAGACGCACAGACTCCATCAACACCAAGAAACATATAACAATAGTCAAATAGCTGGAGGTGTGGTGGACTCACGGAGACGTCGTAGTTTCCAGGTGGAGCCACGTAGGTCACAGTGCCTCTTTTTCTGGGAGGCAGCATGATCTTGTGCTTAATGAGGGAGTTCTCGTACACCATGGCATAGATGTCTCCTCCTGTGATGTGACTGCCAACCTAACAGTGATGAAAAAAAGGCAAGCTGACATGAATCGGATCATTTAAAACACGCCACGCTGAAGGTTTGAAGCTGCACAGACACACACCCGGAGGCTATTGACAGGAGAAAACTCCCACTTGATGTCTCGGTTCAAGGCTCGGATGTTTACACCTCTGGGGATGTAGATGCTTTGTGTCATGTCAGTGATGGTCTTTAGTGGTCGCTGGATACCGTCAAAGATGGAGCCCATGATTCCTGGACCCAACTCCACAGAAAGGGGTTTCCCCGTCCGCAGCACAGGATCTCCAACAGACACACCGGCTGGATTCAAGCTCAGGAAAAATGGATGGGACTGTTGGAATACTTCTAATATAAACTTAATAATTTAGCAAAGAGACTCTTGTGCATCAGATTGGAAGACGGCAACATTTGTCACAACACATTCATGTTTCCTTTCCATTTCACCTTCCTCCTCGCCTTAGAATGAAGATTATCTCCTGAATTATGAGCTCAGAATTCTTTTTTAATTCTTTGTTGTATTGTTTGACAATTAATGTCTATTGCATTTTTGTTCTTGACATCTTCTCATTCTTACAGAGCTGTTAATAATTATTAGATTTCAGAATACAACATTGTTATCACTTATTTGTTCTATTGTGCCCTGACTGATGGCTCAAAAGCAGCCATACAATGGCTCAATATGAAAGCTGTGACATCTGGTAAAGCCGGGGCATTGACAGGCACGCGGTGAAAAGGATACATGTCTCCTCGTAGACCTGGATGGTGGCCATGTCCCCCTCCAGCCTGATGATCTCTCCCACCAGCTCACTGTGACCGACACGGACAAGCTCATACATAGCTGCTCCTGCCATGGCTGTAGCCGTCACCACTATTGAAACAAAGAAGAGTAAACAATCCTGCTGGATAGAAGTTAAACGATCAAAAGAGCAGCAGCTGAACAAGTCTGTCCACTTCCGTTTAGTATTTTCAGCTCAAATATTGTTTTAAAGATAAGAATACAGCCTGCGTCTATTTGAATGGCTTCTGTAGTAATTATATTCCGCTAAGAGAGAGTTTGACATGGATAGGCGTGTTTATGCAGGTGTGGTGGCCCACCGGGTCCGGAGACTCCATGAACGTATCCAAACTCGCTCTCCCTCTCCTCGTCCCTGATCTTGGGCAGCTTGGACATGTCCATCTTCACTGGTTTATTAAGCTGACTGGAAGCAGAGAGGAGAGGACAATGTGAGGAAGACATTCGGCAACAGACAACGAAAGGAAAAAGGAAAATTAAACAGAAGTCTGCCGGAGAGGCCGTCCTCGTCGTGACAATGGTCAATTACAATAATATAACCTTGGTGTCTACATTTTAATCCAGACAGAGACATGTTTAATGCACCTTTTTTTCTGTAATTCATGTCCAACTGCAGATTTATATTAAATCATTATTGGATGTTTTAAAAGCAAGATAACAACAGAAACAAATATATATGTAGGGCTTGGTGTCCGTGCAAAAATAGGTTCAGAAATGTATCGTATGTGAGATGACCACATCCTGACACACTGAAGTTAATTGCAAATGACTTGAATGCATGTAGCTAATCCCATGAAAATCAGCTAAATTGATTGTTTCATCTACTAATAACAATAAATAAATGTTTATTGACACATAGCCTGTATGTGGTGTACCGAAAGTGGTCTCAATGCAGTATACAGCTTGACAGCTTTCCTTGAAACTCCAACACTGGTCAACTTTACTGACACATTATTACATTATGCATACATATATCTGTCATTTTAATTCAATCCCACTTTGTCTTCACAACGTCAGACGGCTCCGTATGTTATCCCGTATGTTATACTGGTCTCTCCGCCTGGATGAAAATCGCTGGCTCTAAACGTTCACGTTTTGTAGCAACAGTGTAGCTAAAATATTTCATTATGAGTTCATATTTTAGAGAACAGGGTTGAGGAATAAAAGGTAATAGTTACCGTATGGTTGTTAATTGGTAGTTTACTGTCTTAAGAGAGAGAGAAACGACAGGTGCTGCGGTGCGTGACGGCGAACTGAGATCTACTAACTTTATTTACTCGCAGCTCGGTTTTAATAGGCTCGTTCGTTAGAGATGCGCCTCGCCTGGACGAGAGCAGGCGGCCGCTGCAGGGGGCGTTGCCAAGAAACTGCGATCAAGTCGGACAGTTTTCAACTGCCTTCAAAGAACACACAGAAAGTCACAAAAACAGTTGTTAACTAGTTTAGTACTAGTTTACAGAGCTAATTTTGATATCTTTTTATTTATTTAACTATGTTATTTTGGGAATTGAGGACAAAAGATTGGCCATATTGTAGTTGTTGGATGTCATATTTATTTACACATTTATATAAATACATATATGTGAAGATAGTTGTCATTTCTCTATAAATTATTTATTCACAGATGCTAAATAAATAACCTTATTATTATTATTATTATTATTAACACCCACATATTTGCACTACATGAGACAAATAGCGAACAATCGAATGTTAAGTATTATAACTACACATAAGGATTTTCTACAACACCTGGTGTTTGCTGTCAGATCTAAGAGCCAACCAGCTCTCTGATCTGGCGACAGCCAGGCGTTTCCCATCATGCACTGGGCCACGCAGTCAATGGAGAGTTCCTGCGGCGCACGTGTGCATGACGTCAGAGCAAGTCGGGAGCAAGTCAAATCTAACCGGCATGCATTGCGCGCCGATCGCCGGCGATCGATTCTGCGCAGAACTGGCTCATCTCGAACGAGCCTATCGCTGGGGCCCTGCAACTGACGCCATTTGGATCCGCCCCGTGAGCTACCGTAAAGCGTTTGCAAGTGCTGAACGTTGGTGATCGATCACAGTATAAGATAAAATAGACAAAATACTCTATATTTAGGAGACAATCGGTAGTTTAATGTACTCAGTCCTCCTGGTCAAAAAAACATAATATATAATTAATATATATTTACTCACTATCTAAGTCTCTCTCATATACTATATACATGAATAGGTATCTATATCTCTCTTACAACACAATCTACATTGTGGCAATGTTAAAGGACATACATTTTCTATATTTAAGAAGTGTATTAATGTATACTTCTCTAAAGCGGTGTGGTTATGTTTGGCAAGGTAGGAGGCAAGGTTTTATGTCTTTAATTTAGTTTTTTTGACAGTGTATTCAAAAGCATTTACTTTTTTTTTCATTTAGCAAAAGTACAGAAAGCTCCAAAAATGTTGTTGTATGTGCTTAAGTGTAGGACTCATTTATTGCCCTGGGTAAGGCCTCAGAGGCTGTGCTTCCGCTCAGGTTTCCGACAAATCCACCAATCCCGCCTCGTCCGCTATGATTGGCCGATTTTATTCTTGACATAATCCCAACCACGACCCCTCTCTAACCTTCTCTTCTCAAATTCGACGAAAACATATGATTATTGTATAGCAAAAACACAGCATTACTCAAAGTATTCTACGTGACTGTTTTAATATACTGTAGTGTCACTAAACATCAACCTCTTGCTTGATGGGCACAGTAGACATCCTGGGAGACCAAACTCAGGATATTAAAAACATCCCTTTTACATTCAGCAACGCATGTGCGCATGCGGAGGTCAGGGTTGACAGTCTCCACACAGTCGTGGAAGGAGTGCGGCGGCTAAGCTAACTGCAACCACCGTAACTAGCTACATGTGGAGGGTAAAACGGGAGGCATCCCTGACCCTAACTCTGTCAAAATCCCTAATTTTCTACCCAAAACAACTCTAAAGTTTAGCCTCATCGAAAATAAGGGATATTATCTGTTTACAATGAAAGGGTGAGTGTAAGCTTTTGAGTCACGGATAAGTAGCTTAGCACGAGTAAAGTTTTTTTTTCTCCAAGGGGAGGCGGGTAGGAGACGGAGAGGCTAGCTAGCTAGCTAGCTTGCTAAGCTACTTTCATTTACGTGTATGACAAAAAATACGACGGACAGCCCTGTTACCGAAACTGTTCTGTCACATAAATGCTCGTTAACTTAAGCCGCGTGTCGGTTCGTTTAGGTCGCGGTTACTCAAAACTAACTCACTAGCTAGCTGCTACTGGGGAGCTGAGCCAGAAAACACCACTTTGCTAAGTTAAGCTAAACAGGCAGATCCTGTATCTGTGATCATTTGCTTCTTAGTCGACAACTGGACTTCACTTGTGTTGTTTCAGCCAAGCCGGTGAACAAAGTTACTGAACAAGTTACAGGCACTGTGAGCTCATGTCGGTCGGTTACCGCGATAACGTGACACCCGACATCAGCTTCAGAGTCTGCTCCAGCTTACTTTGTGTAATAGTAAATGTCAAGTGAAACACGAGTGCTGATGCTAGACGTCGTAATATGTCTCGTCCGGCGATTTGGTGCTCGGATAGCACGAGGGCCGTTAAGTATTTAGTTTAAAACATTTCAGATAGGATTTGGGAGACTTTACTCTTAAGTTTGGAAGGATGATGGCACTGCATATCTTGATGACCAGGACACGTGACCAACAGCTGTTTTTTGGATGTGTTGTCTCCTATAAATACTAGTGAACCCCTCAATGATACAAACCGGAGAGTTGTCCGAGTCACCCAGTATGACATTATAACATACATCCTAAGGTCATCTTGTCTCTGAGATTTTAGCAGGTGCCTTATTTATTTCTTCGTGAATATTAAGCATGTGTATCAAAATCATTAACTTTGGGTATTTTAGTTTTGCTTTTGAAAGAGTGATTTAGGTAGATTGTGTCTGTCATCAGGAGTAATCTGTGACAGTGGAAAAAGCTTCCATCGCATATGGTTTGGTCATTTGATTTTACTTTGGGGGATTCATTTCACCCAGCTTTATGATGAGCACAAGAAATATTTGCTGTTTGACTAAAGTAATCGATTAATAGTTTCAAATTTAGCATTTGATTAGTCAATAAAGCAACTGCATTTAAGTTATTAGAAAAAATGTCAAGCACTCAACAGTATGCGGCTAGATCTCAAAGTTACCAATTGCATTTGAGTCACAATAGTGTATTTGTCGCCAGCCATTTGACCGTTTTGCTCTTGTTTCAGTAGCCGGATCGAGCTGGGGGATGTTACGCCCCACAACATAAAGCAGCTGAAACGCCTGAACCAGGTCATCTTCCCTGTCAGCTACAATGACAAGTTTTACAAAGATGTACTGGAAGTTGGAGAGCTTGCAAAGCTAGGTAAGAAACATCACTTTTGTATTTCACTGTCAAATAACCTACAAAATGTTTAAAGCATGAAGCTAATGCATTTCTGCTAACAGTGAGAGACTATAAGGGGAAGTCACTGTCAGGATTATGTCCTTAGTCAGTGAAATGTAGAAGATTACACTACTTACTACATGGATAAAAACAATTCTTCCGTAACGGCTTTGGTCCATACATTGGATAGACAAAGTCATTGATAGACCTAATCAAATTATGTTGTCATGAAAACCTTCAATTTCCCCCATTCTCTGCAGTCCAGCAATCATTGGTTCTTCAGTTAGAAGGAACTAAAGATTCTCTGGTGACGTGTTAGTCCTTTGTTTTGCAGCATACTTCAATGACATTGCAGTGGGTGCTGTGTGCTGCAGAGTGGACCACTCTCAGAACCAGAAGAGACTGTACATCATGACGCTGGGCTGTCTAGCACCCTACCGTAGACTTGGAATTGGTAAAGAGCTTTGCATTTCTATAAGATGCTGCAGTGCACCTCGTGATCTTATGTGTTGTTTCTCCAACTTTTCCTTTGTTGCTTTTGTCTTTACAGGTACAAAGATGCTGAATCATGTGCTAAACATCTGTGAGAAGGATGGCACTTTTGACAACATTTACCTGTGAGTGTCTAATTGCAGAAGGTGTATGAGGAGGCCATTGTAGCTTCAGTGGATTAAGTTGGCATACATTATTTTTATCTTTTTTTTTTTACTGAAACTGAAATAAGGGACTGATTAATTTCAACCTTAGCAAAAACAAATAATTTTATTCCATTGTTACTCGTTGAGCAAATTGTCAAACTGTACTACCATAAACTAATTTTTTCCTTTCCCTTTCCTCAGTCATGTGCAGATCAGCAATGAGTCGGCCATTCACTTTTACCAGAAGTTTGGCTTTGAGATCATCGAAACAAAAAAGAATTACTACAAGAGGATAGAGCCCGCAGATGCCCATGTGTTGCAGAAGAGTCTGCGCAGCCCATGTGCACCGCCCACTGGAGAGCTTCAGAAGGCAGAGTAGGGGCACCGCGTTTGGAAAGAGCACAGTTGTGCCAGCCTCCACAGAAACAGAACTGTGACAAATGCCCCAGGGTCGACACATTCAACACTTTCTTCAAAGGATGCAAAAAGAGAAAACAAATTTAAAGTACAAAAAAATGCTGCATTTATTTTGCAATGGGGTCCCCTTTTGATTTTTGCATATTTTATTGCTCAGTGTCCTCATAGATAATTGAAAACGACAAAAAGCTCAGTATTCAAAAGTTGACAACTTAAGACAGTTTTAGACTTGGTGAAGGGGGGAGGGTGTGGTGTTTTCAAATCATACTGTTTGTGTTAGAGTTGTTTTTATGCGGTTATAAAGCTAATGGGGACATATCTTTACTGTTGAGCAAAATAAATCAGTTGGTTAGAAGCTGTAAAAGTGTTTGAGAGACCATCACTGACACACACAAGTACCAGCTGGTCAGCTTGGAGTGACGCTTTGAGCTGTTACGTGGAACGGTCACAACTCTATTCCCTCACCACCTGAACCTTGGGAATTATGGGAAATGAGTCGGACCAGCTTGTTATGTCATGACCAGGGGGGAAAAGCAGAAATGTATCCCCTCGGTTCGGGTGTAAAGAAGGCTGAACGTTTTTGAGGTGGCGGGAAGACTTTGTCACCACTCGTAATTTCTGAATAACTTTTTTTCCCCAGCCTGTTAATTTAATTCCCCGTCAACTGTAATTTTTATTTTTTACATTGAAATGGCAAATGGTTCAGAGCTTCTCCTGGGTTTACAACCAAGAGTGAAAACATTAAAGAATGAAACAAACAAACAAACACAATATTGTATTGAATAGGTTTCTGAGAAGGGCACGCCACATAGTCCTGATGTTTCAACTAGACAGTCTGTTTTGGCATTATTTACAGGATGTGTCTCTAAACACATGGAAGTGTTTTGAGACATCTTACCTTAAACACCTTTCAGAATTGGTCTTCTACAACTATCTGCCTCAGTCAGCTTCTGTTACACACCATTGTGTTTTGAAGCTTATCTGATAGTTTAGCAGTTTTGTTAAGGTCTCTCGAACAGTGTTTAACCCAGAGGAAGCTCTGTCCCCTCTGTATGCAAGGAGAGTTGTGTCCTGTCCACTGTAGTATAAGCATGTTTTTCCTTTCTTTGAAGAATTTTATCTTTTCTGGAGCTCTATATTGTAAGACTTTTTAACGTCTAAATAAAGGAATTACTATTTGCAGTAAATGTTTTCAAAGTTGTCTTATTCTGTATTCCTCTAAATTATTAGCCAAATGCACATAATAAAACAAAACAAAAAACATACTGAATAGAAAAATGTAGAACAAATATATCCCGTCATGATTGGCTGAAAACTCCCACATCTGTAATGCTATAGGCTGTCAGGTCCTCAAGGGCCCGCCCCTTTCTGCACTAAGTTAGGTGTAGCTAGATTGTTTTGAGAAATGAGTTGAGTTTAATGCTTTGCTAGCCAACAGTTAGCCTTCAATCTACTCTCAGCGACAGACAGTCTCAGAAATGCTGAGGCTTGAGGTTAGTGGAAACCACCCGCCATTAGCAGCATTTTACCAACACAGACACGAAGAAATACGCCAGTAATTCGCTTTATATTATGTCGGTAACGGTATAGTAAGCTAGCTATTAGCCAGTTAGCTAACAGACAGATAGCTTAATAGGTAATTGCTCAGGTTGCTAGTTTCTTGCTGGTCAACGTTAAGCGACGGGATAGTAATCCGATTTTCGTTTGCTGTCAACAAGATAAACCAGGACTCGCAACTGTAACAGGCTGTAATAGCAGCTCAATTAGTATAGGTTAGCTGTAAAGCTAGGTTAATTAAAACCAGCCTGTTAGCATCTAAGTTAGTTGTGAGACGCTTAGTGTAGTTTAGCAATGTCTTATATATACGACAACATCACTGGTGGATAAATGCATCTGAATGATTTTCTTTGGTGGGATAAAGTCTGGTGTCATCATACGTATTCATACTCTGTCTTGGTGGTTTATGTTTTCATTGCAGGACTTTCACGGGAGGGATTTACGGTCCAACTGTTAAATGTGTTGACTGGTTCCTTATCAAACAGGCAACTGTTCAGACAGGATGCCAGAGATGACTGAAACTCAGACACCTGGTCGTAAACCCAAGTGAGGATGTTTGAGATATCTGCTGTCTATGGCTGTTGTAACCAAAATATCAGTAGAGGCAAATGAATGATTGGAATAATAATAATGTGAATAATGTTTTGCAGAAAGAAGAAAAACAAAGAATCTCACAATGCAGGTGAAATAATATATCCTGTTTATGCTTCTGTTCAAACCTGACTGCTTAGTGGATGGCTTCTTTAACTGGTGGTCACTATAAGTATAACTGGACATTAAGTGTAGTCTCTTCTCTATATAGTTGAGAGACACAGAAAAGAGAAGATTAATGCTGGGATTAACCGCATTGGTAATCTACTCCCCTGTTCCAAGGCACTCAAACAGGTAGGAGACCATCTGGCATCACTGTTTTGCATTAGCAGTACATTTTATGGTCAAATATGTGTCTGCACAAGCCAGTTAACCGATATATTTAATATCCCCTCATCTATAGAGTAAGAACATGATCTTGGATCAGGCCCATCGTTACATCACTGAACTGAAGAAACAAAATGATACATTGCTTCTGGAAGGAGGAGATAAAGTCCAAGGTGAAGTTCCATAATTGTACACATCGTTGTTTTTACAACAGTGCACACTTTGATTTGCTTATAGTTGTATTTATACTTTGTTATTAAAGTGTGACTGTACAGTATGCATATAGAATTATTGATGTATGAGTAAGTATACTTGATTGATAATATGTGTGCTTGGTCTGTGTGCAGCGGAGGAGATCCGTCGGCTGCGGCGTCAGATGGAGGAGCTGAGGAGGGAGAGTGCTCAGTACATCGAGCTCCTTAAAGCCCATGATATTAACATTTTAGAAGACCCCACTATTCACTGGAAGGGCAAACAGCGTTGCACCAAGGTGGCAACGGTGACCCCCACTCACCAACTCCCAAAAGGGATTGTCGTCTACTCCAGTGGCATTGTAAAGTGCCAAGAAGGAAAGGAGACTAGCCCAACAAAACAGCCTTCTGAAACATTGATTCTTCAGCCGCCTTCAGAGGTCAGTGCCAGGTTGAGAGTTAACGGAGCCCTGTTGCAAGTTAATACCTCTTCTTCCACCCCTACACTTCTCCCTGGGTCGATGGCCACACCCAACCAGTCTACAACAGGTCTGAGAATGATAGAGCAGTGTGTGGTCGAGACACCGGCTGCAGCCCCCACTCTTCCACCCTCAGTGTCTTACATCACCCTCCAGATCCCAGCAGCCACCACAGCCCTTTCCCAACAACCACAACCTGCCGCCCCAGTCCCGACCCTCACCATAGCAGTCACATCAGCGTCACAGCTCCCCACTGAAAGCCCTGCGCAGCCCTTGTCCAATCTGACCACACTCACCCAGGCTATAGCTACATCCAGAGCAGCAACCTCAGAGGTTTGTTCATGGGCCCCACAGGATGCTGCCATGAGGACTGTAAGTTACACTGCTATCCACAACAGCCAAGCCCTTCTTAGGGCTGGGGCGGCAGGCAGCACACAGACGACCTGGACAACGCTGCAGATGGCGGGAAACACAGTGCAGCCAGTCTGCCAGAGTCTCCCCACCCCAGAGGTCATCAATACCACTCAGACTGTCCAGCAGGTGACTGTGTGTCCAATGGGACACGCACCCTCTGTTCAGCCCATTCAAATACAGATGCAACCACATGTGCCCGTTCAGCAAGCACCCACTACAGCACACATTCAAGCACAGCCCTTTCAGAGACCAACCCAGCTACGGCCAGCAATCCTGAATCAAGTAAAGCCTCAGCCCGTTCTAGCCCCCCAACCACAGTGTGCTGTTCTCTCCCAGTCAGCCATAGTACCCCAGCCAGCTGTGGTGTCCCACTCTGCCGTCGTGCCGTCGCAGCCCCAGTCTGTTGTACTTAAACCAGCGTCATTGGTTCCCCATCATCCGACCACCCTCATGCCTCAGCCTCAGCACATCCCTCAGCCAGCCCTGGTGCCCCAGCCACAGACCACTGTGCTGCCCCTCCTTCAGACCATGCAGGTGCTGCAGGTCAACCCAACTGGAGGGACAGCCTCAGGTGTAACAGCCCAGCAGAACACTAACAACCCAAGTGTGGTCATCCTGCAACAGGCCAGTTCTTGTCCAACCCAGTCAGTTGTAAGGGAGGAAATAACAAATCAGCAACCATGTCAACATATTGTAATCATCCAGGCACCCAATCAAATTGCTCCTACCCCTCAGAATCCTCAGGTTGGCATGGTGCCTGCCGCTGTTCCCATTGCAGTACCTGTTGTGTCCACTCAGATATCCACAACCAGTAGTTCAACATCTGCCACTTCCTTACAGAGTGTAGGGGGAAAGCAACTGGTGCACATTCTCCCACGTCCTGTTCAGCCTCATGTGAACCATCCTCTTCAGGTCACACAGGCCTCCTCTTCACCACCGGTTCCTTCAACCCCACAGACGATCACTGTGAATGGCCAGGTGTTTGCTTTGCAGCCCATGAAGACCTCTGACAAATCCAGTTCCCATGCTGGCCAGAGTACACTCCAGCTGGTCCAGCCCACCACCACTGAGGAACCAACTACTAATGTGGCCCTCAACAGTTTAGGTGCACTCAGCAGTCTCAATCAGAGCATCTCTCAGGGCCTTCCACTTACCATTTCTAGCCAGACTAATGGTCAGCTTCCAGCTGCTCAATTATCAGTAGTCCAACAGAAGCAGCCTCTGGCATCTGTCCCTGGAACCGCACTTGCTCTGCCGGCCCGGCAGCTACAAGTGCCTTCTGTCAACCCAGTCAAGTCAGGGTTGGTGGGTAATGCCTCAAAAAGTCGAGGAAAGAGGCTTCGCACAACTTTGAATACAAAGAGGGCGACAGCTAAAAGGACTAAACCAACCAAAAAGAAAGAGCTCAGTGAGGCACCACATGTCATTGCCGTTTCAGTCAAGCCTGTGGTAGCTGCAGGAGAAAGTCAGACAGATAAAGTTTCAGTATCTGAAGTTTTACAGTCCTCGACAGTAAAAGTCATGGACATTCCCCCTACTTGTACCACAGCTGTCACAACGACAGATGGCAGTGAAGCTGTAGGGAATATCACCTCTACACAAAAACACTCCGATAATGATTGTGTGTAGTTCATCGAGTGATTCAACTGTATTTAGGCAATCCCATCCACAGAGCAAAAGCTCCGTCAGTGAAACTCGGTCTGATGTTGTGCTCGGTAACACTAGTGGTGTGGCAACTGCAGTTACAACTATCAATGCCACATCAGTCAAGCCAACAGTTAGTGCAGCTATGGCCATTGAGAGTAAACCATCCATAGTTGCTGGCAATAACTCAGCTTTAACCAAACTCTTAGTTCCAGAGGTTAAACAGCCAACAACTAGTTCAGCAACTAGCATGACACAAAGTAAGTCAGCTGCCACCACTTCTGTTTCTAAACAGAGCAAATCTGTGGTCAGTTCTGAAGGTGCCACTGAGACTCTGTACACTCCCACCACTGTTTCTACTGCATGCCTGACGCCAGTCTGCACCAGCAGTATCCCAGAAACTGCACCAGTATCTTTAAATCAGTCTACCCAAACAACTTGTATGACAGTATGTCGTCCCCACCAGGTATCTAATGCCCAAGATCCTCTGCCCTGTAATAAACCTCAGTCACAGCCCACCACTTTACCCTTGGTGTCCACAACTGTGGCGCTCTCATTACCTGCAGCTAGTTTTTCTGCAGCCCACAGCTCTGTTACAGCCCCTACAACAAGCTCAGAGTTTAGGAAAAGGGGCACTACCAGTAGAGCCCCAACACAACAGACTATTGTGAATATTCCCCACCCATCACCCTGTCACCCTGTTGAAATCAAACCACCTCAGCCTCCTCGAAGAGATAGGGAGTCTCAGGTAGAGAGACACTCTACTGCAGCAGAGAAAGACCGCTTGGTGGCAGCAACTTCTGGCACTCCCTCTAGAAAGGACTTTGCCCTATCTCAACAGGTGTACACTAACCTTGACGATCAAACTATAGAGCAACCTTTGACAGCAAGCAGACAGACAGATTCTCCCATGTCTTCAGGGGCTGGTGGAGGCAGAGGGTTCTCTGTGGCATCCATGCTTCCCCAGGGCCACACTATCAGTGCGTCATCTGGCTCCTTTGGAACATTTACATTCACATCTGAGCAGGCAGAAATGCTGGCCTTGGCCATGCTAGAACAGGACAGTCCAGGAAGGCGGAGTGGAAGCTGCTCTGGCAACACTGCTTCAACAAACCCCACAGCAGCCACATGGGAGCAACCAAAAGCCCCAATGGTGTCGAACAGTAAAGAAAGGGGTTCAACTGGACAGCAAGCAAAAGTGACTAAACCCACGGACACAGTAACAGTTAAACCCACTGTCCAGGTATCTGTCAGAGGACATGCTGAGGAGGTGCCCAATGGAAGCAGACATCCACAAAACATCTCATACTCTCAGTCTCTCTCCCATGTTCAGTCTCAGAGCTCATCCCAGAGCGGCACCGTGGCTAGCCTCAGCGTTAACAACCTGATCAGGCCCAGCTCCAGTCAGCAACCCTACCCTGGCTCTCCCAGTCTTGCTCTCCAACAGGGCTCAGTTCCCTCACCTGTAGGGAGCTCAGCCCACATATCCCAACCCCCAAACCACACCATCTCCCCTTGCTCAGGTGCAGCCCAACTGAATGAGTACACCCCCTTAAAGACTGCGTTAATGAGGGCTCAGACTGGAGTTGGTGTAGGTGAGCGACAAGTGAAGATCATCTCCAAACGGCAGGCCCAGGACGAGGTGATGCTAAACACTGGAAAACGGCCCAAGCCTTGCCCCCCTCCATCAGCTACCACTGTTAGCCATATGGACCTGAAAGCACCAGACCACAGCCAGATGATGGTGGGACAGCTGCCCTCCACACCCTCAGCTGTCATGATGGGGATTAATTCAGAAAATGGAGGCCACCTCTTCTCCACAAACTCTTTTATGAGCCCAGTAGTTCGGCCCACAGATGGCCACTGCCCTCCTCAAGGACCCCTTGAGCAGAACCAGCCAGGTGTACTTCATCTGCCCCAGGGTCATCCACAGCATGCTGCAACCCAGCCTGGCCAGCACCTGGGAGGAAACCCGTACATTAAACAGCAGCAGCAAGAGCAACAGAGACACCATCTGTATCATTTGCAACACCACCTGACACAGCCTGACCCCGCACAGCACCACTCACTACACCAGAGGGCGCTTCAGCAGCAGCAGCAACAGCAGCAGCAGCAGCAGCAACAACAACAACAGCAGCAACAGCAGCAACAACAACAACAGCAGCAACAGCAGCAGCAGCAACAGCAGCAGCAGCAACAGCAGCAGCATGTGCAGAAGAAGCGAGGGCTTGTCAGAGGCAGTCAGACTGGGTCACCTGTTGGCCTGCAACAGAAGCAGCACCACCTGGAGAAGTCTGGAGTTCAGCAGCAGCACTCGCATCAACAACAACAGACGCAGCATCAACCCCACACGCAGCAGCAGCATCAACAGTCTCACCAACAATCACAGCAGCATCAACACCAACAGGCTCATCCCCAACAGCACCAACAGCAAACGCATCAACAGCAGCCACTGCCGCAGCAGCATCAACAACACCAACAACAGCAGCAGCAGCAGTTACAGCAGCAGCAGAGCTCCCACTCCAGACACCAGCAGCATCTACAGCAGCAGATCCAACAGCAGCAGCAGCAGCAGCAGCACTTTAGACACCAGGAGAAGAGTTGTGAAGCCCTGGCAGTGGGATCCAGGGTCCACCACAGCGGCCACCTGGGCCAGCAGGATCACCTCAAGGTAGGTGTCACATAGATGGAGGATATGACAAGTTATGAAACTGGGAAGTTACAGTGGCACCTTCTGGTACTTAGGTTTATCTTGTTTCTGTATCTTTTTAGTCAACTGGCATTGTCGTTGCTAAATTATTTCATGATACATTTGATAAACAAGTAATTGTGGGACCAACCAATCAACGCAGTTTTTAATTGATTTTCATTTACCCTTTAAACCACGTCAGACATTTAAGCAATTAAGTTGTGAACAGCCGTCACAACTTAATTGCAATATATGGCTTGATTTTTCTATGTGTGCGTGTACTAAACACTAGGAACTTGTGAGGGCCATTTGTAATTACTTTATGCATTTAATTATGATGACATGATGTATAATCACAACCTCAGGTGTGACATTTCTGTCAGTGCAGTCAAATGGGTTAGAAAACTGGTATGCTAGTATTTTACAAAGCAAACTACTGCAGCAGAACCACATTTACACTGCAACAGTGGAAAAAAAATCCCAAAACAAAATGCTTTCCTGGGCCATGAAGTGAAAAGGCATCTCTTCCCCATAGTCGCAGTCAGACCGATTTTATTTCAAGTGAAACATAAATTGTTTATATCTTGCCAGTTAGAATAAGATATTACATGTTTATATATAAATGTCTTTGAGCTGACCGGAACTAAAGTTGATTTAATATTGATTGAATAATGAATAAGACCTTTGTTTGAAAATAACATTTTGACTTTATTCCTCAGCCTGGTCAAGACCATAACGCTATGCAGAGGATGATGAGCACTAGGACTCTGGAGCAGCAGCTCATCCCTCCTCCCAGCAATCCTGTGTCCCGGTCGTCGGACCTGGCCTGCGCTCCGTCACGACAGGAACGTCACCGTGTTTCCAGCTACTCTGCCGAGGCGCTCATCGGTAAAAGTTCCACCAGTGGTGAACAGCAACAGCGCATGGGTCTCCACCTTCAGCCTGGCCGCGGTGCCACACAGGAGCAGCCAGACCTCCGCGGTTATCTGGACACATCGCGAGGGAAGGCCGGCATTGCACACAACCCACAGAATCGCTTGCCCGCTGACCATCCAGGATCTGCTGATGTTCAGCGGGTGTCAGAGTGTCCGCCATTCAAAACCATGGGAGGAGTGCATCAACTCGGTGGCTTTGAGGCTCAGGTGTCTCGTGGGAGCGACATGGTCGCCAAGTCAGTGCCGTCCTCCCAGAGGGGCCCTCAGGGGCAGCAACAAGGCGGGTTTAGGATGGGTGTTGGCCCTCCACCAGATGGCCGTAACCGCTACAGTGCAGCTCATCCCGGCTCACAGGGAGTACAAGTTGGCCTCCCCCGGGAGCAGGAAGGTTGTCACCAGAGTTTCATGCAAAGCCTTCTTTCACCCCACCTGCCTGAGCAGAGCAACCACCAGCGAGCAGTGCAGTGCTGTCCCCCGGTCAGCATGGAGTACAGCTGTCTGCCTGGAAGCTCCTCAGGAGACCTACAGGCCAAGGCCTCCAGCCCCAGTGGGCCCCAGACACAGAAGGCCCCATCTATGCGGCTTGGAGAGGGCAACAAGGGCCATATTTCTCAGGTCAGCAGTAATATGCATGGAGGCCCAGGTGTACGTACAGGTCTCCCCCACCCTCTAACCCCACACAGCAGCTCTGAGCCAGGCCGCTCCTCTGCCCCCTCCAGACCACCCACTGCTGTGAACCAGCACTCTCGCCACCTTGGCCGAGATACTCAGCCCACCAAGCTGAGACCTGGTGACCGGCCTCGATCAGGTACTCTGAGACAGAGCAACCCCTTTGAGCCTGAGGGCCACCTGCCTCTGCCGTCAGGCGGAGGGGTGCTGCTGAGCAGACCACAGTCTGGGGGAGAGGCACGACGCAGCACTATCGTTCGCTTTATGGCAGATACTGCTCAGGTTCCTAGCGACAACAACCTGGTTCCTGACCAACACTTAACACAAAACTTTGGTTTCCCCTTTATTCCAGAAGGAGGGATGAATCCTCCCCCTCCCATCAATGCTAACTCCACATTCATCCCTCCAGTCAGCCAGCCCAATGCCTCCCGTACGCCGTCCCTTCTGCCTGTGGAGCCCCAAAACACTTTACCCTCCTTCTACCCTTCTTATTCTCCAGCTGCTCACCCCAGCCTTCCCAGCGATGTCACCCTCCAGTACTTTCCCAACCAAATGTTTACCAGCCCAAATGCCGACAAGGGCAGCGCTCCCCCACTTAATAACCGCTTCGGCTCTATCCTTTCCCCACCTCGCCCAGTGGGGTTTGGCCAGGCCAGCTTCCCCTTGCTTCCAGATATGCCCCCTATGCCCATTGCCAACTCATCTGGAATCACTCCCCACATATCCAACTTCAGCCTCACCTCCCTGTTCCCCGAGATCGCCACCGGCATGCCCACTGATGCGTCGGCCATGCCAATGTCTCCCCTGCTGTCTCTCTCCAACACCTCGGCTTCTGACACTGGCAAGCAGCCCAACCGTCCCGCCCACAACATCAGCCACATTCTGGGCCATGACGGCAGCTCAGCCGTGTGAGAAGAGGTCCTGTTGCACTTGATGTAAAAGTGGTGGTGAAGCACCTGATGACGGTTTTAGCTAAAATGACACGTCTGTCCGATTGTTTACATGTTCAGTTTCAATCTTGGATTTGTTCCACCTGGCATACGTATGCCAACGTTATCATTTGTAATCCAAAATCTTTCGAATTGAAGGTGACATGAAAATATATTTCTTTAAAGCTCTGTGTTGGTTAAACCAACTGTTTGGTAGTAAAACTAAATGTTTAGAGCTTGAATTTAATGTATTGTGGGTCATTAAGAAACCTGCAGTTACCCACCAATGTAAATTTACTAACTTATATCAGGTTGTATTGTACAGAATCAGTTTTTTTTTCCAAGATCTATTTTGTAAATACCAGGGTTTCATATCAGAATTGTTAAATTGTATGTATTTGTAAATACAAAATGGATTAATAAAGTTTATAAGGAGACGTTTGTATCTGCTGCCAACTGAAGTGTGTGTGTGTGTGTGCGTGTTTCTTTCTCCTCTAGATGGCACTTGAACTTAGTCAGATGGTTTTGTAGCTATGGTTCTTTCTTTTGATGTAAAATCCAAAGATTAGTGGTGACTTTATTCCAACAAGAGTGGATTTAAAACTAAGTTGCCACATCTGTAAAAATAAATTACACAGGACGCTTTGTTTTTACTTTAAAGCATAGAAGGCATTCTAATCATGTCACCACACATGAATGTCCAAAGATTAAAAAGATGCACTAAACACTTGTCAATTTCATACGCTTTTATTTACATGCAATAGTGCTCCAGCATGTGCAACCACAGAACGGCTACACTGATAAGGGGAGTGTAGATTCAGGATCTCCTTCATTTTGATTGCAGATGTCTCTGGCAAAGACTAATACTTAATGCACCAACCTGTGAGGGAGGAGTAATACTGACACCTGTCACAGCGCCCTCACCTGGCAGTTATTGGTAACCAGCAAATGAGTAAACAGAAGTGGTTGCAGTATAAAGTTCAGCTTATCAATGACTGAGTTTAAGAGTTTTTCCAGAATCTCTCCCATTCAGTGATTTAAAAAAATAAGAAAATCAAAAAAAATAAATAACTATACAATATATAATCTCTTGCACACTACAGAAACATAATGATTTATGTTGCATACACTTGTTAATATCTTGTTAATGAACAATGCATAATACATGTGTTATTGCTGTACAAAATGACAGGCGGTTGTATTTTGAAAACGTGCTAAAGCAACAGAACTAAATAGCAACGAAGCACCTCATAACTACAGCATCAGTTTGAATGGTCCCTTTGTGTGTTGTACATACAGCGAAGTACGTAAGGTCCCAACATTTAGGATGGAGGATATCTGTGAGGAATGACGCGAGGAGTGAGGAAGGTCTAGACATGAAGTGCTGAACTGAGAGGAATCCCCTGCAGGCTTAAGGTCCCCTGGCTGGTCTTCTTCACAAGGAATAATGTCTCTTATTATTTTCATCCCCAGGAAATGCAGACAGTTCAGCAAATATCTTTTTTTTTTCAATGTGAAAATAACCTAATATACAGTATGTACAAAAAGCATAAATATATAAATATCTGATACAAAAATAAATATGTTCTCTTGTCTTCTTCTGTTTGTTGAACAGTCTCTTATGCATCTGTTGTGTTGGCGGTCCCTTTGTCCTCGGGGGATGCCTCATTTGGGAGGATGTTCACTTCCTGTATTGTTACGTCTTGGGATTGTGGCGTTGTCGCTGCTGAAGACGATGTGGTGAAAATCCCTTCGTCTTCGAGAGAGAGAAGAGGAAAGGACGCTGGCTCTGCAGAGAGGAGGAGGGAAGAGAGCTGGTAAGAAAAAAAAATGCACCGCTGGTTGTGGTGTTCAACAGAGGTTTAAATGTCAAATGTTTCACATTCAGCACTAATGCCAACATTTGGATGCACCGCAGGATTATCACATACAAGAAAAGCTCCGTTCAACAAGTGAAAGAATGCACACATACTGTAAGTGAAGCCGTCCTCTCCAACACAGAAGTCATCACCTCCCAGTTCCTGTGGACCGTGGTGCTGATGGGAGGAGTCGAGGAGCTGAAGGGTGGAGTCATCAGGAGGACAGCAACTCTGTTCGTGATGATCTGGACTCCTAAGGATGACACGTTTCTGTAAGGGCTGCAACTTATGAACAATGGTAACATTTTATAATCGATTTGTATTAATTATCATATACAGGGGAAGGGTTTAGTGTATTCGTAGGCTTCAAGTCTATTTCTTCTGTTTTACAGAAGAACAGTGATTGAGTTTTGGGCTACGGGTGCTGCCAAAACCTGGGTGACCGCCACTCAATACTGTGCCTGAACGCATCACCTATTCTATGCAATGATACAATTAGAAAACATAGGATATTAAATGAATATTTAAAAAGCAGGAACCTGCACGTTTGGCCTTTTACACACGATGCAGTAAATTTGAATGAAATCAATGAAATGACCATGAAAATAATTTGAATGCAGCTCAACAAAGTCTTTAAATACGAATATTCAGTAACTTTTTGCATGATGAACTGTTGTCTACCCCGAGCAGTGTTTTTTGTTTCCCCATCTGTTGATTATTTACAAAGTATTTGCTAATGTCTAATGAGTGGTATAACATGCAAACATACCTGGAGTAGTGGTAAACAGGCAGATGTCCATTTGACATAGTCTGTGGCAACAACGTGTCACACTCCATATCACAGTCCACCGCCTCCTGCAAAGCACAAGATCATATAGATGATATATACATGGACAGCTTATTACAATTCACCCATACATCACACAATTAGCTTCCTTTTACTGTAAACTACTCAACATTTTGAGTGGTGTCAAATGTGAGCATTTCTGGCCACATATCATAAAGTGAACTTTACAACATGGATTGGACAATAGATAAAAATAGTAAGTGACAGAATTCCTGCAGTAAGACCTGCCAGTACCATACATGGCCTTTGATCCACAAATACAATCAAAAAAAAAAGATACAGAAGGGAAAGTAAATGGTAAATCAGCTATTTTTCAAAAAAGTCAATGATCTGTTCATTCATCATCATTGTTGCAATCAGCTGTTTCAATGTAGTCTTTGATCTGATGTTGTTGTAGAAGTAGGGTCTCTATACTATATCCATGGTTTTGAACATTACTAGGTTTATTTATTTCTGTTGCGCTAAGTGAAGCATTTATAAATAAGAAAATAAAGTATCATTATTTTAGTATTGGGAAAGCTAGTATTTAAAGACAAAACTGTAACAACCTATCTTTAACTATTTGAGTTGTCTCTACCTGCTGCAGCCCCGGCAGGCGGTGTGTGTGGTGGTGAGGTTTGCCGTTCAGAGCGTATTCTCCATTCACAGGGTAGACGCCATGTGGCGCCGTCATGTGGCCGTCCAGCGGGCAGTGGCCAACCAGGGCAAGTCCCTGGAGGGGAACCATGGTGTACTGGCATGAGGACACCGGGGCGACCACGGCAGGAAAACACAAGTCGGCCATTTGCTCTGAAAGCACAAAAAGACAATTACACAGATGTCGAGGCAAAAACTTTAACGACTGCAAAGAGGAACTGTGAGGAGCGCTCACTCTGTTTGGCCCAAGCCCTCCAAAGGCAGAAGGGGATAAAGGCGACAATGATGAAGACGAAGGCTCCCAGGACTATACCAACTATGAGGTAGGGGAGGTCGCCGGGCCGAGGCACAAGTCCGCTGGGGTGTCCCATATCGTGGTCCGGGGGCTCTGATGGAACCGGCCGCTGGTGATTAGGACGAGCTGAGGAGATAAAAAGTTGAAAATCTGTTTAAAAGAAAAAGAAAAGAAAAGAAAGCTCAGACATGCAAAAAAGCAAACACAATGCTGCTTCTAGATACATCTACATCCTCCTCCTAAACAACCAAATTGTCATCATTTTGTATTTTGACATGTGTGTGAAATTGTCATAATTAGCATAATAAATTATTAAGCTGTAAGCCAAAAATATGTTTTGTGAGCTCAGCGACATTTGTTCGTGCCAAATATTAAGAATCCGAGTGTGCTCGAGATATCACACGGACGAGAATAGCAGCGAACGGCCGGACGACCCCAAAAAAACATAACGGCAGCGAACATAATAATGACCTCACCTTTCGTTTCAAGGATCACCACGTTGCCAAATTCACTCTCTCCCTTCTTGTTGAAGCTCTGCATCTTGATGTCGTAGGCCGTCTCCGGCTGGAGATCAGTGATTGAATGCCAGTATCTGTCTCCCTCCACCACATCCTTCTTATAGTCGCTGTCATTATCGCTGTCTGTTGGCCGGTAGTAGATGTAGAAACCGTAGATGGGGGTGTTGTTTACGGGAGTGTACTGTTGAGAGGGAGAAAAAGAATAAATCATGTTACCGTCACAATGAACTGGAAATACATTGCACTGTGGAAAAAGTTATTTGTACCCCAATTAATAAAAAAACAATTTCTTTTAGTCACTCACCGTCCATTTGAGAATGACGGTCGTCTCGTTGATGGCTTCATTGTAGGTGATGTAGGGTCCGTCAACAGGGCGTTCGTGGGTTCTCCCACCTACCACTGTGTACGCCTTCGACGGGGCACTGGGAGGACTGGAACCGATTACATTCACTGCCACAACACGAAACTTGTAGGACGTACCTACAGGGAGAGGGGATCGCCATTAATAATCTGTGCCTGGGGGCAACACGCTGCCTACAATGAAGCTCAATATTGTGTTGACTAATGATGTTTGTCTAAGCGTCACTGTGTTTTCCTTTTGTGCGATTCGGTTATGCTTTTGATTGATGGCAGCAATTACTGAAATGACTGTAACAACAGCCATTATGCTGATGAATTTACAGGCCGTGGGAATGCAATTATGCAGGACAATCATCTTTGTAATTATATGGTACGACATCCTCCCCCCCACCCCACCACACAAAGTCAGAATTAACTGCTGTGAATAACAACACTGGATGTGAAGATGGCTGACCTTTCTCCAGGCCCGTGATCTCCACAGAGAGCCGCGATGGGGGGATGTTTTCCACCGCCGTCACCCAGTCCTCTCCGGCCTTCTTCACCTTCTTGTACTCCACCCGAAATGACTGGATGGGGAAGCCGCGGTTACCGCGAGGAATCCAAGTCACGTATGCCGACGTCTCCGTTGCCGTGGAGACTGTGGGCTTGTCAGGGGCTTCGGGAGCTGCACAGGAGGCGGAGCGGTGTCAGAAAGAGGACATAAACTTCAAGACAACATTCTGTAATTATGACAGTGAAGGAAAAATACATCACATTCAGCACTTACTGAGAGCTCATCCTTCAGAGACGGAAAAGGAAAAAAAGAAATTGAGAAGTTTCCATGTTAGTCAAAAGAAGAATAGTTAGCTCAGGGTCTTGCTGGAAAACATCAAGTTATAGTTAGGTTAGTAGACATGATTTATATTGTTAGTATAGTTAATAGGAGGTAGTGTTTGCAAAGGGGCACGGAGAGGTACAGGACTGGAGGGTTACTTACGAGAGAGGCTTGGCGAAGGAACAGCAGGAGTTTTTGGTGGGTGAATTTGCACTAAATCTCTGCGACCTGGAGACAGGAAAACACAGGTTGGAACAGAGTTTCAATTAAGGAGCTAGCATTTAGGCCACGTAACCACTTTCTCCTCTCAGCCAGAAATAACAAGTTTATTTAACAAGTCAACAGCCATGCTATCAGCTCTGTGAGCTTTGAGCTACATGCTAAGCGTGACAACTTGCTCTAAATGAAAATGCCTTTTTCTTTACCTTTGCCAGTTCTGAAGGTCATCATAGCAGGTTGTCCCAAACCTGCACAGTTTTTGGCAGCCATCTCCACCTCATACAGGCTGTCTGGCTGCAGCTTAGCCAGAGTCAGCTTGTGGAGGGCGCCTGAGATACTGCTGGAGGTCCAGTCTGCTAGAGCATCTCCCACCTGAGAGAGAGAGAGAGGTGCGAGTTACAGACAGAACGGAAACGAAAATACAATATTTATTCATGTATTTAAACCGAGAATGCGTTGAACGGATTGCAATACCTTTCTGTATTTAACCATATACTCCAGCACGGGGACTCCTCGTTCATGCCGCGGCCTCCAGGTGAGTTCGTAGTAGTCCGCCTTGCCCGTGCGTGGCAGGCTTAGGATGATGGGGGCCTCTGCAGGTAGGATCTGTCCTGGCATCTCGGAGCAGTCAAGAGGCAACATGGCCCCCGCGGCCCCCGGCCTCACTGGCGGCTGCTCTCTCAGCACCTTATCTGGGCTGAGCGGCCGATAGATTGAGGGCAGCTTCACCCTAGATGAAATCCCTAGAAAAGAGAAGAAATACGTCATAACATCTAAAAGCTGTGACATAAAGTAACAGTATTTCTAATAAATCATGTATACATTTTCGGTCTTACCGGTTGATACTGTGATAAGACGAGCAGAGGCCTGTGAGCTGCCCACCCCGTTCTCAGCCATGCACTGGTACAGTCCGTCATCCTGAGGGCCCACGTTGGATACACGCAGCGCCCGGGAGGACAGGCGGTGGCGAGGAGACGGTGCGAGGGGGCGGGCGTTGTGAAGCCACATCACCGAGGGAGTGGGTTTACCGCGGGCCTGGCATGTGAACCGCACCGTCTCCCCGTACACGACCTCCTGCTGCTGCAGCTCCACAGTCACCTGAGGAGGCTCTGCAGGAAAGAAAAACACAGTTAAGAGGCTGGTTCAAAACCTGAATGTTAATGTGTGCATAGGTGGGATTGTGCGAGAGCGTTCAGGGCTGCCACTGGAGGTTATTTTCCTAAGAGCTGAGGCGATTAATCGTTCAACAGAACTATATTATTACAACAATTTTTTTTACTTTTTAAAGTTGAAGCTCCAGCAAAGTCACTTGTATGAGCACGTGTGAGTAAAATCATAATTATGCACGTGCGTGTGTGCGTGCATGCGTGTGTAAAGGCTGTATGACGGGGGGTGTATAGAGCCAGGCCAGCGAGTTGATGGTTGGCTGCTTGTGAATCAGGGAAAGACAGAACTCATTACAGCAGCTCTCTGGCTTTAATTAGAGCCAGCTGCACAGAGACAAGCCCGCAAGAGACACATACACACACACAGAGAGAAAATCACTGTAAAAACAGTCATCCATAACCTAGACACACTCAATCAAGTCCTTCTCGTGAACAGAGCGCTCTGTCTCCACAGACTTCTTCTTACACAACACCGCCCATGCTTACATGCCTCTCTCACACACACACACACACACCTGTCCTCTCTGTCCCCCAAACAGGAGTCAGTCTAATTATTAAATCGATGACGCAGACTCCACTCATTAAAGAAAACATTGCAGAGTTAAATGAACAAACCCCCATTGACATTGGAATTAGCATTTAACCAAGGCTTTTTTTAGAAGGCTATCAAAACGAAGCATATCAAGCCCAAAGCAGCAGACGCACAACATGCCAAAAAGGCATTCCTTTACTCCACCGCTCAGGTTTACTCACCAAACACTTGTACGTCGTAAAGCACCGTTGCAGAGCTGGCCGAGCCGATGCCGTTGTCCGCTCGGCAAATGTAAGTGCCCGAGTCGGCCTCGCCCACCGCGTCGATCAGCAGGTTGCTGAGCAGGTAGCGAGTGGTGTTGTGGGAACGCAAGTCCTGCCCATCTTTTGCCCATATGACCTGAGGAGTGGGGATGCCACTGGCCACACATTCCAACACCAGCCGTTGGCCTTTAGTCACCATGATGGAGCGAGACGCCGGTGGGTAAATGATGCGCGCTGCCTCCGAGGTGGAGCCTGGAAAAGATGAGGACAGTCATGGCACGAACACGACATCAATGCGATGAGAAGCGGTCTGTGCCTATTTTCTCCACCCTTCTCCATTTCCTTAAATTGCTGGCATGCGTGTCGCAGCTGAAACTGCATCCAGAGTACGAAGGATTTAAAAAACAATGTGAAGTCAAAGCACTTTCATCTCTGCCTTTGAAGATGCAAAAACATGTGTCCTGGCAAGATCGGATGATAAAAGTCTCACATGTGCACCACACGTGTCCACAGCGACGAGCTCTCAGATAATGTCCTTTCGGGTGTCATCACTTATTGACGGACCCGTTTCAGACGGGCCTTTTTGCACATCTTTAAAATTGAGTTTATTAAAAACGGCAATGCTAATGAAGCACTTGGTGTTGGCGGCGATGACTCACGGCGTATGCGCAGGCGGTCGGTGGAGGTGGAGGTTTTGACCTCCTGGGTGATGGGGTTGTAGGCAGCACACTTGTACGGCCCCTCGTCGTCCTGCGTGGCGTTGGCTATCTGCAGGTTCCCTGATGGCATGATGAGGTAGTTTCCTACAGAATCAAATTAAGGATTAAAGCAAAGAATTCTGATTAGTATGATTATATATGTATTATTAGTATTACAATCATATTACAATGATAGTGTATTTTGGCCTAGTGATTAAGGTGTTGTACCATTTTTTTTTTTAAATGCAAAATGTGCATATTACACAATTCTAAAGAACATTATGCAATACAATACTTGAGTGGCGATAAAAAGGATTCACAGGGGACATTGTGCTGGACGAGCAATACTGTAACAGCAAACACATGAGATCAGGTTCAACATAAATGTTTTTAAACTTAAACGCATACGTATGTGGAAATATACAAGAAAATACACAAATATGACCCAGACAGTGAGGGAACCGCAGGAAAATTGAGTCCATATTGCGAAACACTGTAATATGAGTACGATGTGCCATTCCAGCACATGTTTGCAAGTCGGCAGAGACCACAAGGTGGCGCCCCAGAGTCTGACGAGGGAGTCAGTGAATGTGGTATTCATTTCCTCACAGATAAGCTGCAGATATCAGTACCTACAGCTCCCAGGCATTATCAGCCGACCAGCCACAAACCACTGGAGCTTTTCTTCTCCTCCAAGCAACTTAGAAGTAAATAGTTAGAAAAATAAACAACCGCATTCCCATGTTTCAACATTCTCGAGATAATACCCTTATCACCGCTTTCATAATGGGCCAGATAGCAGGATTATAGCATTCCGGTAAATTATGAAGACAGCATGAGAATTAGGGAGGGGAGTAGGGAGAGATGTGGGGGGTTGTTAATGAACTGGTGCAGCTCTGTACCTTTGGATGTTTCCAGCCACTCCTGTTTGACACTGTAGCGGACCTGAGCCTTGGGCTGGCTTTCGGGGAGGTGACATTCAATAACCGCTGTGTTGCCTTCATCGACCTCGATCTCCTGCTGGTCATCGGGCTCAAAATCCCGCAGCTCTGAAAAACACACGGGCGAGGGAAAAGTCAGTGCCGTCACATCACTGCAACACAAGTCACCACTCTTTCGTGGTCGTAATACACAGTATACAGACAGTTCTCGGCTGCAGAAGAAACCACAATAATCCGAGCAATAATAAACTGGATGATAACTGCGCTGTTTCCATATTGGGTGTCCTCATTGTATCGGAACCACACTCCCATAACTTCTCCAAAGTGCCTCTTTGAAAGAAAACCCCCATTTAGTCATTTATTTATCTCCGCTCGTTTTACATCATCTGCTTCAGGTCACAGGAATTTTAGAGTTCCCGTACATTCGTCAGTTTAATTCAATGATGTCCAAACGCCTAAAAGTGATGTCTGTAGCATTCGAGTAGGTGTCATTAATCCTGTCAAACATTATACTGGGACTGGAGCTGGTTCTGTGGGAAATGGGTGGAGTGCGATTACTGGGGCCATGTGCTGCGACTGTGTCCCACAGACACACAGTCTACACAGCAGACACTCATGCAACCTCTGACCTCCTAAACCCCTCCCCCCATGCCAGAGTGGCCCAGAGGCCTGGCCATGGGGTCAAAGGTGAGAGGTGTCCATCCTATAGAGTTTCAAAGAAAGATATCCATTTTGGGTTTGGGAGGAAGCAGCAAAACTCTGCTCTTAAGAAGTCGGAAAGAAAAAGAAAATCTTAGCGGGGGGGGGGGGGGGGATACGCTGCCATTTTAGAGATTTGAAGCAGAGGGAAAATAAAATGAGACTCCAAAAAGGGAAAAAGAGGAAGGCAACAGCACAGGAGAGGGAAAAACAAAGCAACAACTGGAGACATGTGTCATGAAGGAGTCGAGCAGTGAAATGAAAGATAAATAAAACTTCTGCAGGAACGTAATTAAATGTCTACCAGCTCCTCGTTGATTTATTCTTAACAAACATGGCCTCTCTTCATTCTTTCCAGAGGTGCTAAAATTGCCACTAATTCAGTCTTCAATAAGACGAGCAGCAATAAGCTCTCGCTATACACAGTCGGCTGATGAGACTTTGTATACAGCTCTAATTCAATAAGCAAAGTTTAGTAAAGGCCAGAGTGTCTACTGATAGGCACAACAAAGCGATGTACTCAAAGCACTGAACAAACACCTTCACTGCTGGCAGCTGATTTATTCACAATGCATGTTGGATCTGCCTCTCTGTCTGTCTGGGGAGCGTTAATGGGACACACACACACACACACACACACACACACACACACACACACACTAAAACACAACTCCATCTCAGCTCTTATTCTGATAGATGAGAATCTCAGCCAGGACATGTCAAGCTAAGTGGTGTGTGCGTGTGCGTGTGCGCGTGCGTGCGTAGGGGGAAAAAAAGCCTTAAAGTGTGGCGCTCCATTTGCTAAATCAATTAGGTGTTGTTTTTACAGCCCCACTCACCCCCCTCATATCTACCCATCCCACCTTCCTCCTGCTTCTTCCAAATTCCTTTAGTTACACCTTTTAACTCCCCCCCACAACTCTTAACGCCCCACATTCTTCACAGGAAGAACCCCGCATGGATGCCTCTCAGGTGTGAGTGCGTGCATGTGAGCATGCACGTATGTATTCCTGTGCGTGTATGTGCATCCTGTAGGGATGGAGGATTGATGGTATTCATAAAGTGAAGCAGACCTCCCGCACCAGGGCTGCTTGGCAAGCCAGACTTAAATATTTCTACAGACAGTGCATTCATCATCTTTATGTGTAGCTGTAGGAGGCCTGTGTGTGTGCCTGTATTATAACATGTTTGTGCAACGTGTTGTGTGCTCATGTTGTGCAGATACATGTCTCTGTTTTCTGCAGCAAGGGGAGGATGATTGTCTGCACAAGAATTCAAGCAAAGAGCTTTTAACCTCTGCCAAAAAAGTCCCGATGCATCAGAGGCGGATAGCGAGGAGGGTCTGGAACCAACCCATCCTGATCACAAAAAACATGTGCGTACAACTAAAAGAGCTCGCATGGAAAGACAGGCACATACACACTCCACATGGAGCAATTCCTTAGGCGGTTTGGGGGTGGCCGATTTATTAAATTAAATTAGAGTTCAGGGGTGGGCGGGGGGGGGAACAGTCTGGCTCCACATGTTGTAATCTCAACACAACTATCAATAACTTTTACTGCCTTTGTGCAAGAAAAGAAACGGGGGAAGAAAAAACATGAGCTGAAGATGACAAAAGAGGAGGGAAAGTGAACGATAATGAAAGGAGGCAAGAGAAGAGAAAGTGACAGGGTGAAGAGTGAAAAATGTACAGAGGAAGAGACGTGTGTGTGTGTAAGGTTATGGAGGCCTTCAAGGAGACAGAGAATGTGACATCACGTCTCATCTTGTGTGAGGATCTTGTCTCGACTGGCCTAAAACACCTCCAGTTTCTCCAGCCTCATACATCACATCATGTAAAACAATACAGTTACCTGTGCACCGTTCTATACCTAATGGTGTGTTCTAGTAAGGAATATCCTCTGTGTCCCGTCCCGTCCGTCCGACACACACACACACACACACACACACACACACACACACACACACACACACACACACACACACACACACACACACACACACACACACACACACACACACACACACACACACACACACACACACACACACACACACACACACACACACACACACACACACACACACACACACACACACACACACACACACACACACACACACACACACACACACACACACACACACACACACACACACACACACACACACAATCTCCCCCCAATTACGGGGCCATAATTTTTGGCGAGCCCTGCTGTCGGGCCCTGTGGAGAGGAATGTGGTGTTGTGTGGAGCAGAGGGGCCGATAGAAGCAGGGGGCCCCAAGGCTGGAGTCCTGGTCCCCTCTTCACTGACCAGCCCCCAGGTCCCCTCCATTCCTCCGACTCAAGTTACGCAGCATCAAGCCCCCTTCTTAGTCCCATGATGCATATCAAATACAACACCACACACTCAGACCAGCGCACTAAAAATGTCAGCGGTGACAATAATTCACTTTTGCTCCATTGGATCAATATGACACTCTATAAAAGCAGATGTTGTTGTATTTAACTCCACAGACTAAATACTGCCTGACTATCTGGAACCATCAACAGTGATCAATGAGAGCTGTAGTCAAGCATTAGGCTCACGGCAGTGGAAAAAGAGCACAGTTTAAAGTGTTGTATTGGTGAAGACTTGAAGCAAACAAATACCGCTCTCCTTCATCGTTTATGTTTTATTCAAAGAACATTTTTTATCAAAGGCGTTCTTTGGCTACTCTGACAAACCAAAGAAGGGGTCTGTGTGTTAGTGTTTATTTGTCTGAACTTTGTGTGGGTTGCTACTCACTGGCAGCAGTGACGTTAGCAGGCACACTAGCCAAGGCTCCTGCGCTGGTGCTGGCCACACACTGGTATCTGCCCACCGTCAGGTTGGAGAGTGCGGGGATGAAAAGGCTGTTGGGCCCCAGCGCGACACCCAAGTGTCCATCCACCAGCTCCTGGCCATTGAGGCGCCAGCTGATGTTGGCGGAGGCGGGCTGGGCACTGCAGCGCAGATTCACGCTGCCTCCCAGCTTCTGCACCACGGACATGGGCTCCTCACTGAACAACGGCACCTCGTCTGAGGACAAAGAGTAAACACACAACTCAGAAGAAAATAAGGCATCTTGAGACACTTAAGACAATTACTCAAGGCTGCGACAAACCATTATATTTTCTAAAAGAAGTCACAAAGAATGTGCTGAAAAGCAGCAAGTTCTCCTATTTTACAACATCAAATGTTTGGCTTTGCTGGGAAAAAAATCCTTTTTAATTAATCAATGATGTCGATTCATTTTCTTTGGATCTACGAATGGTTTAATGGGCTAATCAATGCAGCTCTAAATACAGTACTTCTTTTCGTTTGTCCATGGTGGCTAGTAGGGATCACGCAAACTACCCACTCCATCGCGGCATTTCAAATAAACTGCAGTTTCTGCTGCAAAGATACGTAGAAAACACCTCGCTCCCTGTGACTGAGCCAGAATATTTAGTTTCCTGCAGCCGGTGTTTGGAAAAACTAATACAAAGGCGTTCATGAAGTAGGCATAGGTTGCCAAGTAAGTAGTGTGCTCTTTTAAAACAGAGGCAGAAAACACAGAGTGAATTGAACTTTTAAAAAGTTATATATTTCTGCAGACCGATACAGTTTTCCACCATCTCCAGTTCGTCTACTCACCGGGGACAGAGGCGCCGCTCTGCAGGCAGCACAGTAGTACTGCACCCAGAGCGCACAACACTGGAGCCCTTCTCTTTTTCATCCACGGAGTCCAGTCTCGCTTTCCAGACATCTTCCATACACTGCCCCCTGAAACACACACATACAGAGGAAGGTCAGAGGGTAATTTACAGGACTTGGTACACTCAAAACAAACAACACAAACCTCTTAATTCTGATCGAAGCTAACACACACAAAGAGAGAAAAAGAACTGCACAGAAAACAAAGCTACCAAAACTAGGAAACATCCATGATCCATCTAAACAGTCGATCTATATTCATACATAAGCTGCTCTCTATCTTACTTGTATACACACACACACATACACAAACAGGCAGCCATTAATGAAACGCAACCCAGGCGAGGCGGTGCACTCTGCGGTACCCTCAGCAGCCAAACTCCAGACACAAATAAAGCCTTTCTTTTCTGTCAGCCCCCATCTCAACGCTGACCCCATCTCCTCCGCCTGCACCCGCACCCATCCAGCCTGCACTCATCAAAGGGGCGCCCTCATTCTGTAGGCCGTAACCCGACCCCTCCACCTTCCCGCTCAGGTGTAACCGATACAGGTAGAGGGTCCAGGAGGTGGAAGGTGGGAGGGAGAGGAGAGGAGAGGGGAAAACACACAGGCTGCATTCAGAGCGGGGACAAAGAACAACTAATGAGAGGCAGGATGGGGAGGGGCACGGGGGAGGAAATGTATATCACAGCAGCGAGGAGCGTGCGCGAGATGGGGGAGAGGAGGGCTGTATTATGGTTGCAGTATGTATCAGGAGGAAAATGGAAGAAGTTGATGTTAATAGGCAGTCTATTAACAGTTAACGTAGAGAGGGGAGCTTTTCCTCCCTTGTCGCTTACTGCCAAGTTTCCCAAATTCTTTCCTGTCAGGTTAAACTAACAACTTCCCGTCAGGATGAGGAGGGTGGTCCTGCAAGACTGAACCTCTCTCTCCCTCTCATATACATGCATGTATTTGAACATGCACACACACACACACACACTCAGGGCATGAAGTGTCTTGTGACAATCTAGTGAAAAGGGAAGCACAAAACGTTCTCATACATATTTGTCCCGATCTTATTATGGCAAGGAGATGATTAATGAAGCTCAGGCTAGGGGCCGCGCGCACACGCACACACAAGCGGGGCCAATGCAGGACAGTAAGAGAATGGAAACTCTTACAGTGCACCTTCATCACTCTAATGGCAGCAGTGAAAATGTTTAGCTGCCTGGCACATTTATTGAAAATGAGCAAAGCAGCAGGCTGATGGAAAAACTGCTGTTAACTATGCCAACTGCCACACTAAGCCACACATTACGCCGCTACATTTTAATTGCATAGTATGAATGCGTGTAAACAATTTCAGATTGCAAATTCTCACGACACGAACGGTTTAGGAAAACTCCAGTCCCGCTTGCACAATGTAGCACTGTACCGAATAGTCGATCAACCTGGTTTATTCATTTATTAATCCTGCAATAACAAATTTTTTGGCCACTTTGGGCAGCAGAAACCACCTGTACACACAACATAGTGACCTCACCTACTGAGGTTTATGTTGAGCTTAATAGTTGCTTATTTGCACATACAGAAATTCTATGAAGCAACATTAGCATTCATTTAGACTTGTGTTTCTTACTATCCTTCAGCTCAATATTTGTCTCTTGAGCGGCTAAATTCTTCAACAGCAACTTACTAACTGCGTGTGTGTCTGCTGTTGGTCCTGAGCAGATAGCTGCAGTTGGTTTTAAAAGCTATTTTGCTGCAAAAATAGACAAACAAAGCCAATGAATGAATAAAAATAGTTTCTGGCCTAAAAGCCAAAACAATGATCTTACAGTAAAATAAAGACTTCACTGTATGTATAAAATACATACATCGCTTCATACAAAGATGACAAACACTGGCTCTAGCTTCTCAAATGGTCTGCTTTTCACTCATTCATGTTCATACAATAGTTAAATATATTTATTGTTGGACTGTTAGACAAAACAAGCACTTTGAGGATGTCACAATGGACTTTGAGACTGTGACAGGCATATTCAGTAATCTCTATATTGAAAATAACCCATAGTTTCAGCTCACATACATGTAGACTGTAATTCAGAGTGGCCCATCAGCAGTGGGCTCCTCGGTAAACAAACAGCGAGCTGCTGTAGAACCAGGAAGCAAAGCTGAAGGTCTGCGGCTTCAGTGGCCGGTCGCTCTATGGACACAACCCGGGACAGCTGCCCATAAAAAACACACATCTGTAGCGAGCACCTGTCCCAACCGTGAGAGTCACTAACCGTAAACCACACCAGTCAGCCTGCCTCGCGGACACACAGCAGGACACACTACTGCGCCAACGAGAGCTCTCACCTGACGAATAAAATTAGTGCGGGGAGAGCTTTGTATTAACGGCGTTATGAGAAGGCCCTCGTACATCATCACTCCCTAAAGTCAGCCATACTCCTCGGAGACCGTCTGTCCGTCTGATTCATTTATCATCTGGGTTTTGTGTTTGCTTAGCGAATACCCTGCTTTAAGATGAAAAGTTGGCATTCGTGTCCAACTTTTTCCATCCATCCTTCCAAGAGAAGTCACAGACGTAGAGAGGGAGAAGAAGCCTCCTACGCATCAGCGAGACTGATAAAAACCAGAGCAGGCACACAGACAGCTCTCCTAAATTAAGAAGCGAGGGAATGCGCCAGTGTTAATGTGTTCCTTCGACTGTTGTATAACAACCTTACGAACAACGCCGCGTTGTGGAATTAAAACATACTCCAGCACTGTGTGAACTGCTCATATCTGCCAGTTTTATGATTACAGGGGAGGGAAGCTAGTTGTGTCTTTATGATGAAGAACTCACACTTGACTACTCTGAGCTCTGACTTGAGACTTTGCTGCGGAAAAGGTCTGGTTTAATTGTTGCGTTTACTTGTAACTCATATCATAGTTTGGTGTACAGCTGCTTTGGAATGTAACATTTGAGAGGTTTTCCTTATGTTGTTAAATAACAAAAAGGTTTTGAAGAAAAACTTGCTTCCTTGAAACGGTTTTAAAAAAAGTAAAAAGTGATTCATCAATCCTTAAACCGAGGTAATGCATTGCACTAGTGTTAACATTTTAATTACACACCCAGCCCATGCAGCAGGTGGGCCTTGCATGGTCACACATTACATTAGAAAGATGTGGAACAAAAAACTATTTTACTTTGGGACATCAGTGCAGATGCGGACCTCATTAAGTGGATCAGAGATAAGCCATGATGTCACTGATCCACATTTAATACAATTTCGTTGTCACTGTCATTATATAAATTCACTGTTTTTCTGTACCACTTGCATTTAGCTTTCATTGCCACATCAACCCCTGGCTTTATATCAGTAACATAAGATAAAGTTGGATTGGTCCATCCCTGCAATCTACACACAAAATCACTGTTGTTTTAATGGTAAACATTCAGACCCCTGAAAGCGACTTTACCTTTTTGTATTTGGAAGACGTTTGACTTAACCTGTGACCCAACCCAAAAGACTTAAAGGTGTATGAATCATAGAAGACGAGGGAAAGCGCGACTAGTCCCAGGTGGTGGCGATGGTGTGCAGGCACGCATGAGTGGAGGTATGCGAGTGCCTTATATGTCATCGAGAGAGTCACTTGACAGAAGTTCATTGTGAGCGTGCTAAGTAAAGACACCGGGGCCCCTGTTCTCCCGGGCCACTGCCAGTCCCCATTGTCTCCCTGCCTCCCTGGATAAATTCATTTTGACAACCCTGCTAATTGGATAAAACCAGACTGGAGCCACCTCCCTGAGCTCTCACATTCCATCTGCTTTCTGGCATGGAGAGGGGACACGGGAGGAGCGGTGGTGGTGGAGGGGTAGCAGGGCAGTAACTCCTTCTGAGGAGCTGAGCTGTTGAATATTTATCACCTCCCCAAATGCCCCCTTGCCCTCCCTCCTCCCCCCGTTTTACGTCTTTTTACACCCTGTGCCCCCCCCCCCCCTTACGTCGAGGTTCTCCAAACACCACAAAGCCCCCCCTTTAGATAAACACATGCGGTGTCAAGTGTGAGGAGTGCCGGGGGTTCAACTGCTCCGGTCGGGCCCACGGCCCACAATGCCGTGCCGCATAGCTGCCATGCGGGAGGCCAGTTGCCCCTGGCGACGCTAACAGGCAGAACGCACCTTAATAGAGTGGAGAGTCATTGTAAAGCAGTGAGCCGGTGCACGGACAAAGACCCCGCAGACCCCTGGAGAAAGGGGAGACGCTACTCTGAAGGGCCCGGGGAAGAGCTGATGGGCCCTGCTCAATGACCAAAGAGAAGGGGGGGGGGGCTCAATGACCAAGAGGTTTGAGAGTAGTGTGTGGAGAGTTTGGGAAGGCAGGGAGGAGAGAGGAGTTCAATGCCTTTATGGATTGATGCGAGATGGGTGAAGGGGGTTTACGGAGGTGCGGGAAGAGGTTGACTGAGAAGGCAGAACGGCGACTGAAATCAATAGAGAGGATGTCAACTGGCGGGCGAGCAGGAGGAGAGAGCAGGGCCTCGTCAAAGAGAGGGTGTGTTTGTGGGAGCGTCGCTGAATGTCCCAACATATTTTCCCCTCACTCTGTCAATGTGTGTGCTGGTCTCTCGGTTTGGCCCGCGCGTTTGTGCCGAGTGGATGAGGAAGGTTCAGGGATTGCTTAACAAACCCGCTTTACACACACACACACACACACACACACACACACACACACGCACACACACACACACACACACACAAGGACAAAGAAGATCTTTAGATAGGGATGATACTACAGAGTTTTTCCATGATTGACGCACCAGTCTAATATTTTTTTCTGATTAAATGTTTAGCCTATAAATTCTATGGGTAAATAGGGGAAAATGTCCATCCTTCTAATTAGTAAACCAATGTATGCCATTAGTATTCAATTGACTTTTACAAGCTGAATAGAGGATAACAAGTGCCGTACATTGGAGGAATCTGCGTGTCAAACATAACAAAAATCAAAGATATCATAGTGCTGGATGCGGCTGTCTCTACTTCAAAGTATCGCAGATAACGATGACTGAAGTAGAGAATCTTCCCTGTTGTATTTCACACGGACAAAAACTTGGCAGAGAACAAACTTCAACTCTATTCCCATCTATCTCTCGGACACAAGGGACCCTTCTGGAGTCTCGCCTTGGCATGGAAAGTCTGGCCAACAGGTGGAGAGGGGGCCAGTCCAAATCCTCCACTCGAGACATCACTCGTTCTCATGCCATAAAATTACACATCAAAAGCATCTCAGCATCCCTAACGAGGTTGAGAATTCACCCCCTCCTACTTCATAATACTCACTGTCACACACACACACGCTTCACAAAGTATTAACGAGCTATATGCCCATCCGACCCCTCCTTCGGCCCCCAAACCGACACTAACGAGCTGCAGAGCGTCTCGAGGATTAACGAGGGGGATCTGGACAGGCCCGCGATGTAGACGAGGGGGGCGTTCTAATCAATTAGGCAATGCAGCATTTGCATAATTTAGATAACGAAGCTGAATTAACCACGGAGAGCTAATTACTGGGCCACAGCGAACAAACCCACCCACATTCCTCTGCCTGGTGTGGGATGCCAGCGTGCCCACCGGGGCCATGGGAACAGGATCGGATCATCACCACTGCCCGGGGAGCGCGAGCCAGATGGATGGAGTAAGCAGTGATGTAGGTAGCATCAGCCAATCAATTCAGAGGGAGGGAGGAAAGGATGGATGGATGGATGGATGGATGAAAGAACTAAAGAGAGATGGATGGATACATAGAAAGAACGCAGAAAAGAAATCACGATGGCAGATGAGGAAAGAGGGAAGGATGGAATGAAAGGAGCAGTGGATTAAAGATTAATGAATGGTAGGAGGATGGAAGGAAAGGAAAGAAAAGATGAACAAATGGATGGAAGAACAGGAAGGAGGGATAGATAATAGAAAGAAATCAGAACATAAGTAAATAGCAGGAAAGAAGACATGATAGATAGTCTGAAGGAATAATGAAAATGAAGGACAGCTCAAATCTAAGAGGTTGAACTAAACACCTTGACCACTAACTCTAAAACTGTATTAAAGACACTGTATACATTTTTTCAGCATCAAAACATGCAGATGAATCTGAAAAAGATACCAAACATTCACAGAGTACAGCTTCTTAAATAAGGCTGAATACAGAAACGTCACAGTGTGTGTGTGTCTTCTTTAGTGAAGCTTGAAGCGATCACCAGGAGTCTCCGTACACGGATCTCACACACAATTGATGACACATAAGCAAGCATTCACACAAACTCCATGGTACATGGTAAAAGTATACTCACAGAGGCACATCAATATGCAGACCTCAGGAAGTTTTTCCAACACCAGATGTCAACAAGCAAAAAAACAGGCTACCACTTCTGCCCGGCCCGAGAGATAAACTACATACACACATTCATGCATGCTAATATAGACTTTCATAGCTGTACATATCTGCAGCCTGCTCCTTGTGTGTTCCTGCATCGTCGGGAAGGGAGGGAGGGCTGTGAGGGGGTGAATGGGGCCCCAAACTCCTTTGGCAGCTCATGCATCAGAGTGAATGGAACCAATTATAAATCAAGAGCAATTTCTCCCCATTATTCAGCAGGAACCAGGAAGGGGGGGGAGAAGAGAGACTGCCCTACAACTCTCAGTGGGAGACGGAGGATGGAAGAAAAAAAAAAAGCACAGAGAGTGAAATATTATATGAAAAACAGATATCGGGAGGCATTAGGAAATTGAGATAAGGCCGAGGGAGAGGCGGAAAGAGGGATGAGGGAATGGAGAAAAGCCGTAAAGTTATATAAAACGACTGAGGGAGAGCGTTATAGGAAAAACAGATACAAGGAATTAGAAAATGGAGAGGAGGCAGGAAATTAATCATAAAGTGAGGGTTTTGGGGCGTCAACGGTGTTTGAGATGGTGCAACCAACGTCGAGCTCCACGGTTATAAAGTGGAAGCTGCTGGTCTGAAAGACTTTTCTCAAGAGGAGAAACAGCTGGAAGAGGCTTGTTTCAAAGAACGTAGAAGCTGGATTTGTGTGGTACAGCAAAGCTACCATTTGTCCCGTCACTCAGACGGAGAAAACACACACACACACACACACACACACACACACACACACACACACACACACACACACACACACACACACACACAACACACACACACACACACACACACACACACACACACACACACACACACACACACACACACACACACACACACACACACACACACACACACACACACACACACACACACACACACACACACACACACACACACACACACACACACACACACACACACACACACACACACACACACACACACACACACACACACAGCAGAGAGGAGCGCCGTCGATGGAAAATTCCAGTTGTGATAACCCTCAGGGGCCCAATAACCAACTAATCTGGTGCCCAGTGATTTATTCTGTTGAATCATGTCTTCTCCTGCCAGTTTGACATTCTTCAATGATGAGTTTTTTGGTGCTTTTATTTTTTCGTTCACACATGCTTGAGTCAGGAATAAATCACGCTAGTTAATATTACAGCATATAAAAGGAGTTAGTGCACGGGCACTAACTGCTAGACCTTGAGCAAGCTCTAATAAAGCTAATTAGTGACGCAAATGTTCAATTATGTGTGCAGTTGAGACAAAAAAAGAGAAAAAGAGTGACTGACCCAGGCTTAAACATAACAGCTCCAGTCAAGAGTGCAATCCTGTGCCTGTGTGTGAATGATCTATTAGACCGTCTGGGTTGCTTTTGGCTCGTAATAACACCCCCTAATCTTTGTCCAAATATCTGCTTTGCACACACACAGGGCTATTTGTCTACACACACACTGCTTTCTTACCCGAGTCTGGAGTTGATCAATGATCTAACAGCACTCACTCCAGACTCACAATGTGTGCATGTGCGTGTGTGTGGAAGAGAGAGTGAGTGAGAGTATGGCTTGGGTAACTTAATTATCCAATCAAGAGCTTCTTAACTTTTGCCTTAAGTAGTGGAACAAATCAACTCAGCTTGTTTTAAGGCTTTGGATAATCCCCATTAGGCTGTTAAGACAACGAATGAGAGCGCGATTGTATTCATGATACAGATATGAACTGGACGGGCATCAACATATTGCTTCCAGATATTATTTGAAACCTTTAAATAAAAATATTCAAACATTTCTCTATTCACAGCTTTCTTTCGGCTGCCTCTCCTTTCCTCACATCCAATTTTTCTTCGCTCTTGCCTCAATAATCTCACTCCGTTTGATCGTGGACTGTTAAATGTGTCTCTCCAACTCAGGACTTTCTCTTTTTCCCTCACATTCCTCTCTCTCTGGCTGACGAGGATCAGGAGGAGATAGGTATGCGACCCCCGGGGAGGGGCCTAGAGCCCGGCCACCTGCCGGTCCAGGTGTCCCTCTCTGGTTATCCGATGTCTGACTGGACACAGAAATCCTCCCGGGGGCACGAGGCCTGAGCCCGAGCCTCCAATCTGTCAGCGCTGGAGGACTAATGCACCGTATGTCAACAGGCCAACAGTGTCCGGCTCTGGGAAATGAGGCCCCCTTATTTGGTGATGAGTATGTTCCTTGCTAGTTTATGAAAATTACTTGCTGAAATTATAAAAGTGTAAACAACCTCTCTCTCTCACACACACACACAGACAGACTCTTTTCCTCTTCTTCTAATGCAAGAATCTCAAAATAACCATGCAGATGTTGCCAGTCAAGGACCAGAATGACAAGCAATACATTCCAGAGCAAAGAGATAACCCTGAATGGACAGGAACTATCACTCTCTCTCACACACACTCACGGCAAGGGCCCACAGAGTCTGCCTGCAGGCTGTTATGACTGCATGAGTGTACCTGCTGTCATAGAGATGAAAGCACGGCCTCAGGAAGGATTTTTTTTCTTCTTTCTCAATTAACGCCAATGTTACACCCTCTACAATAACAATGCTGCTTTCCGGCCTTGTAGTCAAACCTCAGGAACTTTGGCTCTCAAACACGGGGATCGGAGGAGCAACAGCAGTCCTGACGGAACGGCTGGCTGTTTGAAATCCATCTAAATACTTCGATTTACATCCAGATGTAGAAACCCAACAGGCGAGAGTCAAACAAGTTAAATCCTGTTCTTCCACTCATATCTCTCACATCACGGTTCAATATGGCGGAGTACATTTTCAAACCAAACTAAGATATTAGTGAGAGACTGTTGCTATTGGCTTCATAACTAAATCCACACAGTAACTGTTCTTTACAAGCCACACACATGACACGCAGCTCATAAACACTGCATGAAAAACTATCCACCAGCTTCTGGACAAATAGTCGAAAACTGGCATCTTGTGTCTCTGCTACATGTCTGTTTGGTCGGTAACTGAGATCAAACGCACATAACTTCAAGTTCCTTTGTAAAAGGTCCAGCTGGTAACAGCAAGACAAAGAAAAAGCGCCAACATTCTGACACATATTAGACTCTGTGACCAAAAGACAATAAACTGGTTTCCTGTCCTGACGTAAAGGTCTCTTACGCCTCAAGGTATGCACATTTTCCAAAAGGTCCACAATGTGCAGGATTTCAGCAGACTGTTGTACAACTTTATGGACGGCTTTTCCTCTACTTCCATAGCTGTTGTTTTTGCTTGAGACTTCAGCCTGAGAGCGTTTCTGAGAAAACACAAGATATTATAATACTCCTATAGGGACTTGAAGTGAGCCTGTGGCATTCAATAATGGATTGAGTCCACTTCACTGTAGTCTAGAGCTACAACTAACAGTTTAATTGTCAAGAAGTCTGATGATATCTCAGTTTCCCAAGGCAACAACTTCAAATAGCAAATTTGATTCAAGCAACAACGACTAAAGGGCAGAAAATAATCACATTTGAGAAGCTATAAAATATGTTGTGCTAAAAAAACACTTAAACTACTATCAAATATCAAAATAGCTGCCGATACATTTTCTGTTGCATTTGTGTATTAAAAGGAAAACTACTATACTTTGAGGCAGCCATTGGTTTGGCCATGAACTGCACCCTGAAAGCCTTTCATTAAGTATCATATCTTGAAGGGAAAAAAACACATCAGTATAACTCCTACAGGGATTTAAAGTGTGCCTGTTGTATTCAGTTACAACTAGTGTATATTTTACTCTATAGTTTTGATTGTTCTCTTCTCCAGTATGACTGTACGGTTTAATACATCGTCCTTACAACTTACAGTAGCTGCGTGGCATTGAAACTTTCTGTAATATTTGCATAATATCCAACAAGATGATGAACATGATGAACTCCTATAATTGTGTTGTTCCAGGTTCCACATAAGTAATCAAAGGGGCCAAACTGTGTGAGAAACAGGCAGTTAATCAGACTGGAATCAATTAGTCCAACTTTGATCCACCGGACTGCCAGAGATGATCAACAACAACAACAAACCCTGCTACCAAACAACAAGAGGCTCCTTTTTGCTGAGACCAATTAATTCCCTTATAAGCTGTGCACCTAATTGGAGGAGGCCAGGCCATTCGTTTCGACTTTTAATCCAAGTGACATTGATTCAGCGGGAACAATCAGGCCCTCTTGTCTGATGCCATGTCCGTCACTGAAAGTTCCTCCATGCGAGACAGCGGAGGCTAAATGTAATCCAAATAACAAAACGACACCTGGGGTTGGAAACTTGAGCCCCTGCGGCTGTTCCAGCAGGCCTCCTCCGTGTAGTACCCCCCATCCCCTCCTCTTCCTCTTCCTCCTCCTCCACCCGGCCCCCTCGGTGAGTGACACCCCGGGCCAAACAATCGTTAGCAGCACGGGGATTAAGACAAACATTTTCCCATTAAACCAAACCTGAATGAGAGGATGATATCAGGAGACTCTCCTCACAGAGAGGCAGGACTCTGCATTCCTGGCTGCGCTGAGCAGCTGTCAGTTCCTGGGAGGCTTTAATTGGGTTATTCTGACACCGGCCTTTGGTTTTGGAGAGGAGAGGCACCATAGAAAAATACTCAGGTAGCGGTGTGATGCTCCTCTCGAAGCCGACAATAAAATCTGCGCAAGCCATTTTGGTGCAATAGCTTTAGATGCAGTTTCTTTAAAAAAAAAAACAATTTAAAAAAAAGGCGTACATTCATTCACAGCATCATTAAGAAACTGGTTAATTAATGAGAAGTGCATTTGTTTTCGCAGCGTTGCTCCTGATGGTCTCGGTTGCCCGGTGCTACGCTGCTGAGCTCCCCGGAGGTAATATGGGGGTAAATCTGGTGTCTGTTTTCTGTTACCCTATGGCAGCGTCTATAGGCTGCGGCCTGCAAAACGCAGACACAGTTTCTCGAAAAGAAAAACACACACACACACACACACGCGCGCGTCTTAAAAAACACAGTTCGGAATGTGCGCGACGTGTCACGCAAAGCCGATCGCTCTCCTCAGACATGTACCGGGATGTTAAAAGTCGGCGAATACATCCAGAACATTGGAGGGGAAAACTTTTTGGAAAGTATGAACGCGGCACTCAACCAATCAACAACAGGCTCAGCCCGAAAGCAAAGTAAACGGTTTTATTGAAAATGAAGTCTCAACACCGAGAGCCAAAACACACACGTCCACCCAATTAAAGTAGATATGTGATGGAGAAAGCTCGAGGGGGAAGTTTATGTGCATCTATAAGCGGAAAATAAACAAAAACAAATGTGGCTATCAAAGTAGTCAACAACGTAAAGTAGTAGCCCAATCTAACTCCGGAATCACTACTTTCTCTGTCAATAAAGCAACAAGTGAGTTGGTAAAGTCTCGCGCCAGGATGCGAACAAGCAAGCAAAACGAATACTTTGTATCTACAACACTGTAAACTATGTTGCTACAAAGCAACACCGCAGAAACATGGACCGCATGAAGGGACTAAACTTACCCAAACTGCTCAATCTGGTGCTCACGCCTCGTTTTAACCGGCCGATCTTCTCTTCGTCTCTCTTCTGCGGTGAGCTTTAGTCCCAGAAAAAACAACAGTTTCTACTTCTCTTTTCCCTCTAAAGCCCTCGCTGCTTTGGTAATTTACTGCGATGCCTCCGACATTTTTCTTCGGCTCCCCAAGTTCTCACATTGAAAGGCCGTTTTTGGATGACTGAGCTCTCAAACAATTCTCCCCTTTGCGACGCCTTTTCGGGTCCTCCCACTTCCCAAGCAGGAGGAGGGATCTGAACAATAGCGACTCGTTCCCAAAATCCCAGAGCTGGGGAGTGTTCCGCCGTTTCTCCACACCACAGATTCCTACTCACAACACAGGGGACACTTTCCAGAGGTTTGGGGCAAAACGTAAGCCTTAATTTCTAGTTTTAAAGTGAAGACGTGTATTTTTTTTAGATTAAAAACTCTCAGAAACTTTTAATTTCTTAAGAACTACGGTGTCCTGGAGGAAAACAAGTGCGCCCCCTCCCCCTCCCCCTCCCCCTCCCCCTCCTCCTGCTCTGTTCCCCCTGATTTGGTATGCGTTGGTCCCCACAGAGTTTGTATTGACCCTCGTCCATTGAAGCCTGCAGGTCCTCCAGTGCAGCTGTGCAGTGCTGTGTTGTGTTGTTGTGAACTGGACGGGCCCAGTCAGGACCATGCTGCACACGCACATGCACACACACACACACTCTCATACTACAGTGATCACAGCTCAACCCCCCTCCCCTCTGTGCACGCTCTGGAATTCTCTTCTCCACTTCAATCAGCACACTTTGAAATGAGGGGAGCCGTTCCTGTCCAGTTCATTAATAACTGACTATTCCCAGATCACAGGGTTTGATAGGGGGGTCTGATGGTGGGAAGTCGGCTCGCCTCTGTGAATGCAGGAACTCCCACCATGATGTACCTGAGGGGTTATTGCAACCCCGCAGGGCTCCATTCACTGCCAAGCTGTGGCATTTTATGACACCTGTTGCTCTTGTTCAGGGGAAAGTGTGGACAGTTGTCAAATAGTGCAGCTTTTTCAATTAATCACAAACCCCAGTCCACATTAGAATATCCACATCCTTTGACTCTGCACGTCATACCCAGCAGGAAGCTTCAGACTCAAGATGTTTTCAAGGAGTCATTAATCGTTGGTGTTTTCCAGTGTTGTACTGCACTTTGCCAGCACTTTGCAAGCTCTGCCAATGTTTTGGTGTTGTTGCTACCGAGCAGGGCTCTGTTTGTATGTGGCTCCCTCACACTAGCGCCACCCTGCACTGCACTGGAGAGTAGAGAGAGAGAGAGAGAGTAGAGAGAGAGAGATGATGCCCCTCCCCCCTCCATCTCTCCATGCAGGGCTGGATGAATTAGCTCGGGACAAAAGGCTTTGTGGGGCGGCCATGAAAGGCCTATTAACCATACTGCATCCCCCAGAGGCCCTGCCTGCAGGACACCGCCTCCCAGTATGCCACTCTCTCAGCAGGCCGCAATCCCAGCATGCACCGCTTCCCTTCAGCGCTAACCCTCGTCACCCCCGAGCCTCACTATAAAGCCCCACACAGATTGTCATGTAGATGATTATAAATGTTGTTATGAAAGTAATGGAGAGTGAGAAGGAGAGATGGGGGGTGTCAGCTTGTGTTGGTGTGGTGTGATTTGTGCGTTTTCCCAACAATGAAGAGTTAGATGGAGTGAGAGTGCCGTGAGTTTTGGGTGTTGGCTGTCAGGTGTGAATTCGTCCAGTGTGTCTCATTATTGAGTGTGTTTGTGGAGACTATGAGGGGATATTGTCCTCAAAGGTCTCAACCGTGTGATGCTGCCTCTTCTCCGACCTCCTCACTCCATTGTTTAGCCTGGCGCTATGACAACGACCCGCTCTCTCCTTCCCTCTCTGTATCCCGCTGACCTTAGCAGCTGTGTCACTTCCTTGGTGTGACAAAACCAGATTGAATCACACGCACACTTGTGCTTTGTGGCGCATAGAAGTACTAAATCAGCACAGTTTTCACTCTCACCTCCATGAAACCAAGACAGAAGAGGAATCTTGTATATCTTTCTATTTCTCACTGGCATACTGTTTAAGCATTTTGGATTAGCTGTTTATCGAAAGTTACCAAGAGGAAATGTTAAAGGTTTCTTTTTTTATACGTACAATGTTATTGATCACTGTAATCATTCCTTCACGCCAATGCAAGTGGGTATCCAGTTTGATATGAATGTCCATCATGAAATTTGAATATTTTAGACTCCTGAAGTCTCATATTAGCCACAGCTGAACTTGAAGGCCTTTATACACTGGACTCTGTGGTACCCGATCCAATAAGGCCAGTGAAGAGCTTGAGCCACCAAAGAGCCAGATTTGTCGGTATGCTCAAAATGAAGTAGTTTGTGCGACACTTCTGAAGACAAACGTGTTTATAGCTGTTCCAGATAACCACAGTCAAAGGTGTGGTGTAAAGCAAGCTGTCATAGACAGTGGGGAGATGTGATTATTGATTAAATATGCCCATAACAATAACAAAGCACACTTTTGGGAAAAGATTCCCTTGAGGGCACAAAGTGACAAGCATCAGATAAGCACCTAAGTTGAAACATATCAACACCTCGTCAGCATCCCTGAGACAAGCCATTTGAATTAGGTTAAAAACAACCGTGCTATTCTCTCTTGGTTCTTGGCCAAAGCTCGTATCTGTTTTTCTGCATTTCAGAACATGACAGCGGTGCAGGTGGACGATGCGGGTTGATGACACGTCTCGACTTGCACTTTTTTTGCATCATAGTTCTACGTTTCACCGGGCCGTCATTCTCCTTTCTCAAAAACAGACAGCGCACAGTCTCACACAGATTGCGACCCACATTTTATTAGACCCATCTCCTCACACAGTGTGACATAAACTTGCAAGATTGCTGCTATTTGGCAGTTTACAGGAGCCTTTAGAGTGAAGCTTTGCACAAAACCAAAACGGTGAATGTTGTCCCGTTTTGTACAGGGAACACTATGTGGTCCTCACTTCACCGCCAGTACAGACTATAATGTATTAAGATAACCCTGAAAACAATACAACGCTATTCTTTAAAGTAACACACAGTCTTTCATTAAAAACAACAACCCAGAGCCCTGTGTGAGTTTCCGGGTTCATCAAACACTGACTTGAGCAACATACTGCTGGTTGCTCCATAAACACCCTCAGTCATGGTTCAAATCAGTACAATAACCCAGACATTTAAACAACAGGTGTTTCTGTAGCGATCCAGTGAAGGCCTTCCTATTCATGAAACATAATACCATTACAGTATCTGAATAAAGGATTAAATGAGGCATGATGGGAACAGCACAGGGGCAGGACTTCTACTTCCTGGCATTTTCTTAGCATATACACTTAAACATAAACTCATGCCAGCTGAAGAACTGCAGAGCACACAGCAGAGCTGTCCAATGAGGGATTCAAAGCGGGAGTCAGCTGCTTTTTCCACAGCTTCTTCTTTTTCTAACTTTCTCTCCGGCACTACTAAATTGAAAAAAAAAAGAAAAATGGACCTCACAGATGGAGCTCATGGGAAAACGTCTTCACGGAGAAGTGAATGATGGAGTTTTGTGGCCTCTGAACTGCAGCTTCATGCACATGATTTCTTTAAAATCCAGAAGAGGAGAAAGTACACAAATCCTGTATTTGAGTAAGAGTAACATCAGTCCTACAATTTCAATTTCAAAAACTATCTTTAGTCATGAAAAGGAATTTACAGTATTTTTATAGACGCATAGTGTTGAACATCTTGAGCTACTTCCTATTTTCAGCTTTGTGACATATTTGACATAACCCAAATGGTTAGTTTTACATAATAGCGTTTTCTCAATTCTTAGAGGAATAGTTAAATTGCTTTTTTTGTTGAGGGTTAGAGGAGAAGATTCATAGCAACTTTATGTGTGTATGGTAATATGAAGCTACAGCCTGAACAATAACACTGCATCACAAAAAGTTAGGAACTAATCCTCATTTTGTCATGATACCTTGAAAATATAATAATAATAATATTCTTCTCCTTTTTGTGCCCCCTTAGGTAAAACAAAGCATCATCCTACAAAACTAACAAGTAGCTAGTGAGTCTGTACAGGACATGTACAATTAGTTCCTCAATAACAAACAAGAGATTCTTCAAAAAGAAGTAAATTGTTTCACAATACATCACGTTTTATGAGCTTTCTGTTTGTTTTGCATAAATCTTGATTGTGCAAAGTATAGACGTTTGTAAAAACAGCCATCAGATAAATGTAATGAAGTACAATAAAGTATATAATGAAGTACATGTACACGACTGTAATAAATGTACATTACTATTTCTTAGCTTGCCTCAGTTTTATAGATACACACCACTGATAACTGAGCCTCGGGCTTCCCATCTAGACTCACAACCAACCTTATCAGTAAAACTCAATAAGATTTATGGCGTCCTTTTCTTTTAGATGTGCACACACACACACACACACACACAAAGAGAGAAGATCTCATACTTTTTAACTGTGCATCGTTGCCGCAGGAGTTTTTCATATCCTGACATTTTATTGTTCTTTTGCATTCTTACTGATGCAAAGCTTACTTTCCGTGTGTGTGTTTTGGGGATATGGAGGGTAATTGGCTGTTATTGGTTCTCATTCCAATATGATTGTGCTGTTGAGACAGAGATCCAGGCTCAGGTGGGGTCGGACCTCAGGCTGAGTTACTGTGTGTGTCATGATGTGGAATGTGCTGTAAGATGCTGTTTTTATGCCTCATATCTCCACTGAGACTCCGGGATGTAATTTTCTGCAACAGTTTTTTTAATGTATTGTACCAGAGTTCTTGCAGCAGTGATGGCATCTGTTTGTTGAGATTCATTTGATTGATTTGATTTACTGTGTTTACTTGTTTCTTCCAGAGCTTTTGCAACTTGATGTCTATCCAGTACGTCACCGTGGGCCATCGTCACAGCTTGAAGCTGCAATCTGTAACTTTTCATTTCGGTTTGGATCCTGTTCCACCATAGTTAGTTGTGTCCACAGTGCAACGGCTTCAATATTCATTCCCGTCTTTGGGTAAATATCTATTTGGCTTGTTTGCTATTTCACTTTGAAAATCTTTTTTTAAATTTTTTTTTTAAAGGCCCAATCTCTAAAACAAATCTAAAAGAGCTTCTTCAGAAGCAGAAAAGGGATTCATTTATTTTATCAGCAAGAATTTGAAAATGTGAATTAAAGGTTAACGTTTGGTCATGCACAATTTATAAATTGTCTCTCAGACAATAAGTAGGAGCAGAAGGTGCTTGTCGTGAACTGATCAGCTGGTTGGGTCCGGACAAAAAGCTGCTGCTGCTTCAGCCTCATTTGTTCGGTTATGAGCTGTCGCTGATGTTTATGTTAATGCTAAATAAAGGAAGATATTGCTGTCTGACCTTTGACAGTTTGTTGACCTTACAATTCATCTCTGCTTCTGTTTATTTTATACACTGTTGTGGTATTTTATTTGCAGGTATTATATAATTGTAACTTGTGGCATCTTTTAATATATAAGTTGGGCTGGAATAGTTCGCCATTTTGTGAAGGACACTTATTTGCATTCTTGTATTAGAGTTGAATTAGAAGATTGAGGCATATTTGTATGTTAAATATGATGCTACTCACTAGCATAATTAATGGAAACTGCAAGCCTGGCTCCACTATTCTAGGATAATAAAACACATTTTACATTTTGTGTTTCAAAACTGAGCTTTTAATGGCTCCCTGGGAACCACTGAATTTCTCTTTTTCAACTACAAAACAATATGCTAATCCTGTAAAAACATTTGTTCTTGTTTAAATCCAACCTTCCTATGATCAATGTGTTTCCATCCATGGATATGAGAACATATCTGTGTTTCTTGGCCCGAGTCTGTACACTTAATAGACACTTGAAGGCATTGTTAGATCTCTATCTTGCAGTTTTTCCAGTAATTGTTTTCCTTCAGCCAAAGCCTCAAACATAAGTATGTTGCAACATGGGAAAAAAGTCCTCTTATTGACAGCAGCACGCCAGCCTCACTCCATCTCATGCTGCCTTCTTCCTCTTTCAGCTTTTATCTGTAGACGTGTTATGACTGCTGCCGAGCTGTAAATATATACTCTGCTCTTTGTAGAGTAAAAGTTGTGACTTTATGCCCCTATTGGAGCGAAGTGTGAGTTTTGACTTTAACTCTAACTGTGTCCAGATGTAGCAGACGCTCCTAATTGGACCTGGAGCCAGTTAAATCCAGGACCGCTCTGCTCTGCTCTGCTCAGCTCAGCTCAGCTCACATAGCTGCTTGGCCTCAACTGTCCTTACAGCACTTGACTTTTTAAACAACCAACATTAATATCTGTGAATCCAGTCTGCTGTGTTGCCACATCTACCTCTTCTTGTTTTTGCTCTCGGGGGGGAGTGGAGTCAGATGAGGAATGACCACTCAGAGGAGTAGTTGAACAGTACCAAAAGCTGTATGTAAAGTAAAGTTATAGGCACAAGATGGTGTTACTGAAAGAGGTCAAAAGGTTGAACTAAAGCCGAGCTTGGGGAGTGAAAGTTGTATATCAGTAGTCAGGGAGTGAACACCAGAAGACAGAGCGGTGGAGGGAAGAGAAAAACATCCAAAAACCTGACGCGTTTTTAAAAAAAAAAAAAGAAAAGAAAAAGGTTGACGTTCCATCTTTTATCAAGTAACTGGTTTTATCATCCAAACCCTCCCGGCAAATGTTTTTTTGGGAGATCTGTCTCTCTGTCACTCCCCCAGCTTTTCCTGGACTTCTTTTAGTTTTCCCTCTTTCCTTCCATCATCCATCTTAGCCTTTCGCCTCTCCTCCCTTATTTTGACTTGCTTTCTCACTCCAACCCCCCCCCCCCCCCCCCCCCCCCCCCCCCTCCTCCACCCTCTCTCCCTCCTATCATCTATCTACCATCCCTCCCTCTTTCCATCTCTCCCTCTCTGACTTCCTGCTTTCCAGCCTGCCAGACGGTCATAATTAACGGTGAAAACGATAGTCCCCCTGGCCCTCGGGAGCCCTCTACACTCACTGCCCTGAGTGCGTGTGTGTGTGTGTGTTTGTGTGTGTGTGCATACACAGTCCCTGTTTCCCCCGTACCTCCAGACTTGGCCTATGGTCCGCACTCCACTCAATGACTCCTTATGTTCAGCGTCAGCATGATCTCACTCCGTCCAAAAAACACACCAAATGACTTACAGAGACTCCCAAACACAGGCTGCAAACACAGAACGGCCTACTATCCAAGAGAAATACACACACACACACACACACACACACACACACACACACACACACACACACTCCCACAACACACACACAGCCTCCACTGGCAGAAACTCTCATTATGACTAATCCTGAGGGGAAAGCAGGGAAAAAGTAAAAGAGAAAGAATCCATATATTAAAGCTGCCTGGTTTCAGTTAAACAAACACTAGACTGTGTTGTTTTATCTGCATATATTAATTTATTGTGACACATATGTAAGAAGTAAGTCACAATACACAACAGAGCATGGATTCCTGAACACAATTCTAGGATATATGTGCATAACTGTTTGTGTGTCTTGTGTGCCCTCTTACCTTGGCATGTCCCCCCTCATCACCCGCCTCATCCCACCCTTCCTCCTCCTGGCTGCAGTTCTGGCGAGGCAGATCCCAGATCAGAGGGCAGGGAGCTGATAAGGAGCTGAACTGATGCTATCTGTCAGTCACAGCCAGAGGGCGGGGCTCAGAGCCAGGAGGTCAAGAGTCTCACGGTCCCTCGGCTCTCCCCTCCTTCCTTGTCCAAACAAACAAGATGCTCTTACAGGCAGAATACGAGCACAGCGGGGTGGAAGCAATAACATGAACACCGTACAAAGGTAAAGAGTACAACGAAACCTCCAATTATGGATTAGAAATGCCAGTGAATCAACGCACCTGTGCAAGGTCCAGCTATCAATAATTTTCCATTAATTGCGAAATAGTTTACTAAATGTAAGGAAATAGTAGGCATTTCAAACCACCATTTCACAGAGCCCAAGCAGAGGTCTTCAAATTACTCGTTTTGTTAGCTTGAGTCTTTCGAAGTTCACATTTGCTATCATCTTTGTACTTTTGTAATGCAGAAGAGTACTAAGCACACATGGTTTGGCTGAACCTTTGTCAAACCAACAGTCCGAAACCCAAAGTTTTCCATTTATGGTAGAAAACAAAATAAGCCGCAATTTCACATTTGAGACGTTATTAAAAGCAAATGTTTGACCATCTTTGTTGTTTAAACCTCATATCAGGCAAAAATCTGAAAAAAAAACCAAATCTGTGCTTGTCATCTTTTGCTGAAGGTTTTCAGTGTGTTGTTTGTTTGTTGTTAACAGTGATGTCACAGGGCACGGACACACCTTGGGGTACACATCTACATCACTGCAGTGAGGTGAGATGTTAAAAGGTTTGGAAACCGTGAT